>NC_136498.1:68425598-68922129 GCF_053919585.1 Euprymna scolopes
TAACTAAGAATTTGGATGCTATTGTTTGGATTTATTTATTTATTTTATTTTTTTTTTTGCAATGTTGTCATATACACTCGGAGAAACATATATAATTATACACAATGTATCGGAGTTTGTGTTTTCTCTTGTGAGTCTACGTTGTTTTGTTTTTCTATACTTGTAAACATGGCTAGAACAGAAGATGGAGATGAACAGAAAACCATAGCAAACCAATGTTGGGATTGGCATGGTTGTACAGCATAACCTGCAGATTATGTTTTCCCCCCATATGGTCTTTGTTTTGTGCTGATTGTATTTACCTTTATTTAGTCTATTTTATTCTGTCACCTAAAATAATAAGGGCCAACATTCACAGGATGTTGACTGTGTTCCCATGCTAGCTATTAAAGGAGGCTTAGCCAATGACGATGCTCAAATCCTTTTTCCGAGTTCCACAGCTTTTATATTTATTTGGTGTTATTCTTTAGTGGTTTTATGTATGTGGCAACACCAGGCCCAGGCTTATTTTACCTATGACCATGCCATAGGTATAGTGTTTATCTATCTCATTTGTAGAAATTATGTACTATCACGCACATTGTACACGTTAGATGTTTACTATACAGAACGTTGTGTCAACAAATTATACCTCAAAAACCTATGTTCATGAGAACTTTTTTATTATTTGCACATATAGAACTCCATTTATGTCATCGATTTTCCGGACATCCTATATAGCCTAACTAAAACAAATATTAACTATTTATTTTTACAATTTATTAAAATTAAAACGTGATTGTGTTTCATAATGTAAATAAATTTTATAGCTTTTTACTACCTTCCGTCTTACCTCCTATATTATTTTTTCTGTCCTCTCCCCTTTCATTTGTATTGTACAAACTCAAAGTATATAAAGTGTGTGTGTGTGTTACTTTCGTACTAGCACCCTGCTGGGATCTCTGATGCTCCCTCTGCTCACAGGAAGTGGACTGTATTGAGGAGCAGCAAATACAGGACCATACAATGAAGCATGCAAAGAGGCTTGCTCACCAGGCCATCCCTTCACATGCCCAATCTGTAACCGTACCTGTAGGTCCAGCATTGGACTATTTAAACATCAGCAGACTCACAAAAAAAAAAAGACTCATCATCGGATAATGATAGACAACCAAAAAGAAGAAAAAGTCTTGTTTCCTTTGTGATCCATTTATTCCTCTGCATGGTGTTTCTTTTATGCTGATCACATTTATTTACCTGCATTTGGTCTGTTGTATTCTGTCACCTCAAATAAGAAAGGCCAACATTTGCAGAATGCTGACTAGGTGCCCCGTGTTGGCTATAAAGAGTGCCCCTCACAATTATGATGCCCAGGTCTTTCTTTTAATCCCAACGTCTTTTATATTTGTTTGGTGTATATGGTTTTGTTGGTGCACATGGCAACACCCAATCTAGGCTTATTATATCTATGATCCTGTCACAGGGATATTTATCTATCTTAATTTTAGAAATAGCAGTGCACTATTACACATGTCATACGTATTAGATGTTTATAATAAAGAATGTTAATCAGTATTTATTTCAATGATCTATAACTCGGAAACGAAGCATTTTTGTTCCTGTATATGCATGTAGAACATAATTTTCAAATTATGCTATTGATTTTCCAAAAACCCGGTGTATAAATCTCAAATATCTATGTATGCTCCTTAATTTTTATAAGGACGGAATAACAAAAATCTTTGTATATAATTTTTTACTTGACAAGAAAATGTAAGATAGCTTCTTTTTTTTTTTTTTTTTTTTTTTTAATTAGACGAAGCAAAATGCTCATTCATACTTAGTCCTCTCCAGTAATTAGTCCCATTAGACTGAGTAATTAGATTAAATAAATTAGGTGCTTATGCAGTATGAGGCATAGATGAAGATCACAATTCCAAATAAATTCACAGGAAAACTCTTTGATATATTTAGGTATCAGTCAAAAATTAGTATCTACACCAAAAACCAGGAAAAATTTTCGAGTAGTATTTTAATTAAAAATAAAAACCAGCTTTATGGTATTTTGCTGCTTTGCCATTGATAAGAGCAGAAAACAAAACAAGTTCACTTTGGCTCAGAGTAATATCTGTTTAGGGCATCTGGTGCTACAAAATCAGACTGTCTGTAGATAACCAAAAATGCACCAAATATTGATGTTTTTTTTTCCTTTCCCTTTGCAAAACTCAATCATGTTCTGACAAAATCTAAAAAAAGATGAATCAAATCAAATTTCATGAATAAATATTTGAAGATATAACGAACTTGAAGAATAAAATCTTTTTTTTTAAATCACTGGATTTAGTATTTAATAACCCAAAATGGGTTGATATATCATAAAACAAAACAACCAAACTAAACTCCATGAATAAATATTTGAAGATATAAAGAACTTAACATAAAAAAGTAAACATAAAAACTTTTCTCCAAATTACTGGATTCGGCATTAATCCCAAAATGATTGATATGGCATTAAACAAAAACAACAAACCAACCAACCTGTAAAAGGGAGATAAATCAGTTTGCCATTAAATCAAATAATAAATGGCAGATTGACAAAATACGATAAAACTGATTTTTATTTTTAATTAAAATTCTACTTCATAATTTTTCCTCATTTTTGATGAGGATACTTATTTTTACTTGGAATGCAGTTTTGCTTGTGCCGAAATACTATATAAGCACCAAAAAAAAACAAAAAAACTTCTATCAATATCCAGAAAATGAATAACCTTTAAAAAAAAATAATAAATAAATTAAAAAAAAAAAAAAAATGCTTACGGCTTTGACACCATAAAATAAAATCCTTTAATAAATTAAAAAATATATACAAATTTATTAAAAAAATTTTTTTTACTGTATTTATGTAATTATTATGGATGATATTTTTTTTTATTATCAGGGTTTTTTACTATTAGAAAAGAACTAAGATCACATTTTATTTATATTTAAAACAGTTGTAAATTTTTTATGGTAGTAATTCAACTTGAAATCCAGCATCATCTCAGAGTGGGGCAATCTAGCTGTAGAAAATAAAAATATCCTCTTCTTAATGTCCATTTTATATGCTAGCATGCATTGATCGACTTAGAAATTGATTTCTAAACTAACCTATCTCTGCCAAGTCTTTATTTATCCCTCTTTCTCTAAATTCATTCTTATCACTTCCTCTCAAGTTTTATATGTTCTTCCCTTGTGAACTGACTTTGCTACCTCAAGCTGTTCTACATCTCCTCATCCATTCTTTCAATATGGTCATACCATCAAAGTTGCCTATTCTACATGTCTCTCTATATTGTCCAGATTTAATCTTCCTGTTTTTAAGACTTGCATTACACATCTATCGTATATAATTTAACAGATTTTTTCCCCCTGTGTTGGTGATGCTTGTGCTAAAGTGTAATTATATTTATATGTGATGTTTTTTGTTTTTTTTTATTATTGCTAACAGATTTTTCTTATTTTCTAGAAACAAAATGAACGTCTCATGTCCGTGATGGGAGCCATGTTAAATACGGATCATAACTACAAAAGACAAAGCAGAAAGAATGACACTTCCAAGAATGGTGCTGAGTTAGAAAAGCAAGGCTTAAGAGACAAAGCTTTCTCATCTCACAGTTCTAACCACTCTGACCAAAGATCAATAGAAAAGTCTGTCCATTTGATGCCAAAGTCTGAAAAATCTTCACAGACTACTTTTTGTGGAATTGATAACATACTAAAAGAACTTGAAAATCTTCAATTAGATACAAATGTCAAAGGTGGCATGAAAATCTCTGCTAAAAATCTTAAAGCTAACCAAAAATCTAGAAATAAAATAAGCACTAAAGAGAATGATAATGATTATATGGAAGAAAGTATTTCCCAAGACATTATACTAGAAAGAGAAAGTCATATCCCAAAGAAAAATCAAGAACAAATATACCTCCTTTCAAATGATAATTCTTCCAAAAGATATCATCTGACTGAAATTGAAAGCATCCCCAAACAGTCTTTTTTACCCTTTCCCCAGCTTAATTTTGCTCCCGTAAATAACGAGTCTCAGCCCTTGGGTGGTATACCCGGGTGCATCAAAATACCTTTGCTCTCTCTCAATAGAGAACACAGTGTTTCTAAACAGAATGAAACCACCACCATCAGGCCAAAGATCCAAGCCTTTGATTACCAGTTTCACCATTTATGGAATTTGCCAGGTACAAATCATCCAGTTTCACAGAACGTAACCCACAAGAATTTTATGAACCGTCACAACATGATCAACTCACACCAGCATCAACTGCCAGACAAAAACCATTCCAACTTTCCTCAATTTAATCAAAAACAACAAATGACGTCACAGGGACAGGCACCATTGCCATTATTACAGATACCTAAAGAAAACTTTGCACCATCTTGGCGAAACTTAGAGATTCGCTTAATTGCTCCAGAGTTGATTGCGGACTTCAAATGCCGTCTGTTGGAAAAGGATCTTAAGAAACAACAGGATTTTAAAAGTTTCCAACAAAACCAACTGAAGAAATTGGAGGAAAAAGAAAGAGAGAGTAGAGTACAAAATGTGGCAATGCCATTGTTGGTTGCGCAACTTGACAGAAAGGAATCTGCTAGTAATCCTGAAGAATTTGCAAAAGTTCCAGAAACATCACCAAGTAAAGATGAGTCAACAGTGAACTCTGAAAAACGGTAATTTTAAACTTTTTTTACTGTGTTTTTTAGATGAGGAATGATGATTTGTATTATTTGGATTATTCAGACTACTGTTCTCATCTTGAATGTTATTCACACGTTTCGACCAATGTACCTCCAACCTTCTTTAGGTGTATTTTGTTGAACTCGAGGAATCTTTCTGTTGAAGTTGGGAATCTGTATGGAATTTCAAGTGGAACCAATTATTTAATTCACATAGGTAGTACGCTCTCATTTCATGAGGAATTAAACCACCACGATCAGACCAAAGATCCAAGCCTTTGATTACCAGTTTCACCATTTATGGAATTTGCCAGGTCAAAATCATCTAGTTTCACAGAACGTAACCCACAAGAATTTTATGAACCATCACAACATGATCAACTCACACCAGCATCAACTGCCAGACAAAAACCATTCCAACTTTCTTCATTTTAATCAAAAATAACAAATGACTGAGTAGAAGTAATTCACAATTGTATTTTGAGTGTTGCCCTCATTAAGGATTGAACTTTCAACCTCCAGAAGAGTGTAACTTTTACAACTGAATTTTACCAAGTTCTTTATCCACTATGCCACTTCTGCAGGTTGAAGTTTTAATCCTCAGTGCAGACGACAATCAAAATACAATGGCGAATTACTTATTATGTGTTGAATAGTTTGTAAAAATTGATGCTCAAGTGGATTTATCTATGGGCAGGATTTTAGTTATTCTGTTTTCTTTTAAATCTACTCTTATCATTTCCATCCCATGTTTTCCTTGGCCTTTTTTCCCTATGAACTGACCCTGCTACTTCAACTGTCCCACATCTACTAACTCCAAAACTCTCATCTATTCTTTCAATGTGACCATACTATTGAAGTCTCCTGTTCTGTACACATTTTCGCATACCAAAGGACTGTAAAAGAACATTGCATAAGGTTTTAAATGAAGAATTAAATACTAGAGCAAACCGTATATTACAGAGGCATGAATAGCATAATGATACCAATGTTGATTTAGGGGTCAGCGAACCGAGTCCAAATTACATGTGATCTGTTGCATTCACTTATGTACAAAGTAGTGATATTGGACACGGGTGTGTAAAAATCATGTTAAAAATGGTACTTTCCACATAAGCTTAGATTAAGCAGAGAAAGTGGAAAATTACATTAGAAGTTAAGATTAGTATCAGGGCCACGTGTTAGGATATAAGAAGTTTAAAGTGGCACATGTTTTTGCTTGCGGAGGAGTTAGGTGGCAACAGGCAACAAAATTGGGAGTGGGGAAACTCCAACAATATTCAAATTACATCTCTTCCTCATAATATTTTTCAATACTAGGGCTTATACTTGAGTCATTGGAGCAAATAATCAAGGAGTTGACCCTGGGCATCATCAGTGCATCACCAGACTTCTGAAGAACGGAAAGTCTTCCTTTTAGGCAGATGAGCTGATTGCTATTATCGTATTTTGCTGCTCTGCCATTGATAAGAGCGGAAAAATAAACGGGTTCACTTTGGCTTAGAGTAATATCTGTTTAGGGCATCTGGTGCTACAAAATCAGACTGTCTGAAGATAACCAAACACTGTCTTTGTTCATCCACTCTTTCAGGTTACTGACAAAGAGATGTTTACGTAATATGTAAATTTACATTGCTGTGAAAGAATAAAACATCCAAAAGCATGATGTCATTGTGCAAATATGCTGTTGTCAATTTTTATTTTTTGCTGCTATACCACCACTACAACTATCTTCACAACTAGATGTCACTACTCATTGATCCAACTACTTATGTTTTGATGATGATTGCTCTTTTCTGTTGACAAGAAGGCCATCTGGTGGGATCAAAGAACTCTCTTCTTTTTGTGTATATATATATATATATATATATATATATATGTATATATTCATACACGGAAACCCTTAATTTTGACTTTACAGACTGCAGCCTCCTCAAAATGAAATTGTCTCTTCCACACCGCAAATCCATTGAAAGTGCTATATCTCTCATCACCATTTAATATAAACCATAGCATCTAATTCCTAAAGCAATCATCTGACAAAAATTGCACTCAAATAATGAAATATATCTAATCACTGCATAAAACTTCACAGATCCTTTTAAAGAACTACAAATTTTACTGTATTTTATTTGTGTTCCATTTTTTCTTTTGTTCTTTTTAATCCCCCCCCCCCCCATTTTTCTCATTTTAATGTTTTTATCGCATAGGGTACATAATTCTTTTTATTTTTCAAATTATTATGCATGCGCCCAAAACATCCCATTGTGAGTCTTCGTTTTTCTTATGTTTTTGTTATTTCAGTAAATTAAAAATTTTCGATTTTTCTGAAGCCACTAGCAGGGAAACCTGACGTTGCCCGGGATTGAATAAGGATCAATGAATGTCTCACACTTTCAATACTTTTATTGTCATCGAAATCGTTTTTTTTTTTGTCAATCAAATTGATTGATTGCCTGCTCTAGTCAGGAATCCATCAGAAGCTTCCTCTTGATCCACTGCAGTACATCAAGAGGAAGCTTCACATGCCTCTCCACAGTGACTTAGTCCACAATACATTGTAGTCTACATTGCACTGTAAAGAACCTACTGTTGATTTGATAAAATTATTTTTATATAATTGCTTGAATTAAAGTTTAAAATACAAAAGTCAAGTATCATGGTTCAGTTATGCTCTAAACAGAAACATTTGTTTCAAATGCACCCCTGTCTTATCAAAGAACCTACTGTTGATTTTATAGACTGGGCCATTCTGCTTATGTGATGATAAAACTTCTCAAATGCATTTGTGATGTTAGGCTATATAATCGTATTAACTTCAGTCAAAATTGGACTGTTCCTTTTTTAATCAGATTTTTTCAATTATAGATTTTTGATACTTATCAGAGGCATTTCGATACAAAACCTATCTAAGAACACTCAAGACATATAAAGTACATTTGTGTGAAATTTCAAAAAAGTTGGCCCATCTGTTTCGGAGTCCACAGGGAACAAACTCACACAAACACACACACAGTGTCTTTTATAAATAAATAAAGATTTGTTGATCCCAAAGCCACCAGAGTTTAGACCATTGTTGAAATTGCTTGTTCTCTGTTGACTGAGGTATGCTCCATATGGTGTAGGAGGTCCACCCTTCCTGGCTTTGCCTTTTCCCTTTGAGAAGGAGTTTATTGTTAATTGTCTGAGGTGTTCCTATCAGGGAATGCTGATGTAGTTGCTCAGGTATATTTTTGTGGGCCAGAGCATAATTTCAAATCCAACTTTCCTGACCTTGTATCACATCTTCCAACCGTGGAAGGGAGGTAAACATGCCGAATGAAACCGGTGAAGCTTTCATTTTTTGATGATTTATTCCTGTGTTTAATTTGTTTTTCCTTTTGTCTCCACAGCAGCTTATTTTATGATCTATCATGTATTTTATCCTCATATCTCTGTTGGTTCATATCTATATCTAAATATACTTTTTGGCTTTTGCAGAATGAAGGAAAAGGTTGGACAAGACTCAAAACAGGAAGTTGAAGATCGCCAAGAGGTGAGAATATCTTTATTTCAGTTTCACTTCATTTTATCATTTTTTCTCAGAAATACCTATAATGGAAAGAAAATATTGTTCACTAAAAGTCACATAAATTAATCTGGTAGTTTTATTTTAAAGAAAGAACATCAAATTTTATAGCTAAATGATGATCAGTGATTTCTCAATGTCATTTTGCAAATAGTTTGAAGGACAAGGGAGTTAATTACAAATAATTCAAACTTGCCAGATTTTTAAAAGGCCATTTTAACATGGGGCAGGGGTCATTGGAAAAACTTAAATTCATCACTAGTTGAAAGCACTCTTTAAAAATGAGTTTAAAATAAGCCTTGTACATCACCGTAATGCATATGAATTCCCATCAATCATTTGAAAATGGTTTTCCTTTTAAAAAATAAAACTACTTGATCAATTTACATGATTTTTAGTGTAGAATATTTTCTTTCTGTTACAAGTACGTGCACCATCAAAATTTTTCTTTATTTTTGTTTTTTCTTGGGAGGGGGATTATGGACTAGCACTATTTTTCCTTTTTTGAAAAGGAGTGAGTTTCTCCACAAAATATCAAAATATTTTCACCCTCTCAAATTCTATTCACAGTAAATGAAAGATTTACTGAAAAATAAAGTTTTTGAAGAAAAATGTCAAATATACTTTTCGATTTGTTTTATATGTATTTAATTTTCTTTCATACTTGCATGTTCTCATTTGCAGAGTGATTGAAGCTTTCTTCATCCAAAATGTTTTTGTGTAGGATAGCACTTCCGCCAAAGGCTGTTTTGTGCCTTTTTCAGAGTATCATGCTGACAAGATGTCATATTTCCTTCCTTGTTTCTCGCCACAACTTTGGCGAAAGGTGAGATAAAAGTCTCGTTTGAGATCTCAATGTAGCACAATGTTATATTTCTCCCCTTTCTTTGCTAGATGAGTTAAAACTCATGGACTCAATTCCATTTCCAAGGTACATATACATTGATGGACTCAACCTATTTTACATTTCTGATTATTCCTAATCAAAGCCTACTATCTCTCCACCCACACTAAAGTCTGCAAGTATTGTCAGGAGTCATGCTTCTTTGATATTCACTCTGGCATCCGGCAAGGATGCGTCCTCTTGCCTATGCTCTTTAATTATGCAAATGACTGGATCACATCAAATGCTCCAACCAACTTTCATGGTGTAACAGTAAATCGTAGTCTACAAATATTGGATTGCTTTAAAATTAGTATGAATAACAGAATCAAAAATGATTCTTCCAATTAAATGCAAGAAGGAAAATAAAAAAACTTCTCGCCAACTGTTCAAAAGAACATACTTGGGCCCTCCTCCTCTTCTCAATAGATAGTAACTTTGCACCCCAAATTCATTTCACATAGAGATGCTGGTGTGCTAGTTGGACCATCATGGGTCGCTCAAAGAACTTTAGGAATGAATATGAGTAAAATAAAGAAAAAAATCTTGCCTATGCTGATGATATTGGCATATTGGTGAAAATTTCACTGACATTCAATCAACCATTCACAAGACGCAATCTTACGCTTCCAATATCGGCATCAAGATAAACGCCAATAAGACAAAGTTACTGATGGTAGGTCACCTTCCAAATGAAAAAGAAACTGGTTATCCTCGACATGGAAACTCTTGAAGTAGATCCGTTCAAATATCTTGACTCCCTCATCACTGCAACAGGGCAAGGGGGGAAAAAACATCTTCAGCCACGTCAGCAATGTCTGCACTGCCTTCTGTCGACTTCGATTGGTCTCAAAAAGAAATAAGGCTGAACACTAGGATCTACTAAACCCTCATCTATATCATTCTCCTTTATGGCTGCGAGACTTGGTCTATGCAGGCAAGTGACCTGTGCAAACTGGAAGTATTCAACCATTACTGCCTACGCTGCATCATCAGTATCTGCTAGTAACAGTTTATCTTCAACAGTACAGTTCACGCTTGTTGCAACATCTACTCCCTCCAAAAAATCTCTCCTTGTTAGACGTCTTCATTGGTTCAGTCACGCCCTTTGTCGACACCCAGGTGATTTAATCCTTGAAGTCATCAACCCAGCTCCACCACCAGGATGGAAGAAACGTTAGTGGCTAACTCAAAACCTGGCTCAGGATGATGAAGCAAAATTCTGAATTGATTCTAGGCCCTCACCTTTACTGGTCCATTAATGGAACCATAAATGGCTTGCACTCATAATGAAAGCAGCCTTGGATTGACATGCTTGGTCAGTTAGTGTTCCAGACATGATGAACTTGTTGTAAAAGCCGGCCCAACCAACCCAAGATGAATGCCGTAATCATGACCGCAATGGACCTTTGGTTCAATTTTGCCAGTTTCGAAACTCTTGCTTCTCTTATTTTGTCCTTTAGTCCTCATATTCCATATCTGATGTTTCTGAGAAGAGAGGAAGAATTACTGTTTTTGGTGTTGGAATCTATCCATATAACATCATTGGCTAGTAGTTGTTTAAAGTGGTATCTCTCTTTTTAGCCCCTTACATCAAATAGCTTTATGCCTTGTCTGGAGTGATTTCCATAAAAAATATCTTCAAACAACCGACCATACCATTTGTAAAAATTATAATGATAAAACTGGAAATATAAAAAGAAGCAATGTGAACTGGAATTTTAAGAACCAGTGATCAAAAAAAAAAAAAAATTTAATTCTAAATAATTATATAAAAAAAATAATTTTCAATTTGTAATAATTTGTTTTTGATTATATAACTTGGAAGATAATGAAAATGAAAATCGTTTTTCATTTCAGGAACCATCAATGTCTATGGAATCAGTAAAATCAGAATCAGTAAAGCCTAACATTCATCAAAAAAAAGTGTTTAATGAGAAACCTGATGTTTCTGAAGAGCTTGCTACACCCCAAATAGATCATGGCTTTATCACAAAACCAGGTAAATATAAATTGACTTTGAAACACCGCTATGTCATTTTGTGTCGTGAAGATTTAGCTATTTAAAAAAATTTGTCTGCAATTATGATTTTAAAGATACCAGCACTTCATAATAGATGTTCATTCGAAGTTTCTTGTTTTGTCTTATTCATCAAGTTACCATATCTGATTTTCTAGGTCAGACCTATAGAGCAATGTATCTGACAAGTAGTTTCTTCCTTTTTTATCCTTGAAGCATATTATTTACACTAAAAAAGAGAAATTCGTTTTGATTATTTTTCCAAACTAATTATTTCGACCAGGAAAATTATTACAATGAAGACAATTTAAAATAATGACCTAAAATAACTCAAAATGTAAGGGAGATAATTTCCATTTTAACTTAAAGATAAAAATATGAGTTAGCTTCCTTACATTTTGATTCTTTTTTTTTTTTTCTCTTTGTGACTTACACATTATTTAAAAGAAATTAAAAAATATATATATATATACTAAAATTCTATTAATGGATCCCTGACTACACCGGTTAGATACAGCTAATTTACAATGATATTTGATTACAAATAAACTCATAGAAAGAAAAAAATTGTATTCAAGGGAGATAACTTCAAAGCTATAAACTGCAGATAAGTTTATTATTTTGGTATTTACTTAGGGAATAAATAATTCATCAACTTTCTTGCTTATTGAAATTTGTTTTACTCTATTATTTATGCATGTATAAAATTATGTTCAAATTTTAAAATTTATTAATATTTTCTTTTAATAAACTTGTTACAAAAAAAATTTACCACATGAATCTTCAGGTAAAAAATATGGAACAGTTTAACTTGAATGTGTTCAGAATTCAGCAAGGCAACCCAACACTGCCCAGTCCTTTCCAAACTCACTCTCTCTGTTACCTTAGGAATTAAATTGCTAGTTCCTTTTTTTCTTTTTTTTCTTTTAAAAAACAATGTTTGACATCAACCCTTTTTCGATTCAGTAATATTGTCACATTCTTTGATTTATTTAACATCACTTTTCCCTTGTTTAGGGTTCAGACATTTTCTAATATTACATAAGTTCACTCTTCACTTCACATGGTTCCCATTTCCCCTTTCTCTTTCTATTCCCCCACTTCCTGACTGGTTTCCCAGCTTAAAATGTACCAAACATTAATACTGTAACCCTTTTCCCTCTACTATTGCAAAACTCATTCATGTTCTGCAGGACAGGGAACAAAAACGATAAACTCCAATATAAAACAACCAAACCAAACACTACAAACTAACGATTGAAGATACAAAGAATAAAAACCTTCTACAAAATAACTGGATGTAATAGAAATTTTGACAGAATTTCAAACAGGACTCTTTATTCACTTTATGGAGAGTAGCATGCTCTTGTTCCTCAGCCATGATTGGATAAAGGCCCAAAATAATTCGCAATTGTATTTTTTGGTTGCCCACACTGAGAATTGAACCTTCAACTTTCAGGAGAATATCACTTTTACAACTGATTTTTCCAAGTACTCTAACCACTGTGCCACAGGTCCTTGTGCAATAATTAAATATCTGCTGATATTGATTTTTTTTTCTTTCTAAATAATATAATTAGTGAGCTGAGTTGTGTTCAACTTGTGGGTGGAAAGTTGAATGGATTACATATGCATGACTTGACCACCGATGCATAGATTGATCAAACAAATGCATGCCAAGAAACGGTAAAATCTATTTCAAGTCAATGCTGAAAAGAAACAAGTTGGAACTTACCAATAGTGACGATAATCATTTAATCACTGCGTTGTTCGACTTTTCGGATTTCATAACTCGAGAGTAGAACGAGTTAAACTGCCAAATTACCATTCAAATCTTATTGGATCTATTCTTTTCAGTTAGGCTTTTATACCTAATGTCTTTGACCTCTGACTTATATAGCCCTCTACTTATATAAGATTTGGAAATTTCCTAAGATGGAGTACTGCTGCCATATTTATAGAGGTGCTGCTCAGAACTCTTTCTTGTTTTGAGAAAGTATAAAACCGACTTCACAATCTAGTGAAAGACGATCTCTCCTCTTCCCTACGGTTCCTTTCTTACAGCCTTTCTCTACTTTGTTATTATTTGCATAGTAGATGCTTGACTGAGCTTAAATCTCTGGTTTGTTCCTGTAAAACATTCACAACAAGAACTCTTCTTACTACCACAATTACAAAGAACTTTCCTTTCTTCTTTTATGTACTGAAAACCAAACAATTTATGACAGACTAACAAAAATGCTATTTCAAACTTAAATGTGACATACTCAATTATTCTGGCTGGATTGATCCTTCATCATTTGTATGCAAAGAATAAATTTTAAATAATTAAAACATATAAAGCATGGAGAATAAATTATTATCATCATCCCAATTGCAGGTGCCTTTGAAAATTACCTCAAGCTTGGCGCTAAACTCGGACTTCCAACTGAAAACTATGCAAATATTCAGCATGACTTAGCAACAAGGTTGCAAAGATTACGGCATGAGTCCAAAAAGGTATCATATATATTTTTTTATTCCTTTCTCTTCTATAATATAGTTCTCACCTGTCTGTTTAAATGTATGTATGTATGTCTACTTAAAACTTTTGACAGAAGTGACGGATTTTCACGAGATTGGTATCGTTTTGAAGCTCAACCCTTGGGACAACAAATATCAAAAAGTTGGCTAAAAACATTAATTTCTTCACCCTCAACTGAGCACTTTTCTACAGGGTGGGGGTCGTTTTTTTTTGCCGATATTTTCGAAAGTCATCCCCTCCTTTGACTAGCCTTAATTTAAACTTTCACCACTTCTGGTTTGGCGATGGACGCGAAGGCGTCATGTTTGGGTTTTTTTTTCACATTCTTTTCCTCCTTTGCGGTACGGGTCTGTCTATTACCACCTTTTTTTTCGCTCAACACACACCTCCAAACACCCGGGCAATGCCGAGCACCCAGGCTAGTTTATTATAAAAGGACTATAAATGTTACTTCTATCTCTTCTCTTCATATTAAAATTACAGAGTTCCTAAAATATTTTCTTGTATTTTAGACTCTTTGATCTGATTAAAGAATTTTGTACTTGTCTAGAATTTTCCATAAATTAAAAAAACAAACATAAAGAAAAATCTGCATGATGTATGTACCTGTTACCAAAAGAAAACTTAGTATTCCAAAAATCATGTTAATTGATTAAGTAGTTATATTTTTATTTTTCCAATATCTCCAAGTTAAAAACAGTTTTCTAAAATTCTCTCAAGTTTGAATTATTTGGAGTTATTTCCCTTGTTTTCAAAATGGCGTCACAATATTATTACTGTTCGTTTGGCCACAAAATTTTATTTTTTTATTTAAAAATAAAATTATTTTATTAATCGAAATCTTTTAAGATGAGTAATTTGCATATTTATTTATTTATTTGTGTACTGCTTCATAGTTGTTGTTTCACAACGTTTTGGCCAACTATTCCTTTGGCCTTCATCAGGTGATTAACCACAACAGGATAGGAATGCTTAGTCTCTTAACTGTATCCTCAGTAATTACTGCTTTCCATAGTTGTTGTTGTCTCACCACATTTTGGCCAACTAATCCTCTGGCTGGCTTTGGGTAGGATTGAAAGCACTGTGCCACGAGTCCTCAAAATGAGAACAGTAGTTCGATAAATCCGAATAATATGTATAATGAAGAAGCGCCCATTTTTAAAATGGATAGTTTTTAATAAATTTAATTTGTATACTTGTGTGTGTGTGTGTTTTTTTTTAATTAATTGATGAATATTTATGTTTAAGGTTGACTTCAGTACAATGACAAAAGAACTGTGTGATGCAAGCATGGAGACTGATCCGGCGATGGAAGAGCAAGCCCGTACTGCTGAAGCTGCAACCTCCATAACAAAAGACACAGGTTAATCACCCAATGATGTTCTCATTATTTAACTTGAATTAATTTCATTCGCTTTTATTTTAATAATGCAATATGTTTTTTTTTACTTAATGTACAAGGGTAGTTGCATATGTAATTGTGAAGCAAGGGTTGCACAA
This sequence comes from Euprymna scolopes, assembly GCF_053919585.1. Classification (NCBI taxonomy): domain Eukaryota; kingdom Metazoa; phylum Mollusca; class Cephalopoda; order Sepiida; family Sepiolidae; genus Euprymna; species Euprymna scolopes. Next base: position 68,440,798 of record NC_136498.1, read on the forward strand.
TCCTCAACCACACATTTTCTGAATTGACACTGCTTACTCCCATTAGCAAGAAAAAATCCAGAACGACTGAAAACTAGTGTTGGGAAGAGTAATCGGAATCAGGAATCGGGAAAATCGGAATGTTTGACGGTATTGGAATCGGAAAAATTTGTACCGATTTTCCGATGCCAAAACAATGCTTTTAATTGTCTTTTTTATTTGATTTTATTTAAAGCTAATTCTTCTGTTGCTGTTAATAATGATAAAATAATAAATATTTATTGATTTTAAACCACCAGTGAAGCTAAAATCGATAGATTGTCCCCCTACAAGTATGTTTTTATGTTTAGGAAAATATCTGCACATTTAACATGAGTGTTTTTACTGTAATCAGAGAAAAATACAGCTATATAGTTAAATATTTAGAAATTTTTAAAGAATTGAAATCGGTAATTGTCTCGGAATCAGGAAAAATATTGGAATCGTCCCATCACTACTGGAAACAGTGCCAAGATAAGCATAAAATACATAGCACCTGGTATTTCCAAAAAAGGTTACCTATTTTAATACTGGCCAGGCTCAACATTGCTTAACTTTGGTGATCAAATGGGAACCGGTGTGTCAATGAGATTATATAGTACGTTCACAGAAATAGGAAGAAATAACACTATTTTGACTTTTTCACATTTATTCATTAAACTGAGTTCCATTTGTCTTCAGTTTCATAGATTTCATTCAATATACCTTCCTTTGACTTTGACGACAGTTTTGTGATGGCCTTGGAACCAGTCACAGTCCATTGTACTTCCCAATTGAATACTCTCAAAGACTCTTGTGATGCTGCCCTTTAGTTTATCATTCATATTGGAGCCAGATCTGTTGGTGCTTTGTTCCACTACACTACTCAAGGGATTCAAGTAGGTTGCAGTCAAACAAATTTCGGAGACCAGATGTCAGTTGAAGTTTGTTCAACAAAGTTTTCTGAAAACCACATCTAGATCTTCCAGCTGATATTGCGTGGCACTGGATCTTACTGTTTCCTGATAAATTGCTTATTTGAAACGACCTAATCAATACAGGGTTTCATTACTTTGATCAGAATGTGAATGCTGCTACCTGTCTTCAACATGAGACTCTTAAGTGGGACAGTATCATGGCACTTTCACTAAACTTTAGCAGCAACAAATTTCAGCATTCTCGTGTCAGATCATGCATTTTCATTTCTGATGTTGCCTTGTGACTACATTAATCTATATAATAATACGTAAAGGCATTTCATGTTTGTATGTATGTCATTACCTTTCACACATTTAAAATAATAAGATTGTCTGATCAGCAATTAATTTGGTGTCACTAAGGTAAAAAAGTTATGACTTTTTTCTGACCCATTTTAAAATGAATTGTTCCAAAATCAAATTATATCGTCCTGTCGACTAAAACAGTACAATTTTACAATCTAAGTATGTATAAAAGTGAGAATGTGTGTGTGTGTGTGTGTGAGGACACTTCTCAACCTATATACTCAACAGATTTTTGATCAACAGACTTGAAATTTGGTATATAGGATATTCAAAGATGTGGAAAACTTTTTAATTGGTTTTCATTCAGAAAAATGGGCTGCTAAGAGGTCAAAATTGAAAAAATTAGTATGTGGGGGGGGGTCGTCAAATTTTTATCTGTTTGCTAACTGTTCCATGAATGCGTATGCGTGAATAGTTCACATGACAGATTCATTATGTTAAAAATAAGTCGGTTTGAAAACACTTTTTTAAATATTATGTCAAGCTGGCGTAATGGTTGTCGTACTTGACTCACTGTCTTTAGGTTTTGGTTTTGATCTCAGCCCGAGTATTTTTTACTTACAAGAAGTGTATTGTTTAGAAAAAATACAATACTCACATGCACATGTCTTAGTTTCTGTATGAATTAAAATATAATATTTATACATATAATTATGACTGGGCAATGCCTGGTGGCTTGTTAGTTTTAAATAAATACATTTCCAAAAAGTAACATTTGCTTTTATTGGTATGAGTGGTTTGAATATTTAGTTGACAATTATTTTTATGATAAAGACATATTTTATTTATTTAGCTGACAATGACAATTATTTTTATAGAAAAGAGTATTTCTTATTAGTGAGATTGACCCTGACAATTATTATCTCAAAGGGAATATTATTAAGAGTAAATTATACAGATTGATGTAGAATATACCATAGAATTTCCAAGAATCTAGTTAATACATATCAATGGCAGTTTGTTTGAATTAAATCTATCTCAGTGTGTACTTTAATAATAATAACCGTATTAATCAGAAAAATTGGAAGTTTTAGGGGGATAGGTATTGGAAAAATTTGTGCCTAATTTCCAATTCCAAAAACTTTTAAATTGTTACCTTTTTTTAATTTGTTTTTTATTTAAAACTTAATTTTTTCTATTGTTCAATTTGCTAAATATTTAGAAATTTAAAATGGAATTGGAATCGTTAATTGTACTGAAATCAGGAATTTAGAACAGAATTAGTAATTTTATCAGAATCAGGGAAAAATATTGGAATCGTCCCATCACTAATTTAATACTAAGCAGTAATTCTTAGTATTTCAAATTTCACACAACCTTCAATAATATGACATAGTTTTGATTAAAGACATATCACAAATGTCTCCAAAGTTTAGGGTCTCTCTGTACAGGGGCTTGTCAGGACAATCTGAACTGAGGATATTTTTCCCTAAAAATAAACCCTGACTAAATCTTCAAAAGTACATAGTATTTCATGGTCCAAATAAGATCTCCTCTGTATGGCTAACTCACACTGGCTTATATAAGGAATGGTGCACCTTCTCCAAGTGATATTACCTCACATAACAGTACCAAGCTGAATACTCCACCAGACTTGAATTCTTGCCCTGGAATCTAGTAAGACCAAGAGACAACAAGAAAGATATACAATAACATATTCGAATATAGTCAAGTGGGGAGAGGAAAATTTATATCCTTAACTTCATTACTAATTAAACATTTAGGATGTAAAGGAGATTTAATGGAATATTTGAATATCTATGTATCTCATATAGAGATCAATGTTAGCCCCTAAGAAGAGTTCCTTGTGAATAATTGTGTGTGCAGTTCCCACACTGACATCAAACTGTGCACTTATTGTCTCTATAGATATATGACTGTCCTTATTCATGAAATTCTTAATTTGGCCAATCAACTCTGGTGTTCTGACTTATAGCCTTCCTGCCTTCCTTGAATCTCTTATGCCACTCAAAAACTAATGCTCGATTCATGCAAGCTGATCCAAAAGCAGTCCAAATCATTCCATACGTTTCTGTGACATTTTTTCTAAGTTTAAAGCAGAATTTTATTGCATATCGTTCTTCTAAAGTGTCCTCACGTCCAGATTGCATTTTTGAAATTCACCATCTGTGACAATCAGGCTTTAGTTGGGTGTGTTTCAATTCCTGCTGTAGCTGTTCATTTGAACCTGAAATCATAAAAAAATTAGTCCGTCATCTCATAAGATGTATAGCAATAACGACAATTTTAAATGTATGTAAAAAAAAAAAAAAAAAATCTGGAAACTTATTTAAGTCACTTCGAATCTTAAATCAAAATTTAAATCATGTTTTTTAATTGTCTTTTCCTGTGTTCATCTTATCAACTTATCCTGTTGTTTTTGCCCCATAGGTTGTGATCCAGTCATGGAAGCAATGATGGCCTACAACAGAGTAGTACAAGGTAGTTTCCTGCCGCCGGACATTTACTTCAAACTTCATTCGAAAGACTCTGAAGAAGAACACAAAAATGGAATGGTTGACAAAAGTGCCAAAGAACAGGTATTAGAATTTCCTTTAAGAAATTAAAAAAAAAAAATTGTTTGCCACATTTATTTTGGAAATTTCATTGTGATACCAATATCTAACACTTGTTATTTTTTAAATATTTTATTGTAGACTAAGTGGGCCACATGACCTTGCCCAGTTGTAAAATATGTTTAAATATATCTTAATTCATGCGGACTTTGTATTTATTATTACAGAGGCAATTCTCTGTTGAATATTATATTGTACTGATTTCAAAAGTTAAAAAAAAAATTACTTGGGGGCCATCAGCCAGAATGGAAACCTAAACATTTAGTGCTCTAGCCATGTTCCTTACCATTTGAGCTATTGCCAGATAGATAAGAAAGATTTAAAATTAAACCTCTTCAAGCTATGAATGAATTTGTGCATGTGCAAAAGTAATAGAAATATGTCATTTTGCATTACAGTTTGCCGACATATTTCTGTATGTGTTATTCATCCATCCAAACAAAGATTTTACTTGTTATAAATCATCCTTGGTATATGATTACCATTTCCTGTTAATTTCAGTGTTATGGTCAGTGTTATGTTTATTGGTTAAAATATTTTCAGTGTTATGTTTATTGGTTAAATATTTTCAAATGAAGACACACACATCTACTGTTTTATTTATGCAGAAATTATTCCAGACAAGACATGAAGCCACTTGATTTAAAGAGCTAAAACTAATACCACTTCAAGGTTAAATCTATCCAACAATAAGTGTCATATGAAGTAATTTTTCTCCCTTTGTCAGAAAAATCGCTCAAAATACGAAAAGTAAAGGACAAAATAAAGGAAACGCAAGTTACAATACTGTCAAAAGTAAATCCAAGGCCCACTTTTTATTCTCCACAAAAAAGAAAAGGAAAAACGGTACTTCTGCAGGATTAGGAGGCAATAACTCCAATTTCTTCTTGATCAAATAGATAACAAACAAGATTTTTTTCTGAATACAAAAATATTTGAAAACCAAAACATTTATTGTATAAAAATGTATCAAAATATAATTGTAAAGACATTTATTGAAAAGTCTGCTTGAGAAAATATGATTTTAATAAAATAATTTTGTAATTAAAGCAACATTTTTTTTAAACAAATTAATAATTTAAATGAAACATTTTTCTGAATTAAAGCAATATTAGAGTTATTGCCCCTGTTCTTTGACCAAAAAGCGCCACCTGTCGAAAAGTTTAGTGAAACACACCAAAAAGCATGGTGCTTGCTTGAATACTACAGATGTTCTGGAAAAACAACTATAAAAATTTGCATAATGTGTATAGAGAGAATGCTGTAACAGAACGGTTGTGCCAGAAATGGTTTACTGGATTCCGAAAATTATATTTTGCAGTGAGAGATGCTCCTTGCTCTAGCTAGCCAAAGAGATCAACAGTGATTAAGTGAAAGCTGTAGTTTAATAAGATTGCTGTTTGACAACTAGACAAATTGTATTTTCAATATTTCCAAATTAAGCATGAATAATGAATTATGTTAATATCCTCTTCCCCACATTTTATGGAGCAGCAGATTCATAGCAAGTGAAAATTATGAAACTATAAAATTTCTTCTCTAAGTCATAATGATGATGACATGTGTTGGACTGGTTACCAAAAGTTCCTTTAACCTGTTGAGTGAATTGCAAACTCATAGTTTTATCAAATTATGAAACCTTTTGATTTTTAAAAACAGTTTTGTCTTCTACATGGTCATGATTATCTTCATCATCAGTTTATCATGCTGGCATGTATTGGAATAAATTACTAAAAGATCCTACGTCTGGGCCAACCTACTGAGCAAATTGCATTTGGTTGAGACACATAGGTCACTGCCTCCAGAAAGTTCTAATGATTATAATGCTTGTTCATAACTCTCTTCTTAAAAAAGAAAAATAAAAAATAAAGAAAAATCTGCATGATGTGTGTATGTGTGACGGAAAGAAATTATTATATATCAAAAATAATATAAATTAATCAAGTAGTTTTATTTTAAAAAGAGAAAATTAAATGTTATGGCTAAACTATGATAAACAATCTTGCAATGTCGTTTTGAAATGACATCACTGGTTAGCTCCCCATTAAAATAGCTTTTTAGAAATAGAGTTTAGAACTCTTAATTCCCATTAATCTCTGAAAAGTGATTTTATTCATAAAAATAAAACTACTTGATCAATTTATGTGATTTTTGGTGTACGCTATTTTCTTTCTGTCATAGTTATGTACATTTTAAAGGTTATTCTTTATTTTTGCTTTTTCTTTGGCGGAGAGTTATGAACAAGCACAGAGATTAATAACAGAAGCATCTAGTTACTACAGTCAGGTTAACATCAAGCCTCTTATAAAGATGTATGAATGCATCTAAGAATTCTAATTCAATCTTAAACATAACTTACTGACAAAAATGCTAGGTTCATGTCCAGAATTTCCCCTGTATTAAAAAGCAAAAATAAAGAAAAATCTCTATGATGTACATACCCGTGACTAATCGAAAATATCATATTCCAAAAATCATGTATATTGATCAAGTAGTTTTATTTTGTAATCAAGAAAATCAAATTTTGTAAGTATTCAGGGAGTGACTGCCTCGACCACCTTTTAAAAAAACAATCTCAAACAAAGAGAGATAACTCAACAGTATTCATGCTTACTAGATTGATGTTGTAATACACACGAATTGCTGTTAATCACATGAAAATAATTTTCTTTATAAATTAAAAGTATTTGATCAATTTATGTGATTTTTGGAATATGATATTTTTGTTTTGTCACGAGTACATGCAGCATATAGATTTTTCTTTATTTTTGTTTTTAATATGATGGGAATTCTGGACAAGAACCAAATGCTATTTCTAAATTTAGACTATTGAATTATCTTACCTAGACGCTGCTATTCTGAATTCACAAGAGTAGGCTGGCATTCATAGACTGTCTCTCCTGCACCAAACAGTCATAATTTAAAAAAGTCACATAATCTTTTTCTGGTGAAATTTTATGGAATAATTTTAAAAAAATATATCAAGTAAAGATTTTTACTTGATTACTGAAAACCAGCAAATAATTAAGTAAAAATTAAAAAATTTTTTTAATTTAATTATTTTTAGTGTGCAATCATTTATGCTGGTTTGAAACGGTCTAATTTAAACTTAAGACATTGTTTATGACCATTTGGTACAAGAAAAATAGTCCACTGATGGCGACCCGTAGCCATAAATTTGAAATAGTGGTGTTTAGCGAAGATAATTCAAAATCACTCAAATTTAATCATGGCAGACTGGCAGATGGTACTTCTCTTAGAAATGTATTTATATATGTAAAAATGTACTTTTCAAGTTTTTGATTATAACTCAAGAATGTTTCTGAATTTTAGGGATGAGGATTGTTAATTTGAATTATTTGGATTACTATTCTTATCTTTAGTGTTATTCTCACAACGTTTCAGTTGATATAACCTCTGACCTTCTTGTGCATCTTATAAAACTCTGGAATCTTTTTTGTCAGACTTGAGAATCTCTACAGAAGTTTGAACAAAACCTTCTATTTAATTCATGAGTGTAACATGCTCTTGCTCTGTCAGCCATGTAATTCACAATTGTATTCTTAGTATCACCTGCACTGAAGATTGAACCTTCAATCTCCAGAAAAGCATTACTTGGAACTGAATTTATACTTAGTACTTTCTGTGTTATGCCAAGGGTTTATAACAATTTTGTGCAGATTTCAGAGTTCGACAAGATACACCTGAAGAAGGTTGGAGGTTACATCTGCCAAAATATTATGAGAATAACACTCAAGATGAGAACAGTAGCTTGTATAATTCAAAAACTAATACAAACTAACCTAAGAATGTTCGTTTGATGGAAAATAATTAATTTTATTCCAATTCTTTACAAAAACATAAATTGATTAGAAGATGTGCAGATTTAAAATATATTTTTTCATGACATTTTTTTTTTTTCTTCACCATTTCAGGAGGAAAGTACAAAGTACTCATTTCTGAATGTTGTTGACATTCCTTGTTCAGCTGTGATGTCAGAACAGGCACCGATTTCAGCTATAAATGAAATCATAAAGCCTAAAGTAACAGCTCCACTTGAGTCTTTGATGTTGCCCTCTGAACCAGCACGAGAGGAAACACAGTCAACACCAGTACACCCAGGTAAATATATATATATATATATATATATTTTTTTTAAAATTTTTTTTATTTATTCAAGAAGCACTTAGAACTTAAAGAATACCTATTCCAGTCTCTGAATTTTTTAGATTAGCATTGTTAGTTTTTATTATTTGGACTACTGTTTCTATCTTGAATGTTATTCTTACAATGTTTTGGCTGGTGTAACCTTGATCTTCCTCAAGTGTTTCTTGTCGAATATGGGAATCTTTCTATCAGAATTTTGAATGGAATTTTTTATTTAATCCATGGAAGTAGCATGATCTTGTTCTCTCAGCCATGACCAGGTGGAAGTCTTAAAAAATTCACAGTTGTATTCCTAGTATTACCTGCACTGAGGATTGAACCTTCAATCTCTAGAAGAGGTTCACTTAGAATTAAATTTTGCTTAGTATACGACAGGTCCTTGTATAATTCCAGGATAGATAAAATTCCTTGAATAGATCAGTTTTGCCCCACTTTTATTCCATCTTATGATGATTAAATTCAATATATATGCTAAAACTTCCCTCTAGAATCCTTATTCCAATTTTGATCAGAATCCATTATATGATTTTGATTCTAGAAGAATGTGTAAAATTTAAGGCTTAAGCTTAAGAGTTCCTCAGAAAAATTTTAATTCAGGAAATCTAGTTTGTGTCTAATAATTATTGATCAAATTCAATGCAAATCTGAAAATTGAATTTTCTAATGAAAGGTTGCATCCATATCATGTTCTGAAAACGCTTTACATTACTCCAAAGAAACTGAAATTTGAGGAATATTTATTAATTGCATTGTAATACCTATCGTTGAAATTTTACAAAATTAGAGATATCTGAATTTCCACAAAAGGATTCCAGATCCTTTTCATTGCTCTTGCATGAAACTAAACTAAATTATTACCCATCCTTACACCTAGTAACTGTGTTTCAAAATTTATAATGATTAGTTAATTAGTTTAAGAGTGAATCCTGTACATAAACATGTATACATAGTCAACTAAATGAAATATCAGCTTCAGTTTTTAAAAGAAGAGAATTCAAGACCTCCAGAGAACCAAGAAAAGACATTTGAATCTCAAATCGATATATACATTTTCATTCATCATTATTTGATTTTTTAAAGGCTTATCTTAAAAGCAAATTGTTGATTACGAAAAAAAAAAAAAAGCTATGTTTTCTGCCTCTTCATGTTGGTCAACTTACATACATAGGCTTTTAACTGTGAGGTAATTTTGAACAATGATGATGCTATATATGGACAAGCGGTAAGAGGTTAGGCTCCTTACCGTTGGGTCTCAATTTCGAATCTCGCTAGATTCAGCTACTCTGATAAGTCGTAGACAATGAAACATGTGTTAATGGATAATTATATTTTAAAAACAAATATATATAGTTTCAGAGTTGGACTTGGCATGGTGTCAAAAGAAACCAACTGAATGTCAAAGACAAACTGAGTTATGCAACTTTACATTTCTGAATTTGGGGGATGATGATTGGTTATTAGTATTATTTGGATTCTTTGGACTACCGTTCTCATCTTGAGTGTAATTTTTACACCGTTTCTGTCAATGTAACCTTACACCTTCTTTAGTGTATCTTGTCAAACTTAGGATGTTTCTATCAAACTCAGGAATTTGAATGGAATTTTGAACAAAACCCCTTATTGATCCACCGACAAAGGAGGGATTGGACCTAGTAATTCACTTCCATTCGTCCGTTTGCACTTTTCTCAATAACGATGCCTTGCATTTTTTAAAAATTTTGCACAAACATTAGTCATGGTGAAAGTAAATTTTTGCCAGAACAGGTTTTCCAGGATAACTCTGGTGGTCATTATAGGGGTAAAATTGCCCCCAAATCATTCGTTCGTTCATGTGTTCACACTTTTCTCAATAATCACGCCTTTGATTTTTAAAAGAATTTTGCACAAACATTAGTCATGATGAAAGTAAATTTTTCATTCGTCGCATGCTCGGCTTGTTTGCTTTGAATGTTGTGAAAATGACACTCACAATGAGAATGATAGTCCAAAGAATCCAAATAATATGATTATGCAACTTTGTTTATGGAGTGTTCATAACTCTTCTTCCATGAAAAAGCAAAAATAAAGAAAAATCTCTATAATGTATGTATCCAATGTATCATGAGGGGAAGAAAATATCGTACATCAAAAATCATGTAGATTGATCAAGTAATTTATATTTATAAAGAAAATAATTTTCAAGCAATTAATAGAAATTATTTACTTAAAGAGAAAGATGCAATAAATATACAGAACTGATGGGTAAAAATGCACAATGCTTAAGCTGACAAATGAGGAATGGCCTAAAAATGCTAACTCAACAGAATAGCTAACTAGACTCCAAGTTTTACTGTACATTGTTTATGTGCTTCTAACATGGCTGTGCTTAAACTATTGTAGCTCAAAAAACCCTTTGAACTTATGTTTTCTAGCAAATGATCAAGATGGTATCTTAAACTCCTTGGCCTAACATTCACAGGAAACATTAATTTGAACAAATAGATAAAAGACATTATCAAAGCTGTTGTAAGAAAGGTGGGCTCCCTCTACTGTATTAGAAAACTTTTCATACCTGCCAGTATTCTATATTTCTACAAAGCCACTATTCGCCTATGCCTGGAATATTGTTGTCACATCTGGGTTGGTGCACCAACCAATAGACACGGTTCAAAAAAGAACTTCTAATCTAACAGGTCCCACACTGTCTATCAAGCTCCAATCCCTGTCCTATCACCGCAACGTTGCATCACTGTGCTTGTTTTACAGGTACTCTAATGAAATTTGCTTCTATAAACTTATTACACTGGAGCCTCCTTGACGTAAATACCCCCGACCGACCCGACAATCAGTAAAACCCTCACTCCCCTGACTTCTACTCTAATAGCTTCTTTTCTTAAGCTGTTAGCCTCGAATTCCTTCCTGTCTCCCTGTTTTCCTACCTTACATGCATAAATTAAAATGTAATTTGAACAAACATCTCATTGTATAGTTTCCCATTTAGGATGTTTCTATAGGTATACAGCTCCTAATTCATAGTAACCATTTTGTGGGATAATGTGCTTTGTTTAGGGTGAATAAAAGTCAAAAAATTTATTTCTTTCAGCATGTTAAAATGTACAATTTTTAACGGGACCTATTTTGTAGTGCAGAACCATTCATATAATTATGTCAATTTTTTTTTATCTTTTCCGCCCTGACTTCTTATTTCTTTATATTTATGTAAGCATGCCCATATTCCTTTATTTTCTTTTAAAATTGATGCGTTCCTATTCTGATAAGGCAGAGTGGAAAAGATTAAAAAATTGACAAAATAATTATATGAAAAACATTACAAAACAGGTGCTGCCAAGAATTGAAGATGCTAAAAGAAATAAACGTTAACATCTTGGTATTTGAAATATAGACTTTTTCTCATTTATTTAAAGAAAAAGTATTTAGGTGCCATCAGCTTGAATCAAAACCAAAACTGTAGCATTTAAAGCTGGTGACGTTACCACTGTACCAATGTGACATGCATATAAACCAATTAAAAATAAACTAAGATGAATAGACAAAATGTTTAACGATTTTTTCAATTTTGACCCATTTTGGACCCCTTAAAAGCAATTTCAACCGGCTAAAGACCCATAAAAAAACGGCCCATAAAAAATTCAATCCTTTAAAGCCCCTAGCACCGCTCTGTGACTTTTGTTTCGGAAGAGATAGTTAGAAAATATTGAGACAGACAGTCATTTATATATTAGATATATTTTTTTGAGGGTGAGTATTTTTATCCTAAAGAAAATATGTTATTTCTTTTAAATTAAGTTAATTAAGTTGTACATCTGGGTGTTTGACTATTTGCACTTACTTTTTTTTTTATTCTTTTGTTGCTTTTGCCTTTTATGTGCTTTTTGGTGTCAGCTTAATCCTCATATAATATATTTACACATAAATTGGTTATGCATCAATAGTGTTGGAAAACCCCCAGAAAGAAGGAACCACGTTTCAACTCAATTTTTTTTTTTCTGGCGTTTGTAAGCATTGAAGTGCTGTGGAATTATGGTTAAGTTAAACCATGATAACCAGTTTGTGCTAAAGGAGTATAAGATAAAAGAGATGGATAAAAACTCAAATGTTGAGAAAGTTTATCAGAATGACAAAGCTATTGAGATTATTCAGATGTTTTGTTACCTTGGTAATACCATTAGAGCACAGGGTGTCACTGGCACTGGTTTGATTACAAGAATTCGGTGTGGATGAAGTAAGTTCAGTGAGATTTTGCTATGACTAGCCAACAGAGCATTACCATTGTCAACAAAGGGAAGAATCCATCAGGCATGTGTATGTAGTATAATCTGTGGATGAAGTAAGTTCAGTAAGCTTTTGCTATGACTAACCAGCAGAGCATTACCATTGTCAACAAAGGGAAGAATCCATCAGGCATGTGTATGTAGTATAATCTGTGGATGAAGTAAGTTCAGTAAGCTTTTGCTATGACTAACCAGCAGAGCATTACCATTGTCAACAAAGGGAAGAATCCATCAGGCATGTGTATGTAGTATAATCTGTGGATGAAGTAAGTTCAGTAAGCTTTTGCTATGACTAACCAGCAGAGCATTACCATTGTCAACAAAGGGAAGAATCCATCAGGCATGTGTATGTAGTATAATCTGGCCGGTGAGAGTTGAGGAAATGTGTTGTATGGAGAGAACAGATATGAGAATGATACAATGGATGCGTAATGCGAATCTTAAAGATAGGTTTATTTCTGATAGCCTCAGAGGAAGATTAAATCTGGACAATGCAATGAGATGTATGCAGAAAAGAAGACTTTAATGATATGGCCACAGTGAAAGACTGGTTGACAGTTCTTGGTAGATGTAGATATTTTGAGGTAGCAGGTTTGCAGTGGAAGGCCAAGAAAAACATGGGAGGAAATAATAAGTATAGATTTGAGAGAAAGAGGGATAAATAAAGACCTGGTCAAAGATAGGTTTACTTGTAAGTCAATTTTCTAAAAGCTGCCCAATGTATGCCAACATATAAAACGGACATTGCACCAAATATGATGATGATGGATTGATACACTTTTCTTTTGAAGTTATATATAGACTAGCGGAGTACCTGGCATTGCCCGGATATTTGTATGTGTGGGCGGGAGGGGGGGAAAGGCTTGAAGCCGAACACCGAAGGAGGAAAAGAACGTGAAAAAAAGTTTTAGTAGGCAGGTAGGCTCGAACCTGTGACACGATGCGAAGGGGGAAAAGAAAAAAGAAAACCTGAGACCTTACTCTGCGTTAAGATGCCAGAGGACTTAAAAAGCATTGAAATTTAGCGATTAAAAAGTTGACATGCAGAAAGTGAAAGTTAAGTGAATGAGTTCATGCTGTTAGCCAGTTAAGCTTACATGCTGTATTTCTTTCCCAATGATATTGGCGAAAACCAGCTCCCTGCTAAAAGGGAGTGTCCAAATGAATAGCAATTGTCCCCCACAGTGATCAAAGCTAATTGCTTTCTTGACATCTCGGCCATGAAGGCCAAAGCGGATGTCTTAGCTCTGATATTAGTTTTGCTTTTATACGAAAAAGCCGAACAAACACGCAAGAGGGCGGAATAGTGGGAATCTTATAAAAGTCAATCAAAATAAATCTACAAACAACGTTCGTTCACAAATCATAGATATTACAGTCTAGGGAGTATATAAAAAGTTCTAAAATATAGTACCCCCCCCCCTCCCGAGACCCTCGTCGAAAAATGCCTTTCTTGGACATACAAAAACGTGCGTGTCCGTTTTGTGTTTTATATATATAGATAGATGATCAACTGTTCTTATTGATTTTTAGCTTTTAATCTCAACTTCGTGCTATCATCCTCTAATGGAGTTATATATAAATTATTTATGCATCCATGTATTCATTGATATACTTCGTTTTTAACTTGCATATTCATATTTATAGTTTCAGACTGACCCTAAGTTGAAACTCTGTATTTTATTTGTTTGTTTTGTGTTGCAACAGAAGTAAATCAGTCTGTTACACAAGCCTGGGGAGACAAGAACACCATTGCTGCAAAAGACTCTTCTAAGCGAACCTTTACACAACTACATGAGTCATCATCTCTGAACTCGGCTGATATTCCAGACTCATTTCCAGATGTTATATCTCCATCTGTACCTTCAATAAATGACAAAAGTGTTGGTTTGTTGAAATCAAGTCCCAGATTAAAAAAGAAAAAAGAACCTGTACGATTTGAGTAAGTTTCTGGAAGAAATTCTTGACTTTAATTGATTGCAATTGTATATTGAGAACTTTTGGAAGAATACTTTTTTTTCTTAAAAAAATCTATTCTTCTAAACAGTGTCTTTTACTTATTAAACATTTATGTAAATTAACCTTCACCTTAACACGTTTGAGTGGATTTTTGCAATAAAGAGTGCATTTTTTTTTTAAATATATTTACACAACTTTAATTAATCTTTGGATTGATATTTTTATTTAAAAAAAAAAAAAAATAAATAAAAAAGAAAAATAATAATAATGAGTTATATTATGTATTTGCGACCAAGATTGATTTTTTTTTTTCTGGAGATTGTGTTTATTTACAAAATTTTTAATAAAACTATTTCAACCAAAATTTGGATTGATATTTTTATGAAATGAAGACTTACAATTACAAAGTTGATTTTTAGGGGTATTTGTTAGCAAGTAAAAAAAAAACAATTTAATCCGGCCTAGAGTACCATCCTCATAAAGAAAGTTTTTATTTAATTTTTTTGATGGTGGCTGGACATTTTTATTTCTGCTTTTCTTTTTTTTTTTTTTTTGAATTGGGTGCGGTGGGGGTGGAGGAGATTCAAATCTGCTTTTTTTTTTTTTTTTGCATTTATATATTTACAAAACTTTTAAATTTCTGAGTGAATTTTGGTGACACAGAGTGCATTTCATCTTGGCAGGTTTGAGCAGATTTTCGTGATCAAGTGTGTGTTTTTTATATATTTACATAACTTTAATCTTTGGATTGATATTTTTACTAAAAAGAATTATTCTTATCATTATCTCTTATATATTAAAATGACTGCAAAAATTCTCCTCTCGACTAAAGTATCGTAGGTTTGCAACAACAGATGCCACATACAAATTCAATACATCTAGGCTAATAGCCATTATCTTATGTAGCTTTTGAACACCATTTTATACACATTCAGTCGTGATAATAAAATGCTACACTACATCCTATAAGCAACGCCATCACAATCACAACATCTTAAGAGAAAGGAGTCCCTATTTTTCTTTGTAAATATTTAGTCCTACCACTACTCCCAGTTGTTACCAGAACGAATTCTACACATTCCATAGATTCTGTGATTACACCGACTGTAACTGGCTCATAAATACTTAGACAGTTGAAGATTTGGGCAACAACAATTAAGGATGACCTGGTGGTACTATCAGGCCCACAAGTAGGTCTCCAGTGCTGGAATCAGGAATGGTTAGCTATTTCCTGCAACCTAGCTCAGGATTGTTGAAACTATTCTGTGATGGTTAGAGATGCAGTTTGTACTCAGGAGTAAGTCAGCTCAATCTGATCAAGATAATAGCTGCTACAAGTGCAAATATATCCTTTCCTTTCAAGAACCTGTAAAAATGACTTAAAAGTTTAAAACAAAAATTTAACAGTATCAAATCACCTTGAAATAATATTGTTTTTTTTTCTTTATATCCTTCTTATGAAAATAGATTGGTGGCTTGTTGCCTGTCCACTGTATTGAGAACATCAAATTAATATGCAGATATCTTTTAGCACTTTTTCCTACCTTGACAGGGTTTGAAACCGACTTCAAAATCTAGTAGGTGATGTCTTTTCTCCTCTTTTTAACCTTTTTCTGACAAAAGAGACGTTGTGAGTTTATCTCCTTTCTATTGTTATTTTCATGGTAAGTACTCATCTGAACTTTAATCTGTGGTCCCTCTTTCCTACAAAAGCATTCACAACAAACACTTATCTAGCTACAATCACTATCAACAATTTCCCCCACTCTCTATCTGTGCCTAAATATAAGCCCAAATGCCACGAACAAAGTTTCTTTCCTAAAACTGTCCACCTGTGGAACTGTATACTGTAGGGCTGATTTCTGACTGACTATGACGTGGTTGTTTTCAAGTCCAATGTAAACAAGCTCTTGTTAAGCTGTCATCTTAAATAATCAAATTCCATCCAACTTTTACCATTACTGATCATTATGCTGTTGTCTCACTGACAACCACTGACCTTATACTTATTAACCCTTATCCTCGAGTGACCTTCGGGCCCTGATAAGTAATAACTCTCTTATATAAAAAGAAAATAGAACTATTCTTATTTTTCTCTTTCCAGAATTTTAGAAACATTTTCCAAGTCTAAAAGTCTTCAAGAATCTTCCAAGAATTCTTTATTCCGAGAATTGAAAAATATGGACCAGCAGATTGCACTTATGGATCAGCTGGCACTGAAAATGGAGGAAGAATATCACCGGACGAAATTGGTGAGAAAATTATAGTTCTAGAATTCTTCTTTATATTTTTAAAATGTTCATTTTATTATGATGGGGAGGGAAAGGGCATATGTAATTTAATAAATATAATAGGTGCTGATGTCGAATTGGCCAATGTACATTTAAATCCAGTTGGATTTATTGAGTTCACTGATGCTTATATCAGCTGTGAGGTTAAATAGCAACTTATGAATTGTTTATGATGAATCTTTTTCAAGAAGCATAGTGTTTTTTTGCATTAAATAAATCCAAAGAGGTTGATTTGCCATTGCGACAGACATTGCAACCCAATTATTGATTAAATTTTGACTCACAAAGAAAAAAAAAAGACAAAAAGAAAACAATTATTTAAACCTTGTCATTTACATGTTTCATTGTTAAAATATAAAAAAAAGCTTTGATTTTTACAAACATTTCACAGTTATTGAAAAATGCATTTTCATAAACAATGAAAATAGGTTTTAAAATACTTAATTTTTGTAAATAGATTTACATGAGTAGAGATTAACTAAAAATGTACCTCTTTCTCTCCACACAACATCCAGAGAGTAATGTCATCAGATTTGTCTACTCTAGGTCTCGTTTGATTGCTGGAACTGGGCTGTTTCTTTGATGAGGGTCCTGCTTGATGAGAGGATTAGGTCAGACAGGTTGTTACTTTTCTCATGCTGCTTTGGATAGAGTGTATGATCTGTTCAACCCTGGTCTCTTTAAGTTGACATTACTGGAAAGTAGAGATCCTTTCAACCCCCAAAAAGAAAAGAATAACAAGTCAATAACTGAGCTTGTTGTATAAAAATATCAGGATAATTATTCACTGAAAGTTACAAAACTCTGATCAATCAGAAGTTTCTGAATCAAGATACAAATGCTCAGGGACTGGCAGCTTCTATTAGTAAAGTTAGGGCAGTTAACACTAAGTCTGTCAATAAAAAAGGACTGTTAGTTATTCATGAATAAAATTTGGTGAACAAATCAGGTATAAAGGGAGGTTTATTTGTACCAAATATTGAATTGCTGAAAAGATTGTGAATTTTATTAATGATTCCAGTGTTGGCATTTTTTGATAGATCACCCAATAGTATTAATATTTGGTACTTGTGCAGTTTATGGATTGTGCTGAAATTATAATCTCATTATTTAGAAACCCATTCTTAACTATTCTGTACTTCCACTTAACAATTTAATAAACAAAAGATACTGTAAAGTTTGAATTTAACTTCAAAATCCTGTCCTAAAAGAGCGCAGTCCGTAAACTGTACAAGCACCTAATATTTTTACCCCACTTTAGATTTGATGGAAATAATTTTGGAACCTGTAAGTGCACAACAGACAAACATGGAAAAACAATTTTTTTTAATCTATATAATTATAAAACTCTGTGGATGTTTGGGTGTGCATGTTTGCTTGAATCTTGTCTTCGACGATTGGATGATTTCATCTTTCAAAAAAAGTGATGATAGTTGCATATGTGTGTGTGTGTGTGTGGTGAGATGATTAATCGGAATTGGAAATTGGAACTTTTGGGAGTTTCAGAACTGGACAAGATTGTGCCTATTTTCTGATGCCAAAAACGATTCTTTTAATTGTTTTTTTTTAATTAAATTTTGTTTAAATCAAAACGTTCTGGTGCTTATAGTAATGATGAAATAATAAATATTTAGTGATTTTAAACAACTAGTAAAATAAAATTGATAGATCATCCCCCACAAATGTATTTTTATATTTGAGAAAATAGCAAATTTAACGTGTGCTTTTATGGTAATCGTGAAAAAATAACAATTCTATAGTAAAATATTTAGAGATTTATTAAGAATTGGAATCGGTTCTAGTATCAGAATTAGGAACATTTAGTATGGAATCGAGAATACTATTGTAATCGTCCCATCACTATTATATATATATATATATATATATATATATATGCATGGCTCAGCAGTTTAGGAATGAGGGTGGAGAGTTGTATGTTTTGGTTTGGATTCTAGCTGATGGCTCTCAAGTATATATATATATATATATATATATATATATATATACACACACACCAAGTTAAAGGTATTCAGGAGATAAAATCTATGAATTAAAACGAGGTTATTAAGAGTGCTCGATAAAAAGAGCCAAATATATTATTTATATTTATATAGACAAGTATTACATAGTTGCTACACTGAACATGCTAATGTTTCAGAGAAATTGGTTTATTAAAAAAGCCAAAAGCACCTCCTCAGGCGACAGAAATAAAGCTTGTCTTCTATTCAAAATAGCTGGTTCTTAAATGAAGATATATAAGATTTGATCTCACTATTATATATTAGTTACAATATAATAATCAATAGAGAGTTGTCTCTATAATAATAAATACCTAATCTGCATGAATAAAAATATCATATTTAAGTGTATCTTATGACCAGGCAATGCCAGGCAGCTTGCTAGTTATAATATAGATTGGCATTATAGTAACAATATATATTTTTTTGTTTTGTTTAAAGCTCAAATCAAATTTTTTCTTTTTCAGTTTTCACATCGAATGGACACTATGATTGCACTGGAACCTGGATTGGGAGGCACTCCGGTTCAGAGTGAAACTGTTAATCCTGAAAAAAGTTCCCAGGTTTCCAAATTGTCATCCAATCCTTATCACTCCAAACCACCATTGGCCAAGTCACAGACCACACGTTGGGCTGTTCCGTCCGCATCTTCAAATAAAAAACCCGACAAACGTGCTGGCCAGAAGAAACCTTTGAAAATACCAGTGAGTTTTGTTTCCTCTTTTAGTTTTAGACCAGAGAAAAGAGTCATGGTTAAGATTTTAGATGTTAGGACAAGTTTAAGCATTAGTTTAAAATTTCAATGTTTTATTTTTCATTCTTTGACGGGTACAGTACGGTTTTGGTGCCTTCTCTCAAAGGGTATAATCAGAAAAATGATAATAATATGCCCATGTTACCCAGCCTATGGCCTAGAATACATATTCCGGCGCTTCTATATTATACAAACAAAAAAATATTGAATTTCAACTTAAACAAATGGTAACTACATAATTGTCAGGTCTCAAATAGTAACATATCCAAAATTTACGAAAAACGATAAGGTAGAAAAATAATTATTAATGAAAAAAGAAATTTATGAAAATGAAGCAATATCACTGTATTGCACTTACTAAAAAGAGAGATTAGCTGACAGGGGAGATGAGTAAGTTCTTTTGCTTACTTCACGTGACAAATGTAATTCAAAATGTCGGACAAAATTTATTCCCTATATAAACTTTATCGAAAACAGTTTTTCATTATTTTTCTACCTTATCGTTTTCTGTAATTTTTGGATGTGTTACTTTTTGTGACATGACAATTATGTAGGTACCATTCGTTTCATTTGAAATTCAATATTGTTTTCGTTTGTATATTATAGAAGCGCTCTTATTCCATAATTCATAATGATAAGCCCAATACTTTTAGATTTTATCAAGCACATACATATAATCATTTTAAAAATGTATTACTTAATGAACCTCAATATTTGATGTAGAGCAATTCTTTTCTCTATTAAATTTTGTTATTTAATTCATTTTTAAAGGGGTTTCATGGTGACTGCACTACCTAAATGATAAAGTTTATAAAAAATAATAATGTGCATATGTTACTTACTGGCTTGCTTAAATTAACAAGCTCAATTAAGCTATGTTTCTGGCTTCAGAGCAGATGTACTAGTTCATTGCATTCCAATTGTGCTTTTCCTGTTTTTGACTTGCTGTTTCTTCTAATTTCTCCTTAGTACCTTTCTTCCTTTTATTTTGTTTTGTGACACTGTTGATTTTTACCAATATTTGATCAAGCAGCAAAATAGACTATAGAAATGTTGTTCGTTATGGGTTCTGAGATGCATGTAAGACAATAAAGAAGAAAATATAGGCGTTTGCCAAAAATTGGAAGACAACATATATATATATATATATATATATATATGAGAGATGTTACAATATTTTTTATATGTGGGAGGGTATGTTTAAAGAAAGTTGGAAGGTTCTACTTATAGATGCTGACGATGGGAACTGACCAATCAAATGGAGCCATGTTCTGCTAGCAACTTATCAGAAACCAATACTTGTACAGAGCGATTATCCAACGGAAAACCCTATTCTTCATCTTCATCTTGGCTTTTACAATCAAAAGCTTCTCTGATTGACAACTGTCATTTTGTTTGGAACAAGATTTTTTCTTTTCTTCTGAAACCAAAAATGGCTTTCAATTCCAAAAAAGAGATGAGAATAATCCAAATAATACAAACCAATCTTTGTGTTAGGGTGTGATGTTGATCAACTCTATTTTGCGAATAGATGGATTTTTCCAGACTCTATATATAGAGTTACGACAAAGTGTTTATGGCAGTCATAGCCACACTATCAGACAGTTACTCTGTAACATACTGTTTTGTACTTTTCGAAATACATTCTTGTAAATATATTATTGTATTATCTTAATTATTATCAGCACTGCAAGGTCACAACACCTTGTACATCCCTATGTTTTTGTTTGTTTATTTTGTAGGTATCTGAATCTAAAAACACAATGTTTACACCTCATTTGAGTACTCAACCTCCTACTCAGCGAAGTAGTTCAGAAACTGACCAAATTGAAAATCAAGACATTGAAAAGTAAGTTGATTTTTCTTTTTCTTATTTAATTAATTTTTTTCATGCATGATAAAAAATGTTATGATATTAATGAAAGTATGTTCAGTCAGAAAAATCTGATTTAAGAAATATTTGCAATGAAAACATTAAATTAATTCTGATAATTCATAAGTGTTTCTCTTCATTGTGAAAATGAGTTCATTCGGCTATAGTCAGCTAACATACTTCCTAACTGCTGGTGTAGTGCTACCAAAAGCGGTGACAAAGTAAATCATTTCTGTTTACTTTTTTTCTCGCATGCCAATATCTCCCTTGTGCATGTACTTCCTTTTTACTACGTTTTTCCAGTCATTCGTTTTTTTTTTTTATTTAATAATCATTGAATGTTTTTTTTTGGTCTTATTTTAATCAAGAATTATTGAAATTAGTTTTATTTTTTGTTTTTTAAGAATTATTGAAAGCACTTTTTGCATTCTTTTTTTTTTTTAAAGACTTATTAAAAATACATTTTAGAATCTTTTTAAGTAATGAAGACTAATTGTGTTATTTTTATCTGTGTAATTTTATTAATTTTTATTATATACTTTTTGATAATGTCCTTATATTTTATTTCAATAAATTGGTTAACAATAGAAATACTAAAGAACAATAAAAATGAAGGGACTAATTTGCCTTATCACTACTTTCAATAGCACTATGCCAGAATTAGGAAATATGTTAGCTGATTATAAATGTTCAATTATTAAGATGAAAAAGTAAGGAATTTTCACATCTTTTTTTTTTCAATTTTTTGAGGACAGTGCTGCCAATACCCCCCCCCCAAAAAAAAAAAAGATTCTAAAAAGTCTTCAAAATTAATAAAATAAATAATTTTAATGATTTTAGCTAATTATCCAAAAATTACGAATTTTGAATATGGAACTAATTAGCCAATATTTATGAATTTTGGAACAGAGCTGCTAGGTGTGAGGGTCATGATGTAGGCTGTATTTAGTTTAACTAAGTTTTGTAAAAAGGATGATGGAAACCTTTTGTATAAGTTCAGACACCTCCAATTAGCTTTGAAATGGTAATAATAGATATTAAACATTAATTCTCCAAATTTCAGTTTTTTTTTTTTTAAAAGATCTTTTAGGAGTGTAATATGGGTACAAACTCCCATTTAAAAAATTGTCCTTGGTTCAGAATTCCCCCTTTATTAAAAAAAATAGAAAAAATCTGTATAATGTACATACCAGTGACAAAACAAAAATACATAAATTGATAAAATAGTTTTATTTTTAAACTCATGGGGAAAGAGGATGCCTGAGTGTTTTAAAGAGAGAAGTTATCTGCCCTTTGTTTATATTCTAGTCACCCCATAAAAAAATACCACAGAATCGCTTATGAAAAATAAATAAATCAACAATATTACATTTAAAATGCGATAAAAATCGTACATAGAATTGTTGAGATCTCGTGGTCTTGTGGTAAAATATCAGGCTACGTATCAAGCAGTGGCGAGTTCGAGTCTCAACGAGTTTAACTATACTGATGAGAAATGATACTTCAAAACATGCATGTCTATAGAAAACTTAATTTTATGCACGTAAAAATATTTAAATAATAAATTAATTACAAATAATATGTCCCAAAATGTGGGGCAATTAGAATATAAACAAAGGGCAGATAACTTCTCTCTTTAAAGCACTCAGGGAGTGATGAGAAAGAAGAAAAAAAATACTACAGAATTGCTAATAAAAAAAAAAATAAATGAATCAACAATCTTACATTTAAAATGTGATAAAAATCGTGTATAGAATGGTTGAGATCCTGTGGTCTTGTAAAACATCAGACTACGTATTGAGCGGTGGCAAGTTAGAGTATCAACAAGTTTAGCTATACTGACAAGTGAAGTGATACCTCGAAACATGCCTGTCTATAGATAACTTAATTTTATGCACATAAAAATATTTAAATATATATATATATATATATATATATATATATATATATATATATAGTACTGATTTCAAAAGTTAAAAAGAAGAAAACGACTTGGGTGCGATCAGCTAGAATCAGAACCAAAAACTAGAGCACTCCAGCTGTGTTTCTTATCTTGAACTATCTACAAATAGATACGAAAGATTTAAAATTAAACCACTTCAAGCTATGAATGAATTTGTACATGTGTAAAAGTAATAAAAAATATGTTGGCAAGTTGAATTGAACTTGATTTTGCATTTCAACTTGCCGACATATTTCTGTACGTATTATTCATCCATCCACACAAAGATTTTATTCGTTATATGTGACCAGTAGTTTAAGAGTTCATCGGTTAAATATTTTCACACAGACACACATACATATATCTAACGTTTTATTTATATATATAAGAAAATGAAATTTTATGAGTATCCAAAGAGTAACTGTCTTGACTGTCATTTTGAAAAAAAAAAATGTTCAAGAATCAAAGGGAAATAAGTCAACAATAATCCATACTAGATGTATGTTGTAATGCCTATGAATTCCTATTAATTACTTAAAAATGATTTTTTTTAATAAGAATAAAACTATTTGATCAATTCATGTGATTTTTGGAATATGATATTTTTGTTTTTTCATGGGTACGTACATCATGCAGATTTTTCTTTATTTCAGATATGCATTGAATTTAACCCAGAATCATTCGGGCAGTAATTAAGCTAGATTACTTGAATTTTAATTTCTTCTTGATGTAACAACGTATTGTATCGTATGTGACCCATTCCACTTTTGTGTAAAAGTTTTTCTATAATTTTTTGTAAAACGTAAGCGTCTTATCCATCCTTTGATTTACCTGATACTTAAGACTTTTTAAGCTAAAGCCCTAAGTTTTAACCATTTTCTCGAATTATAATCCCATAATGAATGTTGATCAAAATTAGAATGAGGATTCTAGGTATGAGGTTTAATATTATATCTTGGTTTTGATCCTCATAAGAAGACATAAAAAAGGTGCGAGACTGTTCTGTTTGGGTAATTAATTTTATTTAGGTATTCTTCTAGTTGATTATCATTTTTTTATGGTTAATATTTTTTAAACAAATATAAGATTGATGAAAATAAAAATCTCCCCCACCCCTCTGAAAAAAAGAAAATGAACAAAAATAACCCTATTGTTTTTTTTTTTTTTTTTTTTTTACAAAGGCATCACTACATTATCAAGGCCCAGAGGCCACTCAAGGATAAGGGTTAAAGAGTATACAGTAGAAATTGGACAATATAGTAATCATTAGTAATGAAAATTTGGTAAATTTGATAACTTATATGGAACGGCTCATCAAGAACTTATTTACTTTAGACTTGAACAAAACCATATTGTAGTCAGCCAGAAAGCAGGAAATCGGAAGACAATTCCACAGGTGTGCAGTTCTAAGAAAGAAGCTTTGTTCATGGAATCTACGTTTAGGTTTAGGCATAGATAAAGAGTGGGGGGAATTATTGATAGTGTTTTACTCTTTCATAACTCAAGAAAATAGAAACCAAGAAGCAACTTAACAGATCTCATCGACTTACCGACATAGTAGGATGCAAGGTACTAAAAAAAGATAATGCATTATGTATGTTTCAGAATTTTTTTGGTGAGGATTTATAATTTTGATTCTTGGACTACTGTTCTCATTTTGGTTGTCATTTTCATGTTTTGTCTGATGCAACCTTCAACCTTCTTCAGCTCTGTCTTTTTGAACTTATTGAAGGGGTTTTATCATCTAGAAAAATTACTTTTCCCAAGCAGGTCAGTCCCAGCATGACTTTACCATTCATGGAGGTACTTATTTGTTTAAACAAAGGAAATATCTCTCGAGTGGTCAGATTGTCCAGAGATATTTTCAGTTCTCTGTCCCCCACTTTTCTTCTTTTGGCTAAGCATCTATCACTTGCAACATGTGCCACTCATATGCATCATCAAAATAGGATGCACAGTGCATATTTACATCGTGGCGCAACTGATAAAGGCATTGATTAACAATCGGTTCTAATCTTCTGGATGTTGAAGGTTCAATCTATATCACAGGTGATAATACGAGGGTTGTTCCAAAAGTTAGCCAATTTTTTTTTTTTTAACTCAAAAAGTTGAAGAGCTACAGAGATGGGAGTGGTACCATTAAAATGAGCGACTTTTTATGTTCCTGAATTTATTTTTCTACATAGTCGCCACTATTCTCAACACACTTTTACCGGGAATTCAATGACGCATCTCTGCTTTTGACACACGTCCATGATAGGGGTTGCTTTCTGCTTTCTTACACCATCGATAAAAAAAAAATTGTCATACGAGGGGCTTTCCAAAAGTAAAGATTCCTATTTTTTTTTTTGACTTGTTGAAGAACTACAAAGATGGGAGTAGTAATGCTAAAATGAGTGACCTTTTTGTGCTCCAGAATTTATTTTTCTGCATAGTCACCACCATTCTCAATGAACTTTTGTCAGGAATTTTATGATGCATCTCTGTTTCTGACTCTTGTCCATGACAGGGGTTGCTTTCTTAAAGTCTTGCACCATAAATATCAGCAACAGAGAGATGAAAATTTCAGGTGATAAATGCATAACTTCAATTATCATAACAATGCAATTTGCAATCCTCTCTGATCCATTTGGGCAGAATAAAAAATAGGAGGCATTACTTTTGGAATGCTCCTTGTAAATAATTGACACTTCTGTCCAGTCATGGCTGATGGAACTAGAATAATCTAATCTCCAGCAGTATCATACCTGGACAAAAAAAGCTTTTTTTCCTTCTACTAGGATCTAAATACATCTTTGGATATATTGCTTAATATGCGCAAACTTTAAATGTGATATTCATTTTCAGCATACCTGAAAACCTTCGAAGTCATCATTTTAAAGGAAAATGTTAAGGTGGAAACCAAGTAAAAATTTACCATTTAAAATTATAAAAGGTTCTATTTATATTGCTTAAAATTAAAAATTAAAAATTATGAAAAGTTCTGTTTATATTATTTAAAATTAAAAATAATAAAGGTATATATTGTTAAATATTATAAAAAAATCTTTTTATATAGTTTAAAAATTTTTAAAGTTCAGTATACATTGTTTAAAATGAATAAAACGTGTTTATTCTTTAAAAAAAAAAGCTGTAAGTTCTGCGTATTTAAAACTGTTAACTTCTGAAATACTGATATTGTTTATCAGTATTTTTTGTATTGTCTATATATTGTTGGCATAGTAACATAACAGTGATTAGGAAATTATGTTCTTTTTATGTAATAGAGGAATCGAGAGTATTTTGCCACCTTAATCGCCAATCTGATAAATAAAAATTATTATTTATTTATTTGGCGGATGTTTAGGAAATTGACCCCCACCTCTAAATTCTACAATTTATTTCTTTTTTTCTTTTTCACGATAGTCTCATTGATTGCAAACTTAAATTTCAGATTAAAAAAAAAAATTGAAAAAAATATTTTTATGACTTTTATCGTCAGGGATCAGTTTTCAATTATAACGTTCTACTAATTTGAACATGTACTTTGTGATCATCACAGAGAAAAATATTGCGACTCGATGATATTAATGTGAAAAAAAAATGTGTAAATTGTAGAATTTATAGGTGGGAGTCAATTTCCTAAATGCCCACTGTTTATTGTGTGACTTTTATAACGGACTCGTAATAAATATTTACTTCCAATGATTTTTTTTTTGAAGTTTAACTTATTTCAAACTGATATAAATTATTACATGTTGAAATTAGTACAAATTCCACTGCATTTCAGGTGAAAACATTATTATTTACTAAAGTGTCATGTCGAAATATTTACAATCATAGGGTGCTTTTGTTGATTGAAAATCTTTTAAACCAGGTGAAAACATTATTACCTACTTACATGTCATTTTGAAATTAGTAAAAATCCCAACGCATTTCAGGTGAAAACATCATTACCTACTTATATGTTATGTTGAAATTAGTAAAAAGCAAATAGTTAAGCAGTTTTCTGTAAATACGGAAAACCAGACCTATTCCTTACATACATGTGTAATCCAAGTATTCTGAAATAGTAAACAACTTGGGGGTCATCAGAACTTACACAAAATCGACCTGACTTAATATCACGTGTGTATCATACACATCTAGCTGAACTTTTGAAAGACATTAAAGACAGACATGTACTGGGAATTCTATTTGCAAATGTTTATGTTATTGATTTCCAAAACACAGAGCTGCCACATTGATCATAATGTTGTGAGATTAGGATAAGATCAAATCAGTTCATCAAATTAATGCAATTGTCAGCAAAGATACCAGGACCTGAAAATCCAGAGTTTCGTGATTTAGTTAAGTCTTTAATGGTACATGGTCCAACCTCAATGTAATTGTTTGATTATGTGATGTTTTCTTACTGATGTGTGTTTTTAAAAATTTTCAACTACCGTGGAATTTCCACTAGTTCTGCTAGTCATTATTATTATTATACTAAAACTCTAAATTTGCTGTCGCCATCTCAAATTTTAACGTCATAATGTCAGTTTTAAATGAGCCTAAAAATATCTGATCAAAGATGATATAGTGAAGTGCATAGATTATTTGAGGACATATTTTAATATCTAATAAAACAAATAGGGGCGACGGTTAGAAATTTGATAAGTGTTGCTTTATTCCTTACTGCATCTCGTCTTCATAACTGGCACTGTTTGATGAGTTAATAGTGAAACAAATGTGGCTTAATCGCTAACTGCACTCATCCCCTTGTAGACCTCCCTGAATGATGAGTCAATAATGAACGAAATGCTGCTAATTTCCTGACCGCATTTTCCCAATTCTGGACATTGATGAGTTTATAGTGAAGCTAGTATTTCTTAATCACTAACTGCACCTTACTCTTTTGAATATCACTGCTCGATGAGTTTATAGTGAACAAGTGTTGCCTTATTCCTAACTGCATCTCCTCTTCATAACAGACACTGTTTGAGGAGTCAGCAGTGAAGCAAGTGTTGTTTAATCACTTCCATCACATTTCAGACATGATAGAAGGCTCCTATCACTCTTGGGATTTATACACAAATGGCTTGCAACAATTTATTAAACCATTTTTTATCAAACAGGAAATGGAATCATGTCATGATTTCTAGGGCGACAATTTTATCGTTCCACTCTATATTAGTAAAAATAATAAAAATGAAAAATAAAGCTGAAGATGGAAATATCATCAAAAAGCCACACAATGCACGAGTTGTCATTTTCCAAGGATGGAGACATAAACAGAGGCTGAAAAGAGTCCAGAAAAGGAGACCAATTATATGTTCCCTTTGTTTGGACTTATAACCAATGATACTAATATTGTTATATAAATAAATTAGAATTTTTTTCTCCTATTTATGTGAGCTACATACATATATATATAAAGCAGGGGCAAGTCACTGATAATCAGTTTTACAATACAATTTATACAGAGGAAAACAAAATTTGGTAATGGAAAAGAAGAAATGACCAACGCAGATGGATAATGTAAAAATAGAGGTTGTTTCTATTGCATCAAAAAGAAACAAAGAAATGGGGGGGGGGGAAATAGTAAAAAAAAAAAAAGAAGTCAGATACTAGGCAGTGTCAGCAGAAACAGGAGCTACAGAAAGATGTCAGCTGGTGCAGGAATGGAATTATCAGGAGCAGGAAGGACATCAACAAGAATAGGAGCCTCAGAAGGATGTTAGGAGGAAGGATATCACTAGGTTCAGGAGATGCAGGAAGGACGTCAGCTGAAAAAACAGATGCAGGAGGACATCACCAGGTGCAGGAAAATGCCGGTATGAACAGGAGATGCAGAAACAAACCGCAGAAGTTGATGATGCTTGGATTTGTTGATAGCTGCTCTAGTTTCTGTGACAATAGTGATGATAATGACAGGCAATCATTGTTGACGAGCTGTAGGAGTTGAAGAGGCTACTGCTGATTGTCACCTCATGGTAGTCAAAAATGTCATTCAATCCTACAGGGGTCTGAGGGGAAAAAGCTGCTGCTACTGCTGCATGATGTTGTCGTCATGAAGGTGAAAGGGTGCTATCATGTCTAGCTAAGATTTGTGGAGAAATGTGTGGTCGGTGAAGACTCTGTGGAGGATACAAATGAGTGATTGAGTGAAGAAATGCACTTTATACATACTGTATTGCCGGCTGCTATTAGTAAAGCTCTGTTGAAATCTGATTGGCTGACTTGTGTTACTCCATCACTCCAGATAAAACTTGATGTAGGAAACTAAAAAGAATGAAAGATAATTATTCCAAAGGCAAGAGATGCCTATTATCTTTTGGCTTGAAAGAAACAAGACTTGGGATGAAAAAATATTTAACATGCAGCATTCATGCTGGGGAATGCAAACAAAGCTGCTCAAGCATTTTTTCAAGGTCAGAATGTGCTTATCCTAGTGTGCAGGCTTCTCAAAACCACACCTGACTTTGTGTCTAACCTCCTAGCAAGCAGATAAATAATATAAGGGATAAGTTGAATTTACATATGCCATATTTATTTCTCATAGAGAAGGTTTGTTAAAGAGAAACACAAGGACATAATACAGAAAAGGTGAAAATAGTAGCTGTAGTTACTAACAAAATATTCCACATTGAAAGTCCCTATTATTGTCCGTTCATTGTGCTGGTCCAAAGTTATTGTTTGATTTCAAGACTGGTTGCAGTTTCAATTGAATGATCTCAGTGCTGTAACAGAGATATTCTCCCATCAAATAAGATTGCAACTCCTGTTTAAAGATAAGTAAGAAAATTTTATCCTTTTGGGAGTTATAATGATGTCCATTTTCTTATTTTGCATAATAGACTTGCAAATGAGAAATCTGAATCAACCAGATCAAAACACGCCTAATAGCTTAGAACCCAAGTACCCATCTTTTTCCGAGAGGCACATAAACCAAACTCTCAGACCTCTGTAAGTCAAACTGACTATGAGATCTCCAGAGGACCAACTCTAACTGACCTTCCTAGCCCATCTGCTGGTACATGCAGATATCACTGGAACCACCCCAGAAAGACCACTTGAGATAATGGCTAGCCAGAATCTATTTGAAAAGCCAATCTATGAACATAAAAAACCTACTGTCTAGAGAGTTCTATATTTAGCCGGCCATTATTTTTCTGAAGTAGGAACCTCTGTTTACAGAGGTGCTAACTATTTTCAAATGGACAAATCAAATTCTGGGTGGTCCACCTCAAATCAGAGATACTTCTCATTTCTGGCTGGTTTCACATTTCTTAGTAAATTATTTCTCATTTTTCACCTACAGCAAGTCTGTTATTTAAATGCACTGCAAACATGCAACCCACTAAATATGCAACCATCTAGTGCAGTGGTTCTCAACTTTTTTTTACTCATGAACCCCTTTTCCCTTCTTTTTATCTTGGTGGACCCCTTCATAACTGTTGGTCATAAGACAATCTTCTATTTTTCACTAATATAAATTTTGAGATTTTAATAATCAAAGAAATAATATAAAATTAAGCTTTATTTTTAAATGAAAACCAATTCAATGCAAATAAGGTATTCTACAACAACTATAATAATTATGATAATTTTGTTATGTTTTGCCTGTGGACCCTCAGAAATATTCCATGGACCCCCTAGGGTCAGAACCACTGATCTAGTGCATGTTTACATGATTTACTTTGTATTATTTGAGAACTATTCTGATAACGAATTGGTGACTACTAGTAGTAAAAGGCTATGCTAAAGGTGCAAGCTGTCTTCGAATACAACTTAAACTACAACCAAAAATGTTATCTTGATATGATGTCAATGGTGTAAACACTATGTGAAAAAGCTTCATGACGAAAGAAGAAAACAAGTCTCATTTTCAAATTTTACACATTTGTAGAGTAAGTTTTTTTTTTTTATATTTTGAAGAGTTCATTTTCTTGTTATCAGTATAATTCATGGGAGATAACTTGAATAATATTCAAGCAAAATGACTCTGATTATAGTGAGCTGACAGGTTTAACCACTTTTATTTGCTTTGTAAAATATCTTGTTCTCCACAATGCCTGACCCATCATCGTCAAATTCATCTGTGGAGTTTGTGTGCTAGATGCTCATAAATCAGTGTTGACAGAGTAACCCATCATTTGTCATAAGGTTCATGGATTATTTAGAAACCTACACTTGTGCTGATGGGTTGGTTAATCAAAATAACCATGTGGTGTATATTAATTGTAAATTCTAAAGCAGTGTGCGCCTATTGTCTCTCCACTAGATTTTTTTTCTATTTTTATTTTATAATTGATGAGTTCATTATCTTGTTGTCAGTATAATTCAGGGGAGATAACTTGAATATGGTTCAAACGAAATAACTGAATATAGTGAGCTGGCAAGTCTAATATCTGTTGCTGAATGTGCTTTGAGATCTGAAGAGGGATATAGGCCATCTGTCTATTCTTGCCCAAAACACACTGCACGATCTCAGAGGGTTAATAAACTCCGCTATCATCATCATCCATCCACAATGGTAGAAAATACAACTCTCCCCAAGAGAGTTGTTCTGGATTAGAGCAAAAATAGAAAGTGTCTTAGTTTAAAAGGATTTCTCCTTCACTGACTGAGAACAGAAAAGATGAAGTGCAGTATCAGAACAGATATTACACTTTGATCCTCACCAAACACTGAATGTGTGCCTATTAATAGAATTCACACACAGACACACAATACAGAATAATCATGTTGCTACATCAGTTCTCGTTAGATCACTGAAGTTAAGCAACATTGAGCCTGGTCAGTATCAGATGGTTAACAATTTGAAAATACCAGGTGCTGTATGTGGGAAGATGACAATACCTCCTTGCAAAAAATTAACATGCTATCTCCTCTCACTGTGACTGGAGGATTACTTGTG
The DNA here is from genome assembly GCF_053919585.1 of Euprymna scolopes. Classification (NCBI taxonomy): domain Eukaryota; kingdom Metazoa; phylum Mollusca; class Cephalopoda; order Sepiida; family Sepiolidae; genus Euprymna; species Euprymna scolopes. The sequence continues at coordinate 68,472,810 of NC_136498.1, forward strand.
AATTTAATATTCCCTAGAAACTTTCTCTTTCAGAGACAGCCAGCTCAACTCACACAGATGCCGTTTTAGACACACACACACACACACACACACACACACACACACACACACACACACACACACACAATAGTTGTAAACGTGTCTGTGCATGTGTGTTTTCGCCTATTGACAAAATTTGGTATAATGAGACATGTCCAATAAATAATCGTCATAAGAAAAGTTTCTCTTGTATTTATTCTTTTAAATCAACTTGGAAATGTCTGCTGTGACCTCCACCTCATTTACAGTTTAGTCGGCCATAAGAAAAAAGTGAAAATGACCTTTTGTTTCTATTGTCATTATGTGTACAAAGGACAAAGAAAATAAGTCCAACTGACCACCATTTCTTAGTCTTTGGGTTGGGATTAAAGTGTAGTATATTGTGTATAAACATTTATTTTCATGAACAAAATGTTTAGCCATTTAGGAAATTTTAAGTAGGACAGTCCCTGGAGTAAATATGGTATTATGGTGATTGATGATTCTAGTTAAGAGTAGGATAGATTTTATTCCTTCCCTTTGGAAAAATTCAATCATGTTCTGCAAAGCCAAAAGTAAAAATTTTCCTAAACAAACAAACCAAACATCATGAATAAATATTTAAAGATATAAATAACTTGAAGCATTAATACTTTTACCAAAATAGCTAGATTTGCCATTAAATAATCTGAAATGAATTGATATGCTGTAAAACAAAACAAGGGAGTCACCACTTATCAAGGCTCAAGGGCCCTTTCAGGATAAGGGTTAATAAGTGTCAGGTGACCAGTGAGAGACAACACCGTAATGATTGGTAGTGGTGGAAATTGGGCAGAATTTGATTATTTAAGAGAGCAGCTCCACAAGAACTTGCTTACATTGGACTTGAAAAGGACCATGTGATAGTCAGCTGTGAAGCAGCATGGTGGTATTGTGTTCCAAAGATCGGTACTTCCAGAAAAGTAAGTTTGCTTATGGAAGTTTTGTTTAGTTTTAGGCACAGAGAGTGAGAGAGAGTAGGGGAAATTGTTGACAGTGGTTGTAGCCAGACCGAATGTTTATTGTGAATGCTTTACAAGGGTGGGGACATAGATTGAAGCTCAGTCGATCACCTGCCATGAAAATAATGATAGAACAGAGAAATAAGTAGTAGGAAGCAGAAAAGAACATCACTCACTAGGTTGTGATTGAAACGTGAAAATAAAACTTAAGATGAGAATAGTAGTCTGAATAATCCCAATAATCATACAAATTGTGACTAGCCATGAATGGGTAGAAGTCTTAAGTAATTCACAATTGTATTCTTTGTATTACACCCTCCCCCCACACACACACATTGAACCTTCAACCTCCAGAAGAGTGCCACTTAAAACTGAATTTTTCTGAATACCTTGTCCTTGCGGGAAAAAATGTGTGTGTAATGTCTGCATATATTTTTTGTGCAAGATACAACTGAATAAGGTTAGAAGTTACACCAGGTGAAACATTGCAAGAATAACGCTGAAGATGAGAACAGTAGTTTGAATAATCCAAACTAGCGGAATCTATGGAAATTCCACAGGGGACTCGTTCATATATTGATGTTGGCATTCTGTAAATGTTCAGTGTAAATGGAGACACTCTGATATTATTGTAGCTTTTTTTGTTAAAACTGCAAAAATATTTATCTAAGCTAGTACGAACGCCCGGCAAAGCCCAGTCATAAAGTACGTTTAAATATGATATTTTAATTCTTGCAGATTTCGTATATATTATTTTAGAGTTAATGTTCTATCGATGTTGATATATTATAAAGTTATGATTTCTAAAATAAAAAAAATATATCCATATGACTTGGGGGCATTAGCTTTAATCGAAAATGAAATAAAAACTTATTTTAATTATTTATTTGAGGATAAACAGTTACATATGGTTGCTACAAACAACCATCTGTTTCAGTCAATGAGACTTCGTCAGGCGACCCTGAACCCCGCCCTTTTTTTTTGTGGCGTCAATGGGTTTGGGGTCGCCTGACGAAGTCTCATTGACTGAAACAGATGGCTCTTTGTAGCGACCATATGTAACTGTTTACCCTCAAATAAATAATTAAAAAATATTTTGCTCTTATTGAGCACTATCTAACAACCTCGTTGTATTCATTAGTCCCCCGACTTTTGAACATCTTAAACCTGAATATATATATATATATCAATTTTTAATATATATATATATATATATATTTACTGGAGTGCCATCAGTTGTAATCGAAACTGAAACCAAAACTTATGAAGAATTCTTGATAAAATTATTTACAAAAAAAATAGATGACTAAAGTGCCATGAGCTATAATCAAAACCGAAACCAAAACTTATGAAGAATTCTTGGCAAAATTATTTATGACAAGAAATGGAAGTACATAACAATTAAACAACCAGGATGTAAGCGTGACACAGAAAATAACACACACGCAGTTGTATCAATATATAGATAATACAAACTTTGACCTTTTAATTTAACCTTTTGACATCATGACATATGACCTATGTGCCTAATGATTTGCATATTGCATGACCTTCAATTAATGTTATGTCTTACTGTGAATAATCGTACATATTCATGTGTAGGTGGCAGCCGTGCGCTTTCGGAGAGAACAAATTGAAATCACCATGTTTTGTCTGGTGGAATTCATGACTCAGGCTTAGACATGCGTTTATTGATTGGCTTATTTATTCACAGGCTAATGGATATATCGGATTTGAATGGTGTCAGTGACATTATTGCTGACCTCATAGGCAAGGGTGATATTAATTTGATGGACTTTGGCCTCAGGCCTGAAGAGATTGACCAGCTTACAGACAAGATTGTAACAAGGTAAATATATTTTGATTATGTTTTTACCATTATTAATTTTTAAACAAATTCTAACGAATTTTGTACACACACACATGTGTGTATATATATATATATATATATATATATATATATATATATATATGTTTTTATGCTTTGTTTATAGAAAGTTTAGATAAGTCATCGGTACCATCGGTTTCAAACTTGATAATTAGAACCGTTTTAGATATCCATATCAAGCTCTCTTCAGCTAATACTCATTTCCTGAGTATTAGCTGAAAAGAGCTTGATATGAGTATCTAAAACGGTTCCTAATTATCAGGTTTGAAACCGACGGTACTGATGACTTATCTCATCTAAACTTTCTGTAAACAAAACATAAATAATACCATCTTATTTTTGGATTTTTCCTTATAATAGAGCACTCAGCTGGAATTCTTTCTCCCAAAAAATACAACTATTTTTATATATCTATAATATAAAGCTGAATGTCTGTGTGTGTGTCTGGTCACGAATAGGCTCCTATTTTAAAAAACTGATTACATATAATGATAGAAGATGTATCGAGACACAGTAATGGGTTAGTTTGATCTGGCAGAACGGTGGTTCATTAAAATTGTGGGGTCTGCGTTCACGCCTGGTCCACAAAGTATGGAAATAAAAAATTTAAAAATTAAAAAAAAAAACCCATTTACAAGTGTTTTTGATATAGATGTACATAAGAATACTTTGATAAGTATGTTTTAACTTAAATAGGGATGGTATGATAAAATTGTGGGGTCTGCGTTCGCGCCTGGCCTCCATGGAATGGAAATAGGCACACACTTTAATAAAGACTTTTCATATCTAGCTGCGTAAGTATACTTTGATAATTATGTTTCAGTTTGAAGAAATATGGTATAATAAAATTATGGGATTTTCGTTCGCACCTGACCTCCATAGAATGGAAATATATCACAAAGTTTAACAAGGTTTTTAATATAGATCCACAGAATATTGTGATGTGTTTCAGTGTGAACAGGTATGGTATAATAAATTATGGGATTTATCTATTTTATTTTTACTTTCATCATATTTTGCTTTGGTTTTGATACCCCCAAATTCGAAGCTATCTCTTTACAACCCTTCCTTTTCATAACCTATCATACTTTCATAAATCAGAGTCCATTTTCTGTAGGCTGTTTTTGGACCCAGTCAACGACGGATACTTTTGCTAGTATATATATATATATATACATATATATATATATATATATATATATATATATATATGAGGGGAATTAAAATATGCAAATTAACAATTAACTCTATTTGGAGATAACTGCACGGGATAAAGGGCCAACATGCCTGTATATATTTATCAACACAGCAGAAAAGGGCAGACACCTCAAAGAACTGTGCTTACTGCAAAGCGAGGAATGGACATGTTACCACGAATATCAAGGAACTATTAAAATTCTAGGAAGCTCGAAATTGGACAATGACTTCCCTTGAATGTTTTATTTCTGTGAATCATTCATCTCGTTCGGATTATACCTTTTCTATGAGATAAGTACTCTGTGATTATTAATCCGCTCCTTTTTTTATCCAAATCCTGTCCACTCCCATGAATTACCAAAACTCAGATCTTCAGACATTTGTTTTCGTTTAATTAAAGAAAAGATAAAGAGAGAAAAGAGTGACATTGGTTAACTTGTGAACTTCCTTCCTTTGCCTTGTTTTGTTTTGACCGATTGGGTCATTATATTGTATGTTTTGTTTTGTGTTTATTGAATTTTATTGCCCAATAAAATAGTTGATGTATATATCAATACATATGTATAATCTTGTTATGTTTGGTCATTTCTTTTTGTCTTGTTGAATTATGCTCTGGGTTATTTCACGACAGTGCTGATCCAAGAACCTTAGATTACCTTGCCATTTGGGTCGTAATATTCGACACCCAGCATATTACAGTTTTTTTCTCTTAACATGGTACATAATCAAGAATAAATTCAAACTTGGAACCTTCGAGGGACGTATCATAACAATAGTTTTAAAAAATTTTTTAAAGTAATTCAATTCTTATAGTTGCAAGAAAAAAACCCCAAGACACATATAAAATCATTTTAATCATGAAGTACATTTTTCAGATGCATCAAACAAAATCTTCAGTGATGCATTGCCTTCATTGCCGATTTCAGGTTTTTCATTACAGGGCTCTACAGACAAATCTCTATTTAACCTTTGATAACTAAATATTCTCGTTTACTAGCAAAATAGAAAAGTTGCTAGCCAAACCTGCATGACTTTTGGAATATGACATCTTCGTTCCATGAGGAGTACATACATCATAAAGATTTTGCTGTATTTTTTTTTTAAATAAGTGTAATTCTAAGTATGCATCGAATTTTATGTTTAGTCTTGAAAGTATAAACATTTCAATTTCTTAAGATGTTTTTTTTAAACTGCCTCCATTTAAAAAAAAAAATATACAGGATCAAACGATAAATTTGTCGCCCTAAAAAAACAACAACACTACAGTTTTATTATAAAACTTTTATTGAAAAAATCAATTCAGGTATCTTGATTATATAGTACAGCTGACATCTATTCAATGTAGCCGCCTTCAACCTCAATCACTGCCTCAATACAGGTTCTGAACTGGAATCATGCCTTTTTCACAAATGCCAATAGGAGCCTCACGGATACTCGGCGGATGGCTGTGATCAGACTGGCTTTAGTGTTGTGGAGGTCATGTTGGTGATGTTCTCGATGTATGACCAAATGAAGTAGTCCAGCGGGTTCAGCTCTTGGGAGGAGGGGGAGCCAGTGAGAGAAGGGTACAAAGTTGTAGCACTACTTTTGAAGTTAAGATGAGTCTCTTTGGACTTGTGGGCCGGCACTGGGTCCTGCTGCCACACCCAAAGTCTGCCAGTGGCCACCTGATCACACCAGGGGATCTCCACACTCAACACATCCAGGTACACTTTGGTGTTGACTTTCAAGCTGACTTCGAAGATGTAAGGTGACATGATGTAGCTCTCACATGAAACCACACCAAAGACCATAACTGTGGCCGGAAACTTCGTTGAGTTGTGCCCTCAAGCATTGAACCATCCGGATTTGCATTTTGAGAGTGCTGGCAATGGTCCTGTTGTCATAACTTTGATCGGTAGAGAGTATTAGTTGTACAGCTGTGACCAGACGTGTGTGGCCCCGACAGATTGCCGACTCCCAACGTCGTATATTGTGGATTTTTTGTTCGACTATTCCTCTTATGGCCAGATCGTCATTTTCTCGCTGGCGACGGTCGATGGGAACACGCATGGTTTCACAAAAGTAGAAATATAATAAATCGTGGAACAAAGAAAGGAAAAACACAAATGCCAATGTTCACATCTAATTGACTGTTGGACTTGTGTGTGTGTGTGTCTTCTTCCTGTTCTATCGATGTTATATTCGTCTCTATTTGTTTCACAGTCAACTCTAAAACTGTCCAACTCCCATCTGCCGTGACAGGCATCTAGTTGTCAACTAACTGTCTCCTCTACGTTGGTATCTGATGTTGCCCCCCACCACACCCCCACCCACCCAGGTTACCGGAAACTACCCTTCCCTGTTTTATCTGTAGGGTTCTATTATCATGTCAACTCTAAAAAGCTTGATTTAAAAATACATAGAGATTAATTGTTTGTTACTTCCTATCTATTGTTTCCTATTCCTTTGACTATTGCCCCCCCCCTTCTCAGCACTGAGTGACTCAAGTCCACCTCAGGTCCACTTTATAGTATCACACAGCGATGCATCTCTGATCTCGCTCGTTGAACATTGTGTCACTTTCAGACATGATAGGACGCTCTTATCGCTCTTGGGATTTGTACACAACTGGCCAACTAGTAGATGGTTTGCAACAATAAAAGAAAACTGGGTTTCATCAAATGGAAATGGAATCATGTCTTTTTTTCTAAGGCGACAATTTTATTGTTTCACCCTGTTTATTGTTCTATTAAACTTTTATTGTTTAAATAATTTGATTTATTAAAAAATAAAAAAAAATGGAAAAAAAGAATTTTCACTCAGTAATAAGCTTTGTCAGTGAAAAGAAATATAATTGTGAAAAGATAAGCATTTTATTATTTGCAGTTGCCACTTGAAAACATCACTTGCAAATGTGGATGTTTCACTCGCAATGTAAAGCCCTGCATTATATTAACTCAGACAGCAACTCTGACCTTCAGGCCAAGATCAAAGTGTACTATCTGTTCTTCAGATGCTACACTTCAATTTCTTGTTCTTTGTCAGTGGAGGAGAAATCCTTCATGACTGAGATAATTTTTCATTTTTGTTCCTTTTCTCCATGTTAAAAAACCACCCTGGCATTTAACTTTGTCCCGTTGGGAGGCATTGTAAATAGGAACTCTGACATTACTCCAGATGTGCTAGATCATCTAAATATATAAAAGCAAAAATGTATGTATGTATATGTGTTCGCTTTTTTTGTATGTCAACAAAAGGCTTTTTTCAGAGAAGCGGTCGCTCGCTTCACAACTTTTTAAAACTTTTTATATCACATATAAATCGTAATATCTCACAGTTAACAACGAAGCTCGCCTGTCTATTTAATTTGGTCGATTTCGGGAAAATAAATATTCAACATTTGTCGCTCGCCGCATGTGGGTTAGTCTATTTCCTATAACATCTTGGGGGGAAAAAAAGCGTTCAGCAGTAAATACTATCCCGCAGTCAAACTTGACCTCATCAACTCATTAATGGTTAACGTCGCATGTTTTTTTTTTTCACACTTCAATTTACAACTTTGCCTCAAGGGTTCGGGTTCGATCCTCATACTTACTTTTTTTTTTTTTTTTTTAATCCCACCCCACCCCCGGAGTTTCCACACACACCTACAAACACCTGGACAATGCCGGGTACCCCTCGTTAGTCTCCTTGAAAGCTTTTAGCTCATCTCCCTGAAAGATCATCTCCTTGAAAGCTTTTATACCAACACTGCAAAAAAAAGAAAAGTCATTCTTTAACAATCTTCAGCTATCCTTTTTAATGACACATCAGCAGGCATCAGCCAATTAGCCTATGTAACATGTAGTAAAATATTCAAAGTTACTCCTGAGTTCATCCTTTGCTTCATTTCTGCAAAATTATAATTATATTAAAAGCAATTTACAGAAGGCAATACAATGCAGATGTGTAACAGATTGACACAAAGCACATTTGAACTAAACTTCAATGCATATCTGAAGAAGGGAATTTTCTCAGAATATCATACGATACGGATCACACTGATATAAGTAAGAACAAAATACAATATTAAAAGTATTACACCTCTGCATTGTGTTGCCATTCTATAAATTACCTTCATATACACAGTAGATAATGCTTCAAGATAGCTACATTAAGCTGTTATAATTTTATTAATATAGAGATTACTGGAGGGGGGGGCGTAAAATACGGTTAAATATGATATTTTAATTTGTCCATATTTTGTATATATTATTATAGAGTCGTGATTTCAAAAGTAAAAAACAAATAGTATTTAGGTGCCATTAGCTATGTTACACGAATGACCCGGTCTAAGCTGGGTTGACATGCTAGTATATATATGTGTATAGGTATATATACATATATGTATGTTCACGAATTAAAATGTGGCACGTGTCTGCGGATGAAATGTCAGAAATTGACAAGCTAAACGGGAATTGTTTCAATATTTCTCACAAATATAAACAGACCTTATTATTGTTATGAAAAATGTAACAGAAAGGAATCTGGTTATGTGGATGTTTTGAAAAGATTGACAGGAAAAAGACACAGAAGGAAAAAGAATGCAGTTGGAGATTTGATTGTCAACCGAGTAGAAGCCACGATAATTCTCTCTGTCGCTCTCCCACTCTCTCTCTATATACCATAAGCAAGAACAACAGGAGAAATAAAAACAGACTGTTGCTTACACCAATGGTTGTTGTGTTTTGAATTCTTAGAAAAAGGGTTTATAATATAACAGCTAGAATCGAAACCGAAGCTATATCATTCGAAGCTGGTGTACCAACATGACATGCATATAAACCGATTAAAAAATAAACTAAGATGAATGTTTTTTTTTTTTTTTTTGTTTTTTTTTACACAGTGATCACCACTTATCAAGGCCCGGAAGCCACTCGGGGATAAGGGTTATTGCAAGTGCATTACGCTAGTGAGGAGATTTGATGAAGTGTTTACTTAAGGGGGCGGTTCATTAGGAATTTGTTAACATTAGACTTGAAGACATCCAAGTTGTAGTTCGGAGGGAAGCAGGCAGACGGAACAGAGTTCCACAGGCGTGCAGTTCTAAGAAAGAAGCTTTGTTCATGAAATCCGCTTTTTGATTTAGGCACAGATATAGAGTGGGGGAAATTTTTCACAGTGGATTCAGCTAGACGGGTGTTTTTCGTGAAAGATTGGCGAGGGGGGACCAGGGATTGGAGTTCAGACGAGCACCTGCCATGAAAATAACGATAAAACAAGGATAGGCTCGCAACGTCTCTTCTGTGGGAGAGGGGTTGCAGGGTAGAGAAAAGGGCATCCCCCACTAAGCCACGAAGTCTATTTTGTACTCTGTCAAGGCATGATAGGCTGTTTTTGGCAGCTCCTGCCCTGATATGGCAACAGTATTCCATCCTTGGACGTACTTGGCTTTTATATAGATAGAGAATTGCATCAGTAGTGAGATATCTTCTGGAGCGGTAGAAGGATCCCACCATCTTTCCAGCGACCTTGGCAACAGACTTGATATACGTGTTCCATTTCAGATCAGGAGTAAAGGTCAAACCCAGAAGTTTGTCAAAACACGGGGCCTCACCCAGACGAGAGCCATCCATCACAATTGATGCCAGCTGGAGATCAGAGCGTTGATGATGTAAGGATAGGAGTTTGGTTTTGGATGCATTAAAGGTAACCAGCCACATATTCCCCCACTGAACCACGCGTTCGAGATCAGAGGAGAGAGAATCAGAGAGAACTTCGTCATTTACAGCCTTTGATGTGTTGCCGTAGATGGTCGTGTCATCAGCATAGATGTCAACGAATGATTTAAGTATGTGTTTAGGGAGGTCATTGATGTAGATCAGGAAGAGAGTTGGGCCCAGGATTGACCCCTGAGGGACTCCAGCATTTATATTGCAGGCCTCCGATTTTTGTCCATCTACCACTACTCTTATGAGCCTATCGGAGAGAAATGATTTAATGATTGAGAAAACATTTCCAGTTATACCGTAGCTGGAAATCTTGTGAAGTAGACCCTTATGCCATACTTTGTCGAAGGCCTTTGATATGTCAAGAGCAATTGCCCTAGAAAGGAAGCCTTTGTCAAGAGATTCACTAATCCTGTGGGATATAACCGTCAGCACATCTGCGGTAGATCTTGCAGAGCGGAAACCATATTGTGTGTCACTAAAAAGGTTATTCCTGCTGAGGTGGTTGACTATTTCTCTATTTAATATTGATTCCAGCAACTTACTCATAACACAGAGAAGACTTATTGGTCTGTACTGAGAGGGAGATGACTTATCACCTGAATTCTTAAATACAGGGCAAACTGATGAGGTCTTCCAGGGGGTCGGAAAGCACTTCTCCTTAAGGCAGCGCTTAAATAGTTCGTAAGTATGGGAGCAAGTTCTGGTTGAAGCTTTTTTAACACTATAATTGGGATGCCATCAGGGCCAGTTGCTTTACTGGAATCTAGGTTTTTTATTAGCTTGGCGACCTCATGCACGGATATTTTTATGTTACCTAGCTTGTTCTGTGTTATAGGAGGAAATATGGGGAGTTGATGTACAAAATGTTTAACGATTTTCCCAATTTTGACCCATTTTTGACCCCTTAAAAACAATTTTAATCTGCTAAAGATCAATAAAGAAAAACGGCCAGTAAAAAATCCGATCATTTGAGACCCTTAGCGCCGCTCTGCAACTTTTAGCTTTGGAGGAGATAGAGTTTGAAAATATGGCAACAGACAGACAGACATATAACCTTTTATATATTAGATTATTCAATCTTGAATTGAATTTTTTTTTCCTTTACTCATTGTTGTGAAGAGTAGTTAATATCTTTTCCAATGTTATGTGTAAGTGAATAAATAATAGAGTTGATGGGATTTGAATTCTGCTTAGCTTATTTTTATACTCCTTCTTGGTTATGTTAGTTTTTTTAATTTATGTATTCATTCTCATATTTAGTTTTATTATTTTAATGGCAACATACTAAAAAAAGCATTTAAATAAAATCATTAATCACGAGGTTAAAATTTGTTTTTGCTTATATATAACATTAGCATTTCAGCATTGCCCGGGTGTTTTGGAGGTGTGTGTTGAGCAAAAAAAAAATAAATAAATAAAAGTGGTAGTTGGAAGGCAGGCTCGAACCCGTACCACAAAGGAGGAAAAGAACAGGAAAAAAACCTGACGTTTTTGCTGTTACGACCACTGCCAAACCGGAAGTGACGTAGGTTTAAATTAAGGCTAGATAATCGAAAAGAGGGGATGACTTTCGACAATATCGACCAAAAAAGCGACCTCTCCCTGTAGAAATGTGCCCAGTTGAAAGTGAAGAAATTAATATTTTTAGCCAATTTTTTCGGTATTTGTCGTCTGAAGGGTCGAGCTTCAAAACGATACTGATCTTGTGAAAATCCGCTGTCTCTGTCAAAAGTTTTAGGCAGACATGCAAGCATACATACATACATTTATATATTGGTATCAAATTTTCGACCCAAACCGATTAAAAAGCTTGCCCTATTTCTGAATACCCTTTATATAAAATTTCAAATGTTTAGATCAGAAATTGTCTGAGTAATTTGGTAAAGACCGCAGAGGTCAAATTTTTTTTTAACTTTGGCCCCTATTATAACCCTTTAACAGCCAAATTTTTGGCCGAAAACGGATTACAAAGATTTTCCCAAATCTCAGTACCCTGTATATCAAATTTCTAGTTTGTAGACTAACAATTGACAGAGTTATTGTGTAGGGAAATGTACACAGACAGACAGATACTTTCACTTTTATATATATACTAGCATGGGTGCCCGGCATTGCTCGGGTGTTTGGAGGTGTATGCTGAGCAAAAAAAAAAAAAAAAGGTCAATTTTTTTAACTTTGACCCCTATTATGACCCCCTTAACATTTATTGCTTTGGGTTCAAATCAAGTTATTAAGTTAGACCCATGTCCAAGGAACCTATATGTAAAATTTCAAGTGTTTAGACCCAAAATTGTCTGAGAAGTTTGGTAGAGTTCTCAAAGGTCAAATCGTTGAACTTTGATCCCTTAACAGCCAAATTGCTGGCCGAAAACCGATCACAAAGATTTTCCCAAATCTCAGTACCCTGTATATCAAATTTCAAGTCTGTAGACTAACAATTGACAGAGTTATTCCGTAGGGAAATGTATACAGACAGACACACAGCACGTTCACATATAGATAGATAGATTTGTTTAACAAAAATATATACGTATACATAAATATATATGGAAACAATTTTGTGTTTACTATAAATTTTTTTCGCAAATATTATGCAAGTATAAATCATGTAGAATATCTGCATGAATATAATTATGGGTAATAGTTAACTAAAGATGATTATCCCATTAAAAAACCAAAGCAAATGATAGGGAATTAATTAAAATGAATGTTTAAAAGAATATGCAAATTAGCTAGGTCGTTTGCTAGTGAATGCAATTCCACAACCAAGATATAAGAAAAATTATATTTTCTTTTTAAATAAATAGAAAAGAGGGTTTTTAATATGAATATCAATACACACAAAAGAAAACCAAATTTATAGGAGTATAGATAGATAGATTTAAGATTTATTTAATTGTTAACAAACATAAAGTTTTGTAAAATATTTTTACAAAATACTTAATCATCTTGTTGCAGCTGTGATTTCTGTTGGTATGCAAATAGAAACATGTGATTGGTTGATAAAAAAAAGGAATAGGCACAGTGCACATTAATAAGGCAGTAGTTTTTAGGATTTAATACCCGAGTTTAAATCTTACATTGGAGTTGTAAAACTGGATGAATATTTTAAAAATTTAAAGAAATTATCAAAACATAAAAAAACATTAGATAAATATCTCTTTTAATTAAATGACCATAAAGAAAAGTTCGTTTTTTTTTATTATTACTTTATTTGTTGCACTCATCGTCCTACGTTTAATTTGAAAAAAAAACAAAAAATGTTAACATGCTTGTTACTGTTATAAGTTATTTATTGTCACTATTATCGTTATTATCATTACTATTATATTTATGAATTATTATTCAAATTTAGCGGTACATATTTTTTAAAAACAATCATTCCTCCAAGAACTGGCTATGCTTGCTCACGATTTTATTCTAATAGGCTCTAAATGCTATTTTTACTACCAGCAAATTTGAAAATCTTTGCTGCTAAATGGCTTGTCACTTGTGTCCAAGTTACTGCAAAAGGCAGATAATCCCTATTCCGTAAGTCAGGAATGACTCACCACAAAGGAGCAAACAGCCACATTGAATATATACAAAATTTCCCCCCCTAAAAAAAATAAAATAATATTAACATGCACGGGGAAATTATCTTCAATTATTCACAAAATATCCTTGAAGACTTATATTAAGTACAATACTTAGTTTGCATTTTTATTTTTTCTTTGTCTAGAAATAAAACTAATAGAGAGTAGAAAAAGCCTTTCGGCGGCCCTGTAACTCTTGCTTTCTCTATTTTGTCCTTCAGTCCTCATCTTTCATGAGTGATGTTTCTGACAAAGGGGTGAAGAAAATGCTGTCCTTCCAGTCGGCAGTTTTGTATGAGTAGTGATTGAAGGGAATCTTCTAAGTTATTTTTTCTTTCTTTCTATACTCCTACTCTTGTTGCCATGTCACTAATAAAGATGCTGGAGGCAAACGTTTTAACTTGAGCTGGCATTATCTGCCTGAAAGTCAAGGACTCTAACCTTAGTGTAACAAGTGCAGAATACTGGGGCTGCTGGATTGTAATTTGATGAATTGAGTTTGGAACATGCGGTAGGCTGTGGTGGAGCCTCTCCATGCTATATTGGTGAGAACTGTTATAGCTTTTCCCTTGCCAATAGTAAAAAAAAAATCTATACTTTCTCTTTTTGGTCCCTCGACAAAAGGAGGGTGGACCTGTAAATTCACCCTTTTCCGTTCGTCCATTCATACTTTTCTCAATAACTATGCCTTAGAATTTTTAAAAATTTTGCACAAACATTAAACATGATATAAGTAAAAAAGTAACAGAACAGATTTTCTTGTAAAACTCCGGTTGCCTCCTTAGGGGTGCTTTTCGGGTTAAAATGGCTAAAATTGACACTTTTGTGCTTATTAATAAAAATTGATGCCTTGGATTTTTATCAAACTTTCTGAAAAGTTGTAACTAACTGATTTCTATATAATTTTGTTTGTCTATACTTTGCGATAGCTCTTGGGTGTGTCCTAGGGGCTCTTTTAGGGCTAATTAAAAGACTCCATTTTTGGGAATATTTTACCATATTTGTCCAAAATTTTCTGTGTATGTCTATCTAGCAGTTTTGCATGGTGCTGAACTCAAATTTAAATATGTTTCGGCCTTGGGGTCTTTTAGAGCTAAATGGTCATTTCTTTTTTGCAATTTACATATATTAATGCCTAAAATTGCACCGTTTGTTCATTTTCAGCAAGATTTGACGTCTCTAGGGGACTTTTGGGGCTAAATGGGTGTGTTGTGGGGGGGGTGTCAAATGCTGAACTTAGTTATTTTTTTATGCCTCGTTCACTGTGCACTCACGAGGGACCATGCATGCTTCACTTGTTCTTTTTATTTTTCTCCATACCTTTCTCTAAACAATTCTGCTGACCTTTTCCACAAAACTTTCCAACCTCACCATGAACAGAAAAAAACAATTTTAAAAAACATTAAACTCTGAACTCCAATTTCCAGATCTCCTTCTCCAACATCAGGGGCCTTTGTTCCAGCCTTACAAGCATTGAAATCCAATTACAGGAAATCAAACCTCACCTGTTGTTCCTTTGCAAAACTGGCATTGGCTCAACTGTTTCCTTAAACGATTTTTTGTTTAAAGTTTATTCTAACTTAACCTACAAACCTAGCCCTCAAGATCACAATGGATATGTGTCTACATTCGGGATAGCTTCTCTTGTGGCAGGGACATCTCTGAAGAGGATCCTAAAATACTTTACATGTGCTTCCAAGTAGCACTTACATCACTGCTTTCTTATTTGCACTATACTGTCCCCACAATGATGCTGTCACTATCTTTAAGAGTATTGCAGAGAAAATTGACCATATTTTGACTGCCTATCCCTCTGCCAAAATTCATGTCTGTAGATTTCAATGTTCATAAAGTTGAATGGCTGGCCCACTCAAATAATACAGATTATGATAGGAGGTTCTGTTATGATTTCTCCCTTGCCTATGATCTAACCCAGGTTGTTGACAAACCCACTCACTTCTGAATGCTGATGGACAATTTGCAGGCCTTCTAGGTCTTTTTCTTACCATCTGCCCTGAACTGTGCTCATCCTCTGTTTTGTTTCTGCTGGTATCTTCTGCTCACTCGGTTGTCTCAATTAAGAGTAACAAAACCTCAGATGTCTCTCTCCGTTGTATTGTGTATCATTACTCTTTGGTCAGTTGCGACAGTTTCCATACGTTCATATCAGAAATTCCTCTATGCTCCATTTTCAAAAAGGACATGGCCTCTATAGTATCCGACTTGAAATATTGGCTCGCTGTTGACATAAAGAGCTATATATCCTCTAAAATCTTTCAACTAAAACCAAATAGCCAACTGTGGTACACCTCTGAATGTGCCACTGCAATTATACATAGAAATAATTATTTTAATTGCTTCAAACAAAAATAGATGTTTAGAAACTAAAGCTGCATATAAGACAGCTAGTATCCACTGCAAAAAGTTTATAGAAAATGTGAGAGTCTTTTACTCTGCCTGTCAAGTCTAAAGTAGCTGAGCATAGGCTAGGTTTCCACAAGTTTTGGTGAATAACATACAGGGTTCTGAACAGATGCACATCTTCCATCCCAGCCATCATCAATGGACCTCAGGTGATTACATCAGCATCCGATAAAGCCAAACTCTTCATTAAGAACTTTGTATCAAACTCCACCCTGTGTGATAATGGCTGCCTACCCCCTGAATTTCCTCCCAGGACTAAAAATACTATGAGAGACTCTGTCCAAGATGTTTCCTGACTTATTAAGCACCTTGATTCTAGCAAAGTAACTGGCTCTGACAACATTCCAATTATAGTGCTATAAAAACTGCAACTGGAACTACCTCCTAGACTAACAAATGTGTTTAAATGGTGCTGAACATCTTTGAAAACCTTAGCAATCTGCCTAGTATTTAAAAATATGGGGGATCGGTCTTCTGCATCTCAATACAAACCAATCAGCCTTCTGTGCATCATGAGTAAATTGCTTGAGTCTGTGATAAAAAGAGAAGTTGTGAATCACCTCAACAAAACAACCTATTCAGCAACAAGCACAATTGTTTCCATTCTTAGAGATCAACAGCTGATGTGCTGACAATAATATCACACAGGATCAGTGACTTTATTGATGATGGCTTCGTTTTTGGAGCAATAGCTCTTGACGTATTTAAGGACTTTGATAGGGTTTGGCATAAAGGTCTATTTCACAAGATTTCCAGCTATGAAAATGCTGGAAATGTTCTCTCAATGGCTGACAAAAACCAAAATCTTTCTGATTTTCTCTCTTTCATGTGGTACAAAAGGGTAAAAAATTGCTAGTTAGCTTTAATGCATCAAAAACCAAACTTCTATCTTTTCACTACTAATGTTCATGTCCCCACTTGGCATCAGTTGAAATTGTAGCCATTTTCATCCTCCAACAATGTCCAGCGAGCGACATCATCGAATTCAGCTGCTCTGGGTCCCAGTTGGTCTCTTGGTGCTTGGCAGTCACTCTGGTGAAAGCTCTGGGTCCTGTCCAACGAATTAACACTTCCCTCATGTCGTAAAATGATCAAAAAGGCAAATCGTCCAGCACTGGTCGCCAAGGTCTGTATCACTGGGGAGCAAGGTTCATTTAAGCTCAAAGAAGAAAGAATAACACTTCAATAACTAATCTTTTTGGATAATGTAACAATAATTATTCATAGAAATAACATACACTCTGAGTCTTCACAATTTTCAACTTAGAGCCTTAATATTCTTGTCTGGACGGCATCTTTTCGTCAAACTGGAGTTATTAACCCTAAGTTTGAGGGTCAGTCATCTCAGCAATGTAGAGTTTAGTGAGGAGCAAAGTGGAGTTTGTCTTTATCCGTCTCTTTGTCCCTCTCTGAAGGTCCCAATGCATCGACTTAGGTTGAGAACCTAGAGACTATAACTCCCCCCCCTCTCCCAATAGAATTTAACTCAGAATTCTTGATAATACATTATTATTCTAACTTCTTGTCATGTTTACTAGTTTTGCTATGCAGGGATTCACCCTTCTGACATGGGAATGGTTAGTGAATTTAAAAAAAAAATTTTTTTATTACATTTTCACCCCAAACAAGGCACATTGCCACTTTGGTGTAGGGGGCTACTATCAGGGGCAGCAACTACTGGGGCACTATGTTGGGATTTGGGCAGCAAGATGTCGGTTCACGTTACACTTGAACTTCTGCATGTCAGTACAGTTAGGGAAGCAGGGACCTGGAATGGAATTCCAGAGTCTAGCGGTTCTGGGGAAGAAACTACTGGAGTAGAAAGATCTTTTATATCTAGGGATCTCTACTGTGTGGGGGTAGGATTTAGCTGCTTGTCGGGTTTGTCGAGGGTGACTACATCATGGGGGGACAAGTGTCTGCAGTTCGTCAGAGCATTCACCATTAAAATACTTGTAGAACAGGCAGAGGGATGCAACGTTTCATTGATGGGACAGAGGCTGAAGCTTAGATACCAGTTCAGGGCCTATCAGATTGGCGACTCTCTTTTGAACCTTATCTAGGAGCGAGAGACTAGCAGCAGATGCACCAGCCCAAATGTGACAACAATGCTCCATACATGGGCGAATGGTGGCCTTATAGAGCTACAAAATACTTTCAGGTGTCAGTAGCTTTCTAGCACGGTAGAGAGGGCCTACCTTTTTCGCAGCGGCCCTGGCAGTGTTTTCAATATAATTGTTCCAACTCATGTTTCCTGTGAACGTTAGGCCAAGCAGTTTGAAAGATGTACTCTCAGACAGGGAGTCACTGGCCATTGCTATTGGTGGCAGAGAAGGTTTCTTGTAATTATTGAAGGAAACCAGTTTAGTCTTGGCATGTGACCATCCATTTATGTCCCCATTCCACTACAGATTGGAGGTCATCCTCTAGTGTTTTTGCCATTTCTTTAGATATGTGTTCATTTGTTTTCCTGACATGCCTGTTATAGAGTGGGGTGTTATCAGCATATATACCCATCTCAGAGGCAGTTTTTTCGTGGAGGTCATTAATAAATATTAGGAATAATAGAGGTCTAAGGATAGACTCCGGAGGTACTCCCGCATTTATATCATATTGTTTAGATGTACGACCGTCGAGGACAATCTGGATTTTTCTCTTATCTAAGAAGGATTTAATTATGTTAAGTATTCTACCAGTAATACCGTATGATTTAATTTTTCTGAGGAGACCCTTGTGCCATACCCTATCAAAAGCCTTAGATATATCTAGAGCTACTGCTCTGCCCTCCCTCGCTTTGTCCAGTGAATTGTATATACGTTCAGAGATTACAGTGATGATGTCTGCTGTGGAACAGGCTTGTCTAAATCCATATTGTTTGTCAGTCAGAAGTTTAGCATCTGTAAGGTGCTGGACTAGAGCATGGTTAATTATGGTCTCAAATATTTTGACGAAAAGTGAGAGGAGGCTAATGGGGCGATAATTTGATGGGTCAGTTCTTTCGCCAGAATTCTTGAATACTGGTACCACAGAAGCAGTTTTCCAACAGCCCGGAAAGCAAGCTTCATTAAGGCATTTGTTGTAGAGTTTGGAGAGAACTGGAGCTATTTTGGCTGAGCACTTTTTTAATAGCACAGCTGGGATGAGATCAGGTCTACATGCTTTTGAAGTGTCAAGGTTTTTTATGATAGCATGTACCTGAGCAGGGGTGATTTTTAGATCGTCAAGCGTGGCGTCAGTCCGCAAAGGAAAGTCAGGCAGGGGGTGGTTGGAAGGGTCCAGTGTGGAGTTCGAGGCAAACCGGCTGGCAAGCATATTAGCCTTGTCGGTTGCTGAGCAAACAACCTCATGATTGTTGGTTAGTGGGGGAATTGTTGATTGCCCATTATTTACTACACTGTTGTAGATTTTCCAGAAGTCACGATTTCCTAATTTTTGTGCTTCGATGTGTTTTTTAGTGGTTTTAGTAAATTCTCTTAGCTGTCGCTATTTCTTTCTTAACGTTACTTGTAGCTTCTATATACTTCTGTTTGTTTGAACTGGACTTATGTCGGTTAAATCTGCGGTATGCATGCTGCCTTTGAGCAATGGCAGTTGCGCAAGTCAAAGTAAACCATTGGGGAGAGTGGGGCTTGCTATAAAATTTCCGCATGGGAACATGTGCTTCCATTGCTGTTTTGAACCATTCAGTGGTCTCATTTGCACACTGTTCAGCAGGAAGAGAAAAAATATTTCCCCATGGGGGGCATCTCTGATAAGATCTCTGATGGCTTCCCAGTCAGCCTTTTTATAATATCTCGTTGTTTTGAGCACTGGCTCTTCAGTTTTGGGTCTAGAATTTAGGGCGATTTCTACCATTATCACTGCATGGTCAGCGTTCCTGAGTTGGCTGTCAGCATTTGTTGTACAATCCTTGGGAACTGTAGTCAGAAACAGATCTAGAAGTGATGCGTGTTGTTCTTGCTGGTCAGGGAAACAGGTTGGAAATGTAACCATTTGTGATAGGGAGT
Source organism: Euprymna scolopes (assembly GCF_053919585.1). Lineage (NCBI taxonomy): Eukaryota > Metazoa > Mollusca > Cephalopoda > Sepiida > Sepiolidae > Euprymna > Euprymna scolopes. The sequence continues at coordinate 68,492,613 of NC_136498.1, forward strand.
GAGATATAGCAAAACTATGTGTTGTGCTGCCCGCTGTATCTGTGTGAGTAGAGAATCCAAGCCAGTTTTGTGGTGAACATTAAAGTCACCAAATACATGTACTTGTGCGCTAGTGTCGAGGGAGAGTGCTGTGTCTATGCTGTCAGAGACTTTTTTTTTATTATGGTGCAGTCCTGGGTCGAGGAAGAGCGGTAGAGAAAATAAAAGTAGCTAATGTTGTGTTGTATGTTTAGTCTAAAGCACATAAAGGCTTGATCGTCCGTTTCTAGGTTTGTTTCTCTAATCAGGGGGAGGGTGTTACGAATGTAGACTCCAAATCCGTGCATATGTCTGTCAGAGTCCTTACGGCAGAGTGGGAGATATCTGGGCATGTTAAAGTAGTTAGAAGGGATAGAGGAGTGTAGGTTAGTCTCGTTTAGTGCTAAGATATCTGGGGTATTTGTTAGCAGAAATGCTTCAACATTAGCTAAATTAGTTCTAAGCCCACGGATGTTAGTGAATGCAAGCCTCAAGGGAGGGGGCAAGTTGGATTTGTATTAGCAACACACCCTTTCTTTCTCTCTTTGTCATCCATTTTCTATCTCCCCCTGCTGTCATACCAGAAGCTTTCTGTCTATCATTTGGACTGGCCCACTGAAATCACAAATGTGTTTGATTGATTTGTTGTCAAAAGTTCCAACTATTGAAGTAGAAAAAACAGGTTATTGGCAAATAATTTTAATTAATCATCACTGTGGATGTGTGTGTTTTTTTTTCAATTCCTGATAAGCAATTCTTAACAACTTGACATATTTATAGAGAAAGAGAATTCAGTGAGTGGCATCCTATCCCAGATGTCGGTCAAGGGTCATAATTCTCTTTATGATAACAAAAAAAAGAAAAAAAAAAGAAGAAAAACAGATAGCCAATTCTTCTGAGATTTCAAGAACATCTGTATTGATTGAGTTCAACATGGCTGAACAATGGGCTATTATTTTGGTTATCAACAGAAGCCAATTTTAATTTCTAAAATCTTTAGGAAAGTTAATTTATTGCAAATGTCATTTATGGCTAAAATAATAACTTAAAAAATTTCTTGAAGAAAATTCAGAATATTTCTTATTGATCCCTTTTCTTTTACAATTTCTATGAACAATTAACAGAGTTCTAACCGCCTCTTTCTCTCCTTTTCTTTTTCTGCCTTTTTCTTTCTCTCCTTTTCCACCATCTGAATCCCGAAGTTTGTTACCTTAGCATATCAACCCTTTTTTCAACCTTCTCACTATTGTTACAAAATGAACAGCTCTCGTCTTGAGGAAACACCTTGCTTTGACAAACTTCTGGAACTGACCTTTACTCTTGACCTGAAATAGAATACCTACATCATAATTGAATATAAAAAAAAGAAAAAAAAAAAGAAAAAACAAATTTAATATTCAGAAAAATAAAATAAATAAAATAAAAATAAAGGCAAAATTAGAAGTAAACATTAAAATTAAACATTAAATATAATGTTACCAATAGTTGTGATAAAATTAAATTCAAAATTACTGTTAATAACAGTGAAGATGGAGATAATGGTAGAGGTTATGGTAGCAATGACGGGGGTAATAATAATGATATCAATTATAATGATGATTATAATAATAATGATGATGATAAAAACAATAATAATAGCGTTAAAAACAGTACAGTAATAATATTGATAATAATAAAGGCAGTAGTAACAATACTTCTACCACTACCTCCAACATCACCACCACTATTACCAATAATAATAATGTATGTTGGAGGTAATGGTAGAAGTATTGTTACTACTGCCTTTATTATTATCATTATTACTACACTGTTTTTAACGCTATTACTATTGTTATTATTGTTATTGTTTTTATCATCATCATTATTATTAGCTCCAATAATTATTGTTGAGCGTGGTATTATCCGGATAAGTCTCTTTTTGTGGAATTGATCTTTCTCTTTTCCTTTTACATTAAGCGCTATATATATATATATATATATATATATATATATATATATATATACGAGGGGCGTGCCATAAGTAATGTCCCTGACCCACTTCCCATAGCAGTAGAGCAACGAAACTTGGTACAGTTATTAGTCTTTCTCTACATAGGAACCACCAGAGTTATGCATTTCTTCCATCGTTTGATGCAGCTCTGGAGACCATTTTTGTAGAACACCCCAGATTGGTCCGCCAACCCCGATGTGACTTCAGGAAGCAAGGCTGCATCATCTGGGAAACGCTTTCCTTTCAAAAACAACTTCATGGCTAAGAAGCGGTGAAAGTCAGAGGGTGCAAGGTCAGGAGAGTAGGGAGGACTGGGTAGGATTTCATAACCACACGCCTGTGCTTATGATCTGGCGACATGCGAGTTGTGGACCAGAGCGTTGTCCTGCAGGAGGAGGTAACTTTGCTGATCTTGCCCCGCCTCTTGATTTTGATAGGTTCCCTTGATTTCCTCAAAAGTGAAGCATAATAGGCTCCTGTAATTGTGGTACCCTTTACCAGGAAATCTGCCATCACTACTCTGTCCTGGTCCCAGAAGACTGTGAGCATGACCTTGCTAGTGGAGGGCTGCACCCTTGCCTTCTTTGGAGGTGGTGAGTCCAAGTGCTTCCACTGCATTGACTAGGCTTTAGTCTCTGGATCATAGTGATGGACCCAGGTTTCATCCTGTGTAATCAGTCTTTTGAAAAACTTTAACTCATCTTCTTGGCACATCTCCAAATTCATCCTCGAGCACTCAACGCATTCTCGCTTCTGGAATGGTGTGAGCAACTTGGGAATCCATCTGGCAGACACCTTATGCATATGCAAATGGTCATGAATGATAGTTTCCACAGACTCTGTACTAATCTTGACATCTTGGCGAATACCAATGCACCGATCTTCCAAAATGGCAGCCTCAACTTGACGGACAGATGCCTCATCAATGAAGAAGGGGGGGGGCGATCAAATCTGGGAGTTGTTTCCACAGACTTCTGGCCATGTTTGAATTCACGATACCAGCATTTTACAAGTTCATATGATGGGGCATTATCCCCATGTTTCTTTCATTTCATCAAAAGTCTCCTGTGTTCGTCCTTTCAAATACAAAAACTGGATCACTGCTCGACATTCAACAGGCTCCATTTCACACCTGACTCAGTTCAAACACCTGTAAAACAGAAACTACAATTTAGTAAGAGTGTTTAGCAGAAAAGCCAACAAATGACTACCCGAAAAAATAAATATACAAGAAATAAATGTTACCATAGTCAATAAAAGTTCAGTTCATGTTTTTTTTTGTTTTGAAATAGCCGTTTGGCTGTGGAATTTATTATATACAATCTCTCACATTCTGAAAATCCTATCATAAGTTGCTCGCTTGGTTAGGATTGCTGGATGGCATTGTCCTTTTGAGTTTAAACTCCTACTTGTGAGACATCGGCTTGGGGTTATTAGCTGGTTGGATGACCGCGTCCCTTGTCGAGATGAAGTAGTTTCATTTCACAGTCGGATTTTGGCGCGGTTTGCTTGATGTCATGACTCTTGTGGGCTGCGACGTTGTTTGGCTGTGGAATTTATTATATATATATATATATATATATATATATATATATTCAGATTTCACTCCAAAGAAGTCTGTTGATAACTAAAAGTGAACTATCGGATATATACATACGTTTGATTTGATTTGTTTTATGTATCTGTGTTCTGTATTCAGCTTTTTCTACTGATTTTTCAGAATTTGTACACACGAAAGTCTTGATATACTTTTAAGTAAAGCTTTATAATAATAATTAATAATGAATGTTTCTTATCTTAATACTTTAGTACAATTTCATAATACATTCAATTATCAAAAGCGTATTAATAAAATCTCGATTATCTTTATACATTTGAATGCGCGCACACATATTTTTTTTATATGTATTTCCATATCCGGTATTTGCCTTTTCTATCTCCATTCTTATTTTCTTCACTCTATCCTCTCTGTTCTCGATCTTTTCCGTTTTTCTTTTATTATTTGTTCTTCTTTAGTGATCCCCATTTTTTTATAGTGATCCCTATTCTCTTTTTTACTATTACTCACCTATATATGCTACTCTTCCGATTTTTATTCTCCTTTTCTTTCCTTCCTATTCACCTATGCTTAACTTTTTCCTCCTAGTTTTTTTCAAATATTTTCGTTTTTAAAAGTTTTTATTCCTGTTCTTTATACCTACATTAATATGTCTTAGTATATAATTTTTTCACTTTCAATATAAACGTTATTGTTGTAGACCCGTGCGAGGGGTTACAAATGAAAGAAACCACAAGTAGTGTAAAGTGCATAAAATATATATATATATTTATCATAAAGAATACAGGAGCCACTAAAGTGGTATGAGAGGAACGTGTTCATAGCATACGGTTAAACATAGTATAAATGTCTCCATTTAGTCTCTGAAACCAGTGTTAATCATAGGACTGGTTGATTCCACTTAGTACTCAAATAGGGGTGATTTGTACCCCACAACAGTTATTAAGCCAGTTTTTATCTATATTTTACATTTTGTATGATTCTGTCCCTTCTCCTCTTCTGATGAGTAGCATTTAGCTTTGAAATGTTATGATCTAAAGAGGTTTTTTTCTCTTTTATGCTTTCCTTTATAATAAAGTTATATGTAACATTTATTCCTCATCTTTTAATTAATAAATTTAATTGCTCCTCTTAACAGAGTTAAACTTTCTCTATCTTGATAAGTTTGCTTTCGTAAGATATATTCTTGGATAATCTCATTTTATTATCTATCAAGTTGACAAGAAAATTCTTGCGGGTTTTAATTTTTAAATTCAGATGAACATATCTCAGCTCAAACAAAAATTTATTGATCGAAATAAGCACCATCAGAATCAACACACTTTTGCCAACGCAAAACAAGTGTATTTATGCCATAACGTAAAAATGTTGCTTTCTGGTGGCGATGAAGTCGCTGAAGGCGTTTTTGATATTGCTTAGGATTTTGAAGCATTTCTCACACAGAAAGTTGTCAGGATGCTTGAAAAAGTGGTAGTCAGTAGGTGAGAGGTCTGGAGAGTATGGCAGATGAGGTAGTTTCGTAGCCCAATTCATTCAACTTCTGCAGGGTGGTTAAGCAACGTGTGGTCGGGCATTGTCATGGAGGAGAATTGGCCCTTTTCTGTTGACACTATGCTAGATGTTGTCAAATTTTCTGATGCATTTAATCAATTTGTTGACAGTATTTCACTGTCGTAATCGTTTTGCCTGCATCCCAAAAATTGTAATAGATGACACTGGTTGCAGACCACCAAACAGTCAGTTTTGGGAAGTGTCGTAGAGCTTTGTCAGCATCTAACCACTAAGCTGAACATCGCCAATTGTCATAAAGAACCCACTTTTCATTACAAGTCATAAACTAGTCAAGAAACAGGTCATTCTTGTTGCATAAAGGAAGGGAAGATGACACTTCATAACATGCAGATCTAGAAAGAAAAACAGTGAGGATCACAACGTGTGTCATTGATTGAGGATTTAAACCAGAGCATTCTGCTTACAAGATAGAATCTTGCTATTTTTGTGTGATGATAAAAATTCATTTATGTAATGATAAATAATAAAACAGGAAGGAACTTTTCTCCGGGGGCAGAATAAAGTTGGTGTTGTTTGTGTCAAGTTGCTCGATTAACAAGACTCATGTTTTAGAGAATTGTGAATTATACAATTCAAGAGTCAGACTTTTGATTTTTCTTTTGTGTGTGTGTGTGTGTGTGTGTGTGTGTGTGTGTGTGCATATTTTCAAATTTTTCGCTACTATAGTTTAGTGATGGAATAATTCCAATATAATTACTGAGTCTGTACTAAATTCCCAATTCCGATACAATTACAGATTCCGATTTTTTTATAAATCTCTATATATTTAACTATAAAATTGTTATTTTTCCCAATTACCATAAAAACACGTTAAATGTGCATATATTTTCTCAAATGTAAAAATAACTTATTGGGCTGATCTATAGATTTTAGCTTTACTGGTAGTTTAAAATCAATAAATATTTATTATTTTATTATTACTACCAGCAGTGGAAGATTTAGTTTTAAACAAAATCAAATTAAAAAAAAAAAATAATTAAAGGAATTGTTTTCGGCATTGGAAAATAGGCACAAATTTTTCCAATTCTGATACAGATTTTGATACCCCAAAAAGTTTTGATTTTTCCGATACCAATTAATTGTTCCACTACTACTACAGTTGCAAAGTTCAATAATATTGATCAAATTAATTATAAGCGTATATACCATTCACTTGACAAAGCAGGGGAGGGTAGAGCGGTAGCTCTAGATATATCTAAGGCTTTTGACAGGGTATGGCATGAAGGTCTTCTCAGAAAAATCAGATCATATGGTATCACTGGAAGAATACTTAACATAATTAAATCCTTCTTATCTGAGAGAAAAATCCAGGTTGTCCTCAATGGTCGTACATCTAAACAATCTATATATATAAAAGCGAAAATGTATGTATGTATGTTTGTGTGTCAGCTAAAAACTTTTGACCGACGGGACAAAAATTCACAAACTTGGTTTCATATGAAAGCCCCACCCTCCAGACGACAAATATCGAAAAATTAGCCCAAAAGGACCATCAGAAGTGCGTCAACTGATCGATTTTCTGCAGGGGGGGGGGGCCAAAAAGTGACATTTTAATGTTAAACATTACATATTTTTAAATCAATTTATAACTGCCCCAAAAAATATGGGCGCCAACTCTTCTACATAAAGTGTAAACGGGGCCGTTTATTTTGGGTCAACTTGTATTTAAAACCCGCTGAGTCATGTCACGTGATCTTGACATCAGCAAGCTGTAATGGCAGTCTGAATTTAAAAACATTGTTGTTATCAGTAAAAAATTTTTTAACCCTCACACAAGCTAAACTATGAACTTCTACACTATGACAACGTTACCAAAGTTATTAGCACGTTAAAAATAGTTAGATACGATAGTTAAACGAAAAATAACAAGCCAAAAATGTGAAGTAAAAAAAAAAATATGCTTACAAAAAATATTAACAATCGAAGTTTTTACAAAAAAAAAAAACAGCCAGACGCCATTTCCTTTTTAGTAACACTCTTTAGAGTAAGGGAGACGAAGTGAGGGAGAGAAAGAGAAAGAGAGAGAGAAAGAAAGAAAAACGTTAACTTTTCACCCCGAAATCAACAGTTTTCGACAGGGGGGCGTCAACAACGCATGCGTCAGATAACGTCATTATGTCGTGACCTTATTTACTTTAAATAGTTGAAAAACCGAACAAATTTCATATACGTTGCTTTAGCTCAGGTAGTTAAGGCCTTGGTTCATTATCTAAACGTTTTGGGTTTGAATCGTGGTGTGAGATGTTTTTGTTTTTTTTCGATTTTTTAAATCTAAATATTGAACCCTGTATTATTTAAGCCATTTTTCACGTAACGTTCGTTTTCCTGTTTTTTTTTTTTACTTCGCTTATTCTTAGCGACACCCAAAAACACCCGGGTACCCACCGATTTTTTAAATTTTAATATCGAAACAGGCTTATTTAAGCCATTTTTCACATGTTCGTTTTTCTGTTTTCATCGTTCGTTTGCCTTACGTTAGTTTTTTTGTGTTTTTTTTCGATGTTTTGATTACCCTCCCCCCCCGCTTAATTAAAATGTTGTTTTCTTTTCTTACTTCGCTTATAACAATGCTTACATCATCATCGTCGTCGTCGTAACGCTCGACGACTTTCAAACATCTTTTACTTATTCGCTTATAACAATGCTTCATTCTGGCTGGCCGATTTTATTTTCAAACTTCGCCTCAGGGCTTTGGCTTCGATCCTAACGGTTTCTTTTTTATTTAACACCACACACACCTCCAAACACCCGGGCATTGCCGGGTACCCCTCGCTAGTTTATATATATAAAAGCAAAAATGTATGTATGTATGTATGTATGTATGTATGGATGTCTGCTAAAAACTTTTGACAGACGCGAGGAAAATTCACAAACTCGGTATCACACCGAAGCTCCATCCTTTGCTCGAAAAATATCGAAAAATTGGCCAAAAACGTTAACTTTTTCACCCGGAAATCGACAATTTTCAACGGGGGGGGGGGGGCAACAAAAACGGTCCTCTCGTGACAATGACTGATTTTATGCATGCGTCAGATGACGTCGTGACCTGATTTACTTTAAATAGTTGAAAAACTGAAGAAATTTCATGTACGTCGCGTTAGCTCAGTTGGTTAAGGTCTTGATTCATTATCTAAATGTTTTGGGTTTGAATCGTGGTGTGAGATGCTTTTTTTTTTTTTTCGATTTTTTAAATCTAAATATTGAACCAGTGTCATTTAAGCCATTTTTCACGTAATGTTCGTTTTTCTGCTTTTTTTTACTTCGCTTATTCTTAGCGACACCCAAAAACACCCGGGTACCCACCGATTTTTTAAATTTTAATATCGAAACAGGCTTATTTAAGCCATTTTTCACATGTTCGATTTTCTGTTTTCATCGTTCATTTGCCTTACGTTAATTTTTTTGTGTTTTTTTTTATTGTTTGATCGCTGCATAGCTGGGAAAACAGAAACTGGCTTCTACAACTTGACGTTGTTGCACCTGCTAATTTCGGTTTATAAACGTCAACTTAACACGCTTATCAATTTATCTGTTCCCGTGGTCGCGATGGTTAAGTCGCAGGGTTTTTTTTCCATTTCCTTTCCACCTCCGCGTCAAACGTTCGGGGTTCAAGCCTACCTTTATACTAAAACTATTTTTTTTCTTTTACACCTCCAAACAACACGGCTAACGTTTTTTTTTTTTACAGGGTTGTTTTAATCTACCCCCCCCCCACCAACACACACCTCCAAACACCCGGGCAACGCCGGGTACCCCCGCTAGTATGATATAAATGCAGGAGTGCCTCAGGGGTCTATCATTGGACCGCTGTTATTCTCAATATTCATAAATGACCTCCCTGACAAAATTGTCTGTGAGATAGATATATATGCTGATGACACCACACTCTATAACAGACACAACAGGAAAACAAATGAACACATATCTAATGAAATAGCAGAAACACTAGAGGATGACTCCAATCTGTAGTGGAATGGGGACAAAAATAGATGGTCAAATTCAATGCTGCCAAGACTAAACTTGTTTCCTTCAATAACGTCAAGAAACCTTCTCTACCACCAATAGCAATGACCAAAGACTCATTATCTGAAAGTACATCTTTTAAACTCCTTGGTCTAACGTTCACAAGAAACATGAGTTGGAAAAATTACACTGAGAGCATTGCCAGGATCGCTGCGAAAAAGGTAGGTTCTCTTTACCGTGCTAGAAAGTTACTAACGCCCGAAAGTATCCTGTACCTCTATAAGGCCACCATTCGCCCATGTATGAAGTATTGTTGTCATATTTGGGCTAGTGCATCTGCTACTAGTCTTTTACTCCTAGACAAGGTTCAAAAGAGAGTCGCCAACTTGATAGGTCCTGAACTGTCATCTAAGCTTCAGCCTCTGTCCCATCGACGTAATGTAGCATCCCTCTGCCTGTTCTACAAGTACTTTAACGGTGAATGTTCCGACGAACTGCAAGCACTTGTACCCCCTCGACATAAATATCCCCGACAAACCCGACAAGCAGAAAAATCCAACCCCTTCACAGTAGAGATCCCTAGATGTAAGAAAGCCTTCTACTCTGGTAGTTTCTTCTCCACTTTGGAATTCCCTTCCGGGTTCCTGCTTCCCCAACTGTACTGACACGTAGAAGTTCAAGTGTAACATGAACCGACATCTTGCTGTCCAACTCCCCACATAGTACCCCTGTAGCTTATGTCCCTGATAGTAGCCCCCTACATCAAAATGGCAATGTGCCTTGTTTGGGGTGAAAATGCAATAAAAAATTTTTTTTTTTTTTAAATTTGACTCTGGACTAAAAGATGCATTTTGTAAAATGCATCTTTTAGTTCAGAGTCAAATTGTGATTTAATTTGTTTAACAAAAAAAAAATCAATTCTTTTTGCTTTTTTTTTTTTTAACTAAATGAAAATTATATTTATGATGGTCTGCTTAGGCATGCTGTTCAAGTTGGCATGCAAAGTTAACTGTGATGATGTATTTTTTCTGGAATCTTTTGGGCTAACTACCTTTAACTTTAATGGAATTCAGTTAGACTTCCTTCTGTTAATCACTTAATTCCACTCAGGAAATTCAATTATCTTTTAAATAGTTCACAAATGTCCCGTTACTATGGGCCACTTATCAACTCCATTGAAAATCCAAGCCAAAGCTCATCCATCATTCATTGGCTCAGGTAGGAGCATGGGGCCCAAGATAGTATCTCCATGGGTGATTCAACCACCCAGCTTTACTAGACAGCAGAAGAGTTTCTCCCTCTCCATTGTCCCTGACTTCTTTAACCACATTCTTTCAATAATTTATTTCTAAAAATGAAAACAATTTGTTCAATTATTTTTAGTGCCTGTTGTTGTTCATAATTATGTTGATCATTGTCCAGATGATCCAAAAACAAAACATTCAATGAAATATCAACATTTTGTATATTTGTCCAGCCATAGGCCATCAATCAATGTCACTGCAGATTCAAATGGGATGGTAGTGGTGAGAGAGGATTAAAATAAAACAAATCATTTCTGTCTAATTTTTTCATTTATTTTCTTTTTTTATGTGTCTTCACTCCAACCAAGTCAAATTGCCACTGAGAAGTAAGGGGCTACTGTGAATTAGGGACTATGTCTACAGAGACGTTCTAAGTAGAGAGTTGAGCAGCGAGTTGTCTGTTCACCTTACGCTTAAATTTTTGCATGCTAATACAGTTGAGGAAGCAGGATACAGGGAGGGAATACTAAAGTCGAGCAGTTCAAGGGAAGAAACTTTTAGGGTAGAAGACTCTCCTGCATCAGGGGACTTTTGTAGTGAAGGGGTGTAATTTTGCTGCGTGTCAAGTTAGGAGTATTTACACTGATGGGACACAAATGTGAGCAGTTCGTCAGAGCACATTCTATTATATATTTGTAAAACAAGCACAGAGAAGCAACATTGCGGTGATGGGAAAGGGGTTGGAGCTTGTTTGACAGGGCATGATTTATTAGATTGGAGACTTTTTCGACCCTGTCTGATTGAGAGAGAGAGAGAGAGAGAGAGAGAGAGAGAGAGAGAGAGAGAGAGAGAGAGAGAGAGATATCATTGTTGAGACAAAGTAGGTTCATTTCACACTCGGATTTCGGTGCGGTTTGCTTGATCTGTGTTGGTTAATTGAAATTCTTGTGTGCAGGGCGTTTGCTCAGTTGGTAGAGTGCTTGCCTTGCATGCAAGAGGCTCGTGTTTCGAATCCTGAGTTCGGATGTGCCTAACTGATGAGCCCAAATGAGAGCGAAACTCGAGTCTTGAACTTCCGGTTCTTTGACTGTCATGGCTCTTGTGGGCTGCGACGTTGTTTGGCTGTGGAATTTATTATATATATATATATATATATATATATATATATATATATATATATATACTAGCAGAAGTACCCGTCGTTGACTGGTTTCAAAAAGAGCCTTCAGAAAATGGACTCTGATTTCTGATTTCTATAAGAATATAAATAACTTTTAAAGTCTTTTAAACTGATATTTATTTTGTACATACTTTTGTATCTTATATTCCCTTTCATCCAGATGTATAGGCAGACAGATACACAGACGTTGAGCTTTACTGCATCATCCTATAGATGTACAGACACACAGACAGACCCGGCATTGCTCAGATCATCTTGGCAGGGGTGAGGGCAATTGCTCAAACAAGCACGAGGAAGAAGTAGTGGGAATCTTTATTGATACAAACGTATGAACACTAATTAGGGTTCCTCATTATAAGTGATCCCATGGGGCCCCACCTCCATTGGTGGGAGTGAGCAATGTAACCTCTAAAAACCTCCCACTTCCCATAATGGGTTATCATGGCAATTCGGTGGCTCTATGCCAAACGGTGTGAGCGTGTATAGGGTTACCAGTAATAAATGACACCACTGGGTCACCACCCCCATTGGTGAAGGTGAGATATGGATATTGTCAAATGGAAGCTTCCCCCACCCATCGTAGGTTATCCTGCCATATGTGGTAACTCCACAAGTGTACATCAAAAGGTGTTAGCATGCACAAGAGTTCCAGTTATAAGTGTCCTCCCCTTCTATTGAATCATAATTGGATTGGAATTTTTTGTTTCTTTTAAATAAAAATTTAACCCTCAGTTGATTTAAATCACTGATAAAAAAAACCGAAATAAGGAAAATGTTTTTTGTCTTAATATAATTAGCTGCTGGTAAACAAATTACAAAACAACCCTGTTTAAATGCAAAAAAAAAAAAAAAAATCTCCACTGGTAGGCATGCACGGACCTCAAAACTAATGGTTATGAGATAACCTTCTAATCCACTGGGCCACAACACTGATCACGAAATCACATCGAAAATTCTTGTATTTAAACTAATTCAGAAAACAATGGTTGATGCATGTGCAGTTGTTAGAATCGTTTAGAAAGAGACGATTTTGGGTCACCCGCACTTGAAATAAAATGCAATTTCTACACAAAATAATTGACCATTTTTTTCTAATTCTTAGATATTATTTGTCCAAGAAATTGCTCTTTCTAACAATGTCAAGTTGGTGCATTTACAATGTGTATAAGCAAAGTTTTTAGAAGACATACAAACACACACACACACACACACACATCTCTCATTTATAAATAGAGCAGGACAAAATTTAGTCTGGAAGAAGTAAGAAAAGAGTAAGAAAAGGAAAAATAGAAATAAGAAGGTTAAAATGGAAATCAACTCAAATTCTTGGAAGATAATTCATCAGGAATTACATGTACTCCAGGATAAAATGAAATGGAAGTTAATATACAATACACTCATATGCAGAATAATCCAAAAGAAAGATCTCAATGTCTGTAATGTGTCTGAAAAAGCACTGAAGGAGTAATCTGAAGAAGTAATCCAAATCTGGGTTCTTGAATAAGGAAATACTCACAAAAGAAACATGTATTAGCACTCCTTGTGTGTATAATGTATATTCATACATATTTAAAGGGTCTTAAAACGATTTCAAAGCTCTTCAGTATTAGCCCAAAAAAGGTTCACACACAATGTAGATATTATCGTGTGCCAAGTTCAATAGAGAGGATCAGTAAAAATAAAGTAAAACCCTATCTATAATTTCAAAAAATTTTGAAGAAAGCAATTTATTTAAGAAATTTAATTTTAAATCATAGAAAAAAAAACTCACAGTCTGAGTTAAAAAGATAGGGTAAAATTCAAGAAATAATATATATATATTATATTTCATTCTGTAAGATGTTATAGTTACATGGGATTTGCTATGCATTGAATTCTTCAATTCCATATTGTACATTGCTTGGCAATTTATTAGAATATGTCTTTTCTAGGACATCATTGAGGTCCTTTTTAACCGTCCCATATTATAGAATAAGGGTTTCTCAGACTTGCTTACATACATGATCTCATGAAGTGGGTTCTTACTATCACTCCAAACACTTCTCCCATCTGAGGCTATTCTCTATTTCTATAAATCTACTATCAGATCATATATATGGAGTACTGTTGTAATATTTGGACTAATGAATCTCTGTCCCATTTGAGGATTCTTGCAAAGGTGCAGAAAAGTATCTGTAATTTGATTGGTCTTCACTCTTTGTTCTATGCAACCACTCTCTCACAAACATGATGTTGCTAATCTCAGTCTTTTCTATGAATACTTTTGCAACATGCGTTTTCAAGAATTGTCTGATCTATTCCCTACTTTCTTTATTCCAGCTCATTTGATTCATTAGTCTAGTGGTCTCCATCAATTTGCTGTTTTGGTACCTCATTGTATATACAGCTTCATATTCCAGTAGCTTCTTTCTAAGAACTGCAGGCTTGTGGGGTTCTCTTATTAATGACTGTTTTCCTCCTACCTATAACCGTACCATGTTTTTTTTTTTTAAGACAAGGTCAATAAGCTTCACTTGTTTTTGCAAATAATTATCTTGTTAGCACCTTATATCAAGTGGCTTTGCACCTTGTCTAGAGCGATTTACATAAAGAACATTTTGTTTTATTTATGCTTTCTATTTCGCTTACCTATAGGTCTGTGAATGGTAGACATACAATGCAGATGAGTCTTGATAAACTAAGTCAGATGGCACGTGAAAGTGAGGCTAACAATAATAACAATGGCCAGGAATCACAAGAACGGAACAGAACAAACCAGAATAATCAAGATTATCTGTACAGACAAGATATGTGTGCTCAAGAGAAGCAGCCGCTTCATAGTAGGCAGGTGAGTGCAATTAAATTCTTTCTACACTTAATTATTTCAATTCTTGTTTAGAATTAGGATTCACCCTATATTAAGCAATAAAGAAAAAAATTTGTATGATGTATGTACATGTAAAAATATCATATTCCAAAAATCATATAAATTGATCAAATAGATTTATTTTTAAATAAGAAAATTAAATTTTATGAGTAACGGAAGAGTGGCTGTCAGGTTTGCCATTTTGAAAACAATCTACAAAAAGCAAAAGGAGATAATGCAATCATTTAAACAGACCAAAAGTTGTGTCACAGAATTATGATCAACCAAAAGTTGTGTCACAGAATTATGATCAGCCAAAAGTTGTGTCACAGAATTATGATCAGCCAAAAGTACCATAGATCAGTCTGACAGTGACTTTATCGCTGCCAGACTGTGGTATGGTTCTATTTAGTCTTAGAAAGTCCACTTTTCCAGGCTTTACCTTCTCTCTGAAGACTTAGTTTGTTCCTAATCACCTGAGTTAAACAGACCGTAAAGACAATATGGATATTGTCAGACGGAAGTACATTCAAAATAGCAATAAGATTAATAATTAATAGACAAAAATGGAGGAGCTTTACCCCTCTTACTTCCATCTCCTTTCACTGTCCTCATGAATACTGGGAAAAAATTTAAGAGAATATATTTTCTACATTCACTGCTTGTAAATCAAAGTTATTCTACTTGCTTTTTCTTTTTTATATATGTTACTTTGTGCTTGAATGGTTAGAATATTTGGCTATTAACCGAAAAGTTAGAAGCTTCAATCCACTCAGGCAAGAGGGGAGGATCGCTGATTACATTTATTTCATTTTTTCTTTGATAAAAGTCTTTTACACTGTTTTATGGTATACCAAACCTTTTGGAGTCGAACCAAACACTTATGTGACTTAAGCATCATTTTTTTTTAAATAAAACAAACTTTTTCACGATTCTAAAATTACTCTTCGCCTTTAAAGTAACATCAATAATCATGTTGAAATGTTTGTTATTAATTATGAAATTAATAATTAAATAAGACAGTAAGCATAAAATTTCAATAAAAATCTAAACTCCAGGCTTTAAAATTTTATGAGAAGGACAGCAATAACTTTAATTTAAAAATACTTTTTCTTTGCTAATTAATAAATAGTTGGATTTTTTTAATTAATTTAGTTCATTTTATTTTTTACTTGAAAATTACTACTATATAAATTCAAAAGTAAGAATAAAATTTGTAATATGGGGTTCAGAGCTAGGAATAGGAATTAGAGAGTAAAAATAAAAATAGTAATATGGGCGTTTAACAAGCAGTTTCTTGGGTTAATCACTTTTCCTTGGATGTTTATGTTTTTTATCTGCTGTTTCCCCTCCTTTCATTCTCTCTCTTCTTTCTGTCTTTCTCTTTTCTTTCTCTTTTTCTTCCTCTCTATTTTTTTCCTTCTTTCTACCTTTCCTCTCTTTCATTTTCTCTCTCTTCCCTCCTTTCTCCTCTTTCTTCATCCCATCACCTCTCACTCCTCATTTTTTTTCTTTCTTTACTGCAAACTCATTAACCTGGTTAAAATGTCAGCCCATAATCCATTAAAAAAATAGTTTGGTTTTAAAATTCTTAGCAAATCTTTCATGTATTTAAATTCATTAATTTTATGAATGTAGAATGAATGACATTAAAATAAAAATGAGTTCTAGTTAAATAGCAATTGTGTTTAACTAATAATTTAATGATCAATTGCTAAATAATTAAATTTTACCCTCAAAATCATATTTTAATAATATAAGCTACAAATGCTAACTGAACATATAGAAACTGCAACAGAAGTAAAATAAAAACATGAAAAGACTTCACATAGAACCAAGGAAACTGAAACCATATAATTGTAATACCATCCCTATCCCCCCCCCCAAAAAAAAATGTGTATATATATAGTGGAAGTTGATGCCGGCACTACACCAAATAATCTTGGAAGCTCAAGGAAGATGGAAAGACCAAGGGGAGAAAGCACTAACTACACCTCCAATATGCTAAGTGGACTGGGACCTTGGGGAGGCTTAGTGCCACCCAAATTCCAGTGAAAAATCAATCGTAAATGGCTGTTGCAAAGGTTATTGAAAGAGGTAGAGAGTATTGGAAATCTGGGGAAACTTGTCACTCAAACTTCAGGGAACACCACAGGGTGTTCTCAAGAGAAGTATTTGATTATGGTTGTATGAAAACTTCTGGTGAATAAATAATAATAATTTGGTAAAAATAAAAAACAAAAAAAAAAAAGAAAGCAGTTAAAGTAATGAAGAAAAATAAAAGTAAAAAGATTTCCGGGGGAACACTGGATAAGTACAACATGCATCCTTTACTATATATATATATATATATATATATATATATATATATATATATATATATATATATATATATATATATATATATATATATAATGTATGTGTGTGTGTGTGCGTCTCATCACACACAAATTAAGTAAAACACTACTAGATGAATTCATTTCAAGTAATAAAAAAAATTGAGGAAGCAAATCTTGTTTATATGTTTTTTATTATTATTTTATTTTAAATTTTTTTATTATTTTATTTTTATTTTTTCAGTTTTAAAATTGTCTGACTTTTCTTTCTTTCTTTCTAATTTTTATTTTTTTCAGTTTTAAAATTCTCTGGCTTTTCTTTCTTTCTAATTTTTATTTTAGTTTTTTAGCTTCACTAATACAGCTATTGTCTATGAATATTTATACAAATATTAGCAAAGGATAACTTTGTTTTTTACATTTTTGCTGAAAGGTGTACACCTGTATAAAATATTTAGCAACTGTGCATTTTAGTTTTTGAGGACAATTTTCTTTTTCATTTTTCTACTTGGAAAAGAAGGAGATAATTCAAAGTTTTTCAAAAAATTTCGCCCAAAATGTTAGTTTGGCATAACTTTTTGGTAAAAGCAAAACAAACGCACTAAATGAAAAAAAAATAACACAAAATAAAACATAATTATCTGTACATTTATTAAATTAAAGTAAAAAATATTTTAAGTTTCATAAAATAGAATTTCAAAATAAATTACAACAGGCATTTTTTTTTTGTATTTTT
The DNA here is from genome assembly GCF_053919585.1 of Euprymna scolopes. Lineage (NCBI taxonomy): Eukaryota > Metazoa > Mollusca > Cephalopoda > Sepiida > Sepiolidae > Euprymna > Euprymna scolopes. The sequence continues at coordinate 68,510,055 of NC_136498.1, forward strand.
CTGAAATGAATGAATGTGGTCATATGAAAATGAATGACTTATTTTAATTAAAACAAAAACAAGATTAGCCTTTTTTCTTACAAAATTGAATTTTCTTAAATAAAAATAAGTATTAAATTTCATAGTTTTTGTTGCGGGGTACAAATCACCCCTATTTCAGAACTAAGTGGAATCAACCAGTCCTATGAATACCACTGGTTTCAGAGACAAAATGGAGACATTCATACCATGTTTAACTGCATGCTACGAACACGTTCCTCTCATACCACTTTAGTGGCTCCTGTATTCTTTATGATAAATACATATATTATATTTTATACACTTTACACTACTTGTGATTTCTTTCATTTTGTGCACGGGTCTACAAAAACTAGCTGACAAGAACGATTCAAGAACTTCCCGGATCAATCTACAAGCAAGTTTCCCGAAACATAGAGGAAGCAGGTATAGCTCACATTAAAAAAATATGCTTCAAAAATATAGGATACCCACCCACCAACAATTACCAACGAAGAGGCAAAAAGAACCTTCACAAAATTATCAGGAGACAAAATCCTAGGACCCCTTGTAGCAAATGTGGAAGACCTCATGGGTACAATACATGTCAATACCAAAGGAAAATAACATGTGATCTATGCAAACGAGCAGGGCACAAAGCCTCATATTGCAGAACAAAAGTAGCAAAAAAGAGCTATGTAAAAACTTCAAAAATGGACCCTTCACCAACAGAGGACATAAGGAAATATGTTACAGTGAGAATCAGAAATAAAGAAGTAAAACTGCAGCTCGATTTAGGGTCGGATTTATCAATTATAAATTTTCACATGTGGAAGAGAATAGGAAAGCCCACCATGACAAAGACGAATAAAGTCGCAAGATCGGTAACTGGTGAAAAAATAAAGTTTGGGGGTGAGGTAGTTATTAATGTGTCACTAAAAAGAATGACAAAAAAGCTAAAAGTTTTTGTTCTAAGGAACGCAACAAACTTATTTGGGACCAATTGGATTCAGGAATTTGGATTATGGGACTCGCCAATGAGTGATTTTTGTCATAAAGTCGAAAACCTAATGGCCGAAGCCGACAAACTCAAAAAGGATCTCAAAAAATTTTTCCCAAGTGTTTTCTCTGAAAAGCTTGGATGCTGCACAAAAATAAAGGTGAGCTGGACGAAGCAAAACCAATATTCAAAAAGCCACGGAGCGTACCATTCACTTTGATGGAAAAGATTGAAAAAGAATTCAAAAGACTAGTTAACACTGGGATTTTAACCCCTATTAACTATAGTGAGTGGGCTAAAGAGATTAGGGTATGCGCAGACTTTTCAACTGGATTGAATGCGGCAGTCAAGGACCATTACTACCTGCTACCAAACCCATACGTAATATTCGCTAAGTTAAATGGCGGAAAATGTATCGATTCGAATGGTTCTTATTTCGATTAATAAAGTTAATTATGAAAGGAGTTATGGTCTCTTGAAGTTGAATGTCAAAATACGACATTATTTCTGCACTAACCTATTACTTGGTTTGTCGGGGGACATTTCTTGAACTATTGTTATGTTCTGGAAAAAAAATAACACAAAATAAAACATAATTATCTGTACATTTATTAAATTAAAGTAAAAATATTTTAAGTTTCATAAAATAGAATTTCAAAATAAATTACAACAGGCATTTTTTTTTTGTATTTTTCTGAAATGAATGAATGTAGTCATTATATGAAAATGAATGACTTATTTTAATTAAAATAAAAACAAGATTAGCCTTTTTTTCTTCAAAATTGAATTTTCTTAAATAAAAATAAGTATTAAATTTCATAGTTTTTGTTGCGGGGTACAAATCACTCCTATTTCAGAACTAAGTGGAATCAACCAATCCTATGAATACCACTGGTTTCAGAGACAAAATGGAGACATTCACTACGAACACATTCCTCTCATACCACTTTAGTGGCTCCTGTATTCTTTATGATAAATACATATTATATTTTATACACTTTACACTACTTGTGATTTCTTTCATTTGTAATCCCTAGAACAGGTCTACAACAGTTTGGAACAGTCATTATTAGGAAGTGTATGATTTTTTTTAAACTACTTACGCCTGACAGTATCCTATACCTCTATAAGGCAACCATTCGCCCATGTATGGAGTACTGTTGTCACATCTGGGCTGGTGCATCTGCTGCTTGTTTCTCGCTCCTGGACAGGGTTCAAAAGAGAGTCGCCAACCTGATAGGTCCTGAACTGTCATCTAGGCTTCAACCTCTGTCCCATCAACGAGATGTTGCATCCCTCTGCCTGTTCTACAAATACTTTAATGGTGAATGCTCTGACGAACTGCAAACACTTGTACCTCCCCGACGTAACTACCCCCGACAAACCCGACAAGGTACTAAGTCTCATCCCTTTACAGTAGAGATCCCTAGGTGCAAGAAAGCCTTTTACTCCAATAGTTTCTTCCCCAGAATTGCAGGTCTTTGGAACTCCCTTCCAGGATTCTGCTTTCCCAACTGCAATGATATGCAGAAGTTCAAGTGTAATGTTAACAAACATCTTTCTACTCTTCTCCCTTCATAATGACCCCGCTAATTAAGTCCCTAATAGTAGCCCCCTGCTTCAAAGTGGCACTGTGCCTTGTTTGGGGTGAAAATTGAATTAAAAAAAAAAAAACACACTTGTTTTTTATTTGACAAAATTTTAACTTTTGTAATGCGTAAAAAAGTAATCATTAAAATTTATAAATAGTTTTGAACAGTCATTATTTGAAAACTTTAAGAACTTCTTGAATTGTCTCCCTCTGTTTTGGATGAAAGTCAAATGTGAAAACAAAAACAAAATTCTTAAAAATTTAAAATGCATTGTGCCTTTGTCATTTTGAGGAAAATAATGGAGATCCTTATTGTATCAAAATCAAATCTATTTTTATTTTGACAATATTGACAGGCTAAAAAGGGTTGATGTGCTACCAAAACAAGCATCAAAATTCAGACGGTGAAAAAATAAGAAAAGAAAAAAGTTGAAACTGGATTAAATGCTTGTAGAAAAAATTTTTTTAAAATAAAATCCCAGATTGAGAGTGAAATATGGCATATGTTTAATAGCTGGAAAATTGAAAATTATAAAAATAAAACTACAATTATTAAATGTTACCAAACACATTAAAATTTAATCAGTACATTTTTTACTTAGTTAAACTGTTTGTAAATTTATTTTTTTGGGTAGTCGTTTGTTGGCTTTTCTGCTAAACACTCTTACTAAATAATATCGATGAAATATCGAAAAACAAAGAAACAAATGAGAAAAATTGAGGAAGCAAACCTTGTTTATATGTTTTTTATTATTATTTTATTTTTATTATCTAAACTGTTACTCAACATCTTATGTAACTTTCGCATGCCGTTGCAGACACATTTATCCGTTATAATAAAATCTTACAAGCACCATCATCACTACCGACAACATATTGAGATGAAGTGGTTCAGATTTTTCCCTCTACCCCAAAAGTACTCTTACCACCCCAGTGAAGACCAGGTAAAAATATACACAATATAAATATATTGCCATGACACCCTTATTAACTGCATCATACACTGATAGACATACGAGAGGCGTGCAATAAGTAATGCCCCTGACCCACTTCCCATAGCAGTAGAGCAACGAAACTTGCCACAGTTATTAGTCTTTCTCTACATAGGAACCACCCAGAGTTATGCATTTCTCCCATCGCTACATGCAGCTCTGGAGACCATTTTTGTAGAACACCCCAGATTGGTCCTCCAACCACGATGTGACTTCAGAAATCAAGGCTGCATCATCTGGGAAATGCTTTCCTTTCAAAAACAACTTCATGGCTAGGAAGAGGTGAAAGTCAGAGGGTGCAAGGTCAGGAGAGTAGGGAGGATGGGGGAGGATTTCATAACCACACGCCCGTGCTTATGATCTGGCGACATGCGAGTTGTGGACCAGAGCGTTGTCCTGCAGGAGGAGGGTACCTTTACTGATCTTGTCCCGCCTCTTGATTTTGATAGGTTCCCTTGATTTCCTCAAAAGTGAAGCATAATAGGCTCCTGTAATTGTGGTACCCTTTACCAGGAAATCTGTCATCACTACTCTGTCCTGGTCCCAGAAGACTGTGAGCATGACCTTGCCAGCATAGGGATGCACCCTTGCCTTCTTTGGAGGTGGTGAGTCCAAGTGCTTCCACTGCATTGACTGGGCTTTGGTCTCTGGATCATAGTGATGGACCCAGGTTTCATCCTGTGTAATCAGTCTTTTGAAAAACTTTAACTCATCTTCTTGGCACATCTCCAAATTCATCCTCGAGCACTCAACGCATTCTCGCTTCTGGAATGGTGTGAGCAACATGGGAATCCATCTGTCAGACACCTTATGCATATGCAAATGGTCATGAATGATAGTTTCCGCAGACTCTGTACTAATCTTGACATCTTGGGCTAATTGGCAAATAGTAATGCGTCGATCTTCCAAAATGGCAGCCTCAACTTGACGGACAGATGCCTCATCAATGGCAGAAGGGGTGGGGCGACCAGGTCTGGGAGCTGTTTCCAAAGACTTCCGGCCATGTTTGAATTCATGATGCCAGCGTTTTACAAGGTCATGTGATGGGGCATTATCACCATAAGTTTCTTTCATTTCATCAAAAGTCTCCTGTGGTGTGCGTCCTTTCAAATACAAAAACCGGATCACTGCTCGACATTCAACAGGCTCCATTTCACACCTGACTCAGTTCAAACACCTGTAAAACAGAAACCACAATTAGTTCAGAGCTGTAATTTGCCACATAACCCGTAGAGATATAAATAATTGCACATGCAAAATTTCAGCTAGATCAGACAACTGGAAGTGGGTCAGAGGCATTACTTATTGCACGCCCCTTGTACAACTACCTTTACATTTCCTTATTCAAAAATAATGATTTCTCTCCAACTTATATTCTGGGTATTCTCATTGGCTAAAAATGTAAAAATCTGTTATTCCGGATTATACAATCATACTAAAAATGAACACCACATCGTCTCCAACATGGCCTCTACCTCTACACGAATCAACATTTTTCTGAATATTAAACCAAATAAAAATATTCTAGAACTCTCATAATCATAACTTTTCATAGCTACACACTCACACTCACACACACACACACACACAATGTCGTCGCACATTGTTTGAAAAACTATACTTTCATATCGTCGCATTTCCGAGCGGTTAACGACAAATGCTATTCCGAGAGCCGTTCTTAATATGGGGATGCTGACGGTGACCATAGGAGGTATGGAGGTTGGTTCCGAAAGCCATTCTTAATATGAAGAGGTTGGAGGTGCCGGTTCCGAAAGGCATTCGTTGAGGGTTGGGCGGCAGCAGCAGCAACAACAACATCAACAGTACTTTACTGTTTTTACGAGAGGGGGGATGATTGATTATAGAGCATTTTTTGGTTGGGAAATTTTTACCTTAAATCCACCTACATACTTTCCTTTAAAATGATGACTTTTATAGGTTTTCCCCTATGCTGATTAAGAACATCTGATCCGACCGACACTGACACCCCCTAACTTCTTTGTTGGTTCATAGTATTTGCACGTGGGGATCTTAACAAAGACTATCAAGGTTTAAATTTGTGGCAAATATTTTGACAGTCACTCACACTACAAAAATGGGGTGTCTATTCTGAAAGCAGTTCTTAACATGGGAATGTTGCCGGTGACCATTTCGAAAGCTGTTCTTAACATGCGGAGGTTGGAGGTGTCTATTCCGAAAACCTTTCTTAACATGAGGAGGTTGCTTGTTGAGCATGTGCAGATATAACATTTTAAGCTGATCTGCGCAATAACGAGCAAATGGCAGCCATTTTGTTGACTTGCAGTTTTTTTCAGCATGCCAATTTTATATGCAAGATGGGACATAAAGGTGCTTTAAGTCAAGCTAAGAAGTCTAAAATTGTTCACAGGCTCCATAATATGATTTCTACCTTAGAAATTGCCAAAGAATTACACCATGATCATTGTACAATCAAAACATATTGTACTAACCCTCAACTTTACAACGGACGTTCTGACAAAGGGAAAATTCGTAAGAAATCATATCTGTCACGTCGAACAATGAGCAAGATCGAGAAAGAAGTTCGCTGTAACTCACTTGAAACTAGCAAACAAGTTTTTGAAAAAGCTGGCGTCCCTGATGTGCCCAAATCATCTCGTTGCTGTATCCCGAGGACGATTGAAAAATTTGGAAAGCCAGAGGTCCGCCCTCAATTGAAGGATATCCACAAGAAAAAGAGGATGGAGTGGGCAAGAGATGAATTTTCAAACTGTTTTGTTCGCCGATTAGTGTCGAGCGACTCTTGATGGACCCGATGGGTGGAGGGGAGGATGGTACCATAATGAGGGTCTACGTCCCCAAAGGATCAGGCGTCAACAAGGAGGTGGCGGTGTGATGTTCTGGGCTGCAATCATTGGCAATTAGCTGGTAGGACCATTCAGAATCGCAGATAGAGTGAAAATTACTGCCAAACTACATTGACTTCATTAAGGAACACTTGGAACCCTTTGACAAGAAGAAGAATTTGGCATTCCGGAAAAAAGATTGTATTCATGCATGATAACCGTCTCATTCTGCAAGGATAGCCACTGAATATTTGGAGAGTTTTTGCCAGAAATGGGAAAATAATGCGATGGCCAGCCTGTTCTCGAAATTTAAATCCCATCGAAAGTATGTGGAGCATCTTGAAACAAAATATTTACTCCAGAGGAAGGCAGTAAAACTCCAAGGGTGACCTCTAGAATGCTATTCTGACTGCTGCCAAAGACATTTCATCAGATGAACTCGAAAGTTTCACATCTTCAATGGACCAAAGGCTTTTCGCTCTTGTCAATAAAAATGGCAGTTATATAAGATATTGATTGTACTATGAAACCATATTGAAGTTATTTGTTCTTTATTATTGTTGCTCTCAATTTACAAATCAATGTTTCGATGATCTTTTAGCACTTCATTATATTTTAGCATTGGTTTGCATATAAAGTTGTCACGTTGAAAAAAAAGCAAATCACCAAAATGGCAGCCAATTGTTTATTACTGTGCAGATTAGCTTAAAATTTTAGATCTGCGCTTGTGTTAGTGTTGCCATATAACGTGCTAAATTTCACAAATTTTCATTGAAAACTATTGTAATTAGAACAAAAATATCGATTTGCATATAATTCTGGTATAGGGTATATATATATATATATATATATATATATATATATGTATAAAAAATATAAAAATACCAGCGGTGGTTGACGTTATGTTTTGAGAAAAATAGAAAAACCGAATGAAATTATTAAAATAATCAACGTTTCGTCCTTATTTCAGAGAACATCTTCAGGATATTGAAGTAAAAATGCAAGAAAAGAAAAAGTCATAGATCATACGTTGATTATTTTAATAATTTCATTTGGTTTTTCTATTTTTCTCAAAACATATATATATATATATATATATATATATATATATATATATATATAAATATATATATATATATATATATATATATATATATATATATATATATAATATAAAGCTGAACATTTCTGTGTGTGTCTGGTCACGAATAGGCTCCTATATGGTTAACTATTTTAAAAAATCGATTACATATAATGAAAGAAGATGTATCAGGAATCAGGAATGGGTATGTTTGATATGGCAGAATGGTGGTTCATAAAAATTGTGGGGTCTGCGTTCGCGTTTGGCCTCCAAAGTATGGAAATAAAAAATGAAAAAAAAAAAAAAACGTTTACAAGGGTTTTTGATATAGATGTACATAAGAATACTTTGATAAGTATGTTTGAACTTAAATAGGGATGGTATAATAAAATTGTAGGGTCTGCGTTCGCGTCTATACTCCATGGAAATATGGCACAAATTTAACAGACTTTTCATATCTATTTGCCTAAGTATACTTTGATAATTATGTTTCAGTTTGAAGAAATCTGGTATAATAAAATTATTGGGTGTTCGTTCACACCTGACCTCTATAGAATGTAAATATGTCACAAAGTTTAACAAGGTTTTTTTAAAAGGGGATAGGGTCCATGATAACACCTTAACTTTAATCTTAATTCACGTTAGCTTTTATTTATTTTTTTGAGTTGAATTATATTGTGTCGCATAAATTCACGTTCTTATTAAAGTGAAAGCCAAAACAAAAAAGTCGGAACTTTAGACAATTCTCGACACAAATTTTGCATAACTCTGTTTTTTTTCCTTCTCCACTTGCACGTGGCACTTTTTCGAAAATAAATATATAATAAAAAATAATAACATTACTTGTTATCGTGTCAAAAGAAGGAAAAATTAGAAGCTAGAAGTAACGTTAAGAAAGAAATAGCGAGAGCTAAGAGGGAATTTACGGAAACCACTAAAAAACGCATCGAAGCACAAAAACTAGGAACTCGTGACTTCTAGAAAATCTACAACAGTGTAGTAAATAATGGACAATCAACAATTTCTCCACTAACCAACAATCACGAGGTTTTTTGCTCAGCAACCGAGAAGGCTAACATGCTTGCCAGTCGGTTTGCCTCAAACTCCACACTGGACCCTCTAAACCACCCCCTACCTCAATTTCCTATGCAGACAGATGCCACGCTTGATGATCTAATAATCACCCCTACTCAGGTGCATGCTATCATAAAAAACCTTGACACTTCAAAAGCATGTGGACCCGACCTCATCCCAGCTGTGCTATTAAAAAAGTGCTCAGCCAAAGTAGCTCCAGTTCTCTCCAAACTCTACAACAAATGCCTTAATGAATCTTGCTTTCTGGGCTGTTGGAAAACTGCTTCTGTGGTACCAGTATTCAAGAATTCTGGCGAAAGAACTGACCCATTAAATTATTGCCCTATTAACCTCCTCCCACTTTTTGCCAAAATATTTGAGACCTTAATCAACCATGCTCTAGTCCAGCACATTACAGATGCTAAACTTCTGACCGACCAACAATATGGATTTAGACAAGTCCGTTCCACGGCAGACATCCTCACTGTAATCTCTGAACGCATATACCATTCACTGGACAAAGCGGGAGAGGGCAGAGCGGTAGCTCTAGATATATCCAAGGCTTTTGACAGGGTATGGCATGAGGGTCTCCTCAGGAAAATTAGATCATACGGTATCACTGGTAGAATACTTAACATAATTAAATCCTTCTTAGATAAGAGAAAAATCCAGGTTGTCCTCGACGGTCGTACATCTAAACAATATGATATAAATGCGGGAGTGCCCCAGGGATCTATCCTTGGACCTCTGCTGTTCCTGATATTCATAAATGACCTCCCCGACAAAATTGCCTCTGAGATGGGTATATATGCTGATGACACCACACTCTATAGCAGGCACGACAGGAAAACAAATGAACATATATCTAAAGTAATGGCAGAAACACTAGAGGATGACCTCCAATCAGTAGTGAAATGGGGACAAAAATGGATGGTCACGTTCAATGCCGCCAAGACAAAACTGGTTTCATTCAATAATTACAAGAAACCTTCTCTACCACCTATAGCAATGGCCAACGACTCTTTATCTGAGAGTACGTCTCTCAAGCTCCTTGGCCTAACGTTCACAGGAAACATGAGCTGGAACAATTACATCGAGAGCATTGCCAAGGCCGCTGCGAGGAAGGTGGGCTCTCTCTACCGTGCTAGAAAACTTCTAACACCCGAAAGTATCCTGTACCTCTACAAGGCCACTATTCGCCCATGTATGGAGTATTGCTGTCATATTTGGGCTGGTGCATCGGCTACTAGTCTTACGCTCCTTGACAGGGTTCAAAAGAGAGTCGCAAATCTGATAGGCCCTAAACTGGCATCTAAGCTTCAGCCTCTGTCCCATCGTCGAAACGTTGCATCCCTCTGCCTGTTCTACAAGTATTTTAATGGTGAATGCTCTGATGAACTGCAAGCACTTGTGCCCCCACGACGTGAGGCTGAAACTTAGATGCCAGTTCAGGGCCTATCAGGTTTGCGACTCTCTTTTGAACCTTGTCAAGGAGCGAGAGACTAGTAGCAGATGCACCAGCCCAGATGTGACAGCAATACTCCATACATGGGCGAATGGTGGCCTTATAGAGGTACAGGATACTTTCAGGTGTTAGTAGTTGTCTTGCACGGTAGAGAGAGCCCACCTTTCTTGCAGCGGCCCTGGCAATGCCTTCAATGTAATTATTCCAACTCATGTTTCCTGTGAATGTTAGGCCAAGGAGTTTGAAAGATGTACTCTCAAATAAAGAGTCGTTGGCCATTGCTATAGGTGGTAGAGAGGGTTTCTTGTAATTATTGAATGAAACTAGTTTAGTCTTGGCGGCATTGAACATGACCAACCACTTTTGTCCCCATTCCACCACAGATTGGAGGTCTTCCTCTAGTGTTTCTGCCATTTCTTTAGAAATGTGTTCATTCGTCTTCCTGTCGTGCCTGCCATAGAGTGTAGTGTCATCAGCATATATACCCATCTCAGAGGCAATTTTGTCGGGGAGGTCATTTATGAATATCAGGAACAATAGAGGTCCAAGGATAGAACCCTGAGGCACCCCCGCATTTATATCATATTGTTTAGATGTATGACCGTCGAGGACAACCTGGATTTTTCTCTTATCTAAGAAGGATTTAATTATGTTAAGTATTCTACCAGTGATACCGTATGATCTAATTTTCCTGAGGAGACCCTCATGCCATACCCTGTCAAAAGCCTTAGATATATCTAGAGCTACCGCTCTGCCCAGTGAATGGTATACATGGATTACATGGGGAGTGTACTAGGAGTTTAATTTAGTAGGGTGGGGGAAGGTCCGAAGGTGAATTAAAGGGGTAAATTATGAGGTGGATATGGGTGGAAGTTTGTAAGAGTATAATAATAATTTTCAGAAGATAGCATATGGTAGATAATATGTAGTAATAATCCTAGGGATGCCTTGTTGTTAGGTGTAAAGCCATATTTGCTTTTATTAGGGTAGATCATTCATATATATATATATATATATATATATATATATATACATATATTTGGTAGCTTCCTTCAATCTTGATAGACTATGGATACTCACTGTAAGGGTGCTTGTGCATGAAATTTTTGTAGCAAGAGTTGCGCAATTTCCAACCACACTTCTCCTGTTTGTGCATGTGTGTGTGCGCGTGTATGCCAAAAACTTTCTACAGATGCAATGGATCCTGACAAAATCGGTATCGTTTTAAAGCTCGGTATCTTGGATGTCAAATATCGAAAAATTGGCCAAAACACATTAATTCCTTCACCCTCAACTCCTTTTGATTGACAACTCTTAATTTCAACGCTCGCGACTTTCAGTTGCGCAATAGATACATCAGCTAAGATGTTATATTTTTTTTCACCTTCTTTTCCTCTTTCATGTTACAGGTTTGAGCCTGCCTGCCTACTACCACGTTTTTTTTTTTTTTTAACATTCCTCTCCACCCAAGCTGCCTACTGTTGTTTTGATACCCACCCTCTACTACCAATTTTTTTTAACACCTCTCTTTGCACCCCCCTCCCCCACCGTCCCCAAGGTGCCTTACTACACCATCTCAACACACCCGGACAACACCGGGAACCCCGGCAAGTATTTAATGAAAAGAAAACTTTGATTTTTCAATCCGACTTTTGTGTGTTGTAATTCCAGTCATAAATGCTTAATTATTTATTTTCGACTTACCGGTCAAACCAGTTTGCCTTTTAGTTTTCCGAGAAACAGCTTTCCCCTCATACTTCTGTTGGATGCGTAACAACAAGCATCTTTTATTAGACCTAATCTTCTCGTGTTAGTAATTACAGCTTAATTTTTTTTTTTTTTTCATTCATCAGCAACCAATGCCGAATGGAAAGATTGAGAAGGATCTGAGGTCTCGCCAAGAAAGTCGAGAGGAGCGACAGCAAGAAAATTGGGGAAGAAGAATTGCAGAAGCTGAAAAACTGATTGTCAGTTTTAAGTTGGATCAAGAAGAGGCTAAAGTGAGAATAACTCCCCCAGCATCCCCAAGCAATACAAAGAAATCTACTAATGTATCTCCAAGAAGGAAAAAGACTGCATCACAGGTTTCACCAAAGCCACCACTGCAAGAAACAAATTTCAAGTCTACTGGAATCATTAATCAATATTCCAGCCTTTTCCTAGAACAGCAGGAAGCGGAAGATTTTGACCCTGCAGAGATGAGAAATTTGGAACTGGAATCGGCAGAGCATGATTTTATGGATTACGAACACCCTCGTTCTAATATACCGCAACCGACTTCACAATTGACGGATACTTCTGTTCCGATTAGAACTTATACTGTCAATTATAGTCCTCCTTCCCAGAAAGTTAAGGAAACAAATCCTGCCAAACGACCATTCCAGACGATTGTCCGCCTGCAGCGGCCTGAAGTCACACGAAAAGCTTTAGGGACAGACCAGAAATCGTATGTGGAGAGACTGAAAGAAATCACAAAGAAAAACCTTCAATCTCCAAGATCTGGGGACAAACAGAAACTTTATGGTAAGTCAATGTAGTTTGAATTCTTTTTGTTTTGGTATTCTTTACTGTTATTCTTTAATTCTTATAGCATTTTACCTTTTTTTTTTTTTTTTTTTTTTTAAAAACCTTTTTTCACCCCCAAACAAGGCATATTACCATTTAGATGTAATGGATTACTATTTGGAATTGTGTCTAACAAGAGACTGTGGGGAGTTGAGGAACAAAATACCTGTTAGCAGTATGTTTAAATTTCCGCAGGTTGGTACATTCAGAGACGCAGGAAATAGGGAAGGAATTCTAAAGTCTAGCGATCCAAGGAAAGAAATTACTAAAGTAGAAGGCTTTTCGCCATCTAAAGACCTCAACAGTAAAGGGGTGTGATTTTGCTGCTTATTGGGTTCGGAGTATGTATGTTGAGGACACAGCTGTGTGATACTATGAACTACTCTTATAATTACTGGGAGAATATGATGATAGTAACATTCATTTTACATGCTAGTATGTGTTGGTTGAAGAAACGCATATCTCAGAAAGAATTTTAACATTAATAGATCCACCGGACATTATTTGATAAAAGAGAATAATGTAGTTTTGGCTATCAGACCTCAACTATTTAAAAAAAAAAAAAAAAAAAAAAGAAAAAAGTTAAATTAGATTTCATTGAATAAGATCAAGAGGATGACCATCAAAGAGATCGAGGTTATCAGATAAGGGTTGAGACTGGCATGCAGCTCATGACAGCTTAAAGGCTAAGCCAAGACTGTGATAAGTGGTGGAATTTTGTTTTCAAGCATGTGGCGAAGCTCTCTTGGGTGTAGTAATGAGGAAACCATAGTTTGGGGTGAATATGAGTTTAAAAAAAATAAAGAAAGAAATGCAGATATCAGAAGGAGGTTTAATGTTAACAGATTCATCAACAAGATTATTTAAAAAAAAAAATAGATTAACATGGTTTGGACAGGTTTTATGGCAACCACACTTCAGATATATAAAAAAATCATATCAAGATGATTTCATTCCAAAAAGGTCAAAAGAACGACTACCAAAGATCAGATAAGGGTTGAGATTAACATGCTGCTCTTGATTGCTAAAAGACTGACCCAAGACTGAGAAGTCGTGGAATATTATTTTCAAGCATGTGGTGAAGCTCTCTGGAGCATGCAAATAAGTCAGATATACTAAGATGTCATGCAATTTTACAAATTTGTTAAAACACTTTTCTCAAAATTGTTTTTCTAGGAACCAAAAAGATTCCAACCGGTCAGGCAGAAAACTCGACGGTTGTTCATCGTGAAGTGAAAAGTTATTCTGAACGCCTACAAGAGATACGAAGGTGCGCCAAGTGGGATGAAAGCACTCCAATTGTTCCCCAACATCTGTATAAACCCCCAAATGGTAAGAACTGATGTCTGTCAACTTTTCAATTGCTTCTGTTTTAAGGTTTACAACATAGATAATATTTTTTGCTCGTTTGTTTTCCATTTTTTTTTAACAATGTTTATAATGTGCTTTCTAAAAAGTAATGGCACATCTTAAACGAACAAGTTAATTTTTGTGAACGATTTTTGTTATTTGAGAGAGCAATAGTCTTATGAACGCTAATCCAATTCATCAAACCGTTTGAAATATTGATTTTTTTTTATTAATAATTTTACTGATTTCTGTAGGTCGTTTTTACAATATGAATACAATGTCTAAACAATCAAAATACATGCTATCACTAACTGGCCCCCATTTTGGCCCCATTAAAATTAATGGCTCTTTTCTTGAAGAAGCACCTTGTTTTTACAAACTTCCGAGGCTGACCTTCACTTCTGACCTGTAAGGTGAAGATTTGCATCAGATCTGCTGGAAAGATGGTTGGATCATTCTTCTGCTAAAGAAAGTATCTCACTCTCGACGCAAGTTTCTAACTATACAAGAAACAAATATGTTCTAAGATGGAATACTGAGGAGGAGCTGATGAGTACCATTTCCTGCCTTAACAGGGTACAAAACAGTCTTCAGAATCTAGTAGCTAGATGAGGTTTTGTTTTGAATGTTTCACAGGGAGGAGGAGATCAAAGATTGAAGCTCAGTTGATCACCTGCCATGAAAATAACGATAGAGTAAAAAAAAACTAGCAACATCTCTACTATGAGAAAGGGGTAAAAAGAAAGAGGAAAGGGTGTCGCCCACTAGATTTTGAAGTCAGTTTTGTACTCTGCCAAGATAGGAAAAGGTGCTCTCAGTGACACCTCCTCAGATGTGGCAATAGTACTCCAGCTTAGAATGTATTTGGTACTTATACAGGAGTGAGATGGTACTTATACTTGGAGTTAGATACTTCTGAAGCAGTAGAATGATCCAACGATATTTTATATTGGTATGTGGTGCTAAATGTCAATAGAACATGTAATACTATTTCAGAAATTATGAAAAAATCAGCTTTTGCTCTGATCCAAACTTCAAAGTTTTTTTTTTTTTTTAATTTAATTTTTTTTTTTTTTTTATAAATCAAAGTTTCAGGTTTGAATCATTCGATAGTCCAGCAAATTTCTCTTGGATTTATATCCAGTAGTATTAGTAGTAGATGATGATGATGATTAATGTCAATTAAAAATTTACATTGTTCACATTAAAAAGCTCATCTCTCATGTTATTCTGGTAATGCTTCAGCCAATGAACTTCCGACCGTCTTCAGGTGCATTTTTTCAAACTTGTGAATCTTTCCGTTGAACTTGGGAATCTGCACGGAATTTCAAACAGAACCCTTTATTTAATCCACCGGGATTGGATGCTCTCGTTCCATCAGCCATGACTGGATAGAAGTCTTAAGTAATTTGCAATTGTATTCTTAGTATCGTCTGCACTGATGATTGAACCGTCAACCTCCGCAAAAGTATCACAACTGAATTTCACTTACTACTTTATCCGTTAGGCCCTTGCAAATAATAGTCCAAATAATTCAACTAGTACACATTTATTTTATAGATTTTTTTTTACATTTGATTGGTCATACATACACAGGTAACTGCCCTTTATATAATAGATGGTACTGAAAATCTGGGACCCTTTATTTAATCCACGGTGGTAGTTTGCTCTCATTCCATCAGACATGACCTGGTACAAGTCTTAAATAATTCGTAATTAATATCTTTACTGATAGTTGCACCTACAACCTCCAGAAGACTGTCATTTAGAACTGAGTATTACTTAGCAATTATATTGCAGTTTGAAAGGTTACATTGACTGAAATGCTGTGAGAATAACATTCAAGATGAGAACAATAGTTTGAATAATCCAAACATTACAGATTATCAATCCTCATCTAAAAACTTCTGGGACATAATTACAAGACAACTGTTTGAAATTAAAATTCCATATGAAGTATTATGGAACTAATTTTAGGAGAATTTCTGCTAAAATCAACTTTTAGTACAATGTGTAGCTCACTGCCTCATCCAAAGACATGCCCAAAGTCATGATGATGAAGTTCATGTATTTTATATACCAATTTTCAGTGTTCACTTCAAAAGTGCTCACTATGTGAGTTGAACTACATACGCAGTATTACGTCTTTGCTCAGAAATCTGCTCAAATGCAGGTAGGGGAGTCCACTAACAAAGATGCACCACCCAGATTAATTGTGGATTTTTTTTCTTTTTTCAAATTCTCAAAAAAAAAAAAAAAAAAAAAGATAGCAATTCACATTATTCCACATGTTTTTCTAGATCATTGTCTTTTCTTGCTTTTAATATTAATGTTTCAAGTTTTCTTATTAAAAAAAAAAATTACTTTAATATTTTTTTTCTACTTTAGCAACTTCTAAACCAATGGCTAAAATGTCCAGCACATCCCGGAAAATTTCTCAACGTCAACCTGTCCCTTATGTTGAGCGCTTACGTCAACTCTCAAACAAAGGAACCTATACTAGACAAGGTCAGTATTTGGGATAAAAATTTAGAGTCCATGAAAACTAGTTGTACCTACCCAGCATTGAACGAAAGATGATTATCATAAAGACAGATGTCTATTGACTTTAGTCTTGGAAAGATCAAGGTTACAAGTAAAAGAAAAACAGTGAGCAGGAAGAGAGTTCCACAACCTTGAAGTTCTTAGAAAGAAGCTATTGGAATAGGAAAATGTATTACAATGAGGTATTAAAACAGTGAATTGCTGGAGACTTCTAGACAAACGAATCAAATGGGCTGGAACAAAGGAAGCAGGGAATAGATCAGACAATTCTGAAGAATACATGCCATAATAATATTTATAGAAAAGACTGAGACAAGCAACATGGCATAATAGTATTTATAAAAAAAGATTGAGACTACTAACATCACTTCTATGAGAGAGGTTGCAGTGAAGAAGAAAGGGTGGGGCCAATCAAATTACAGATATGTTTCGGCAATTTATCAAGAACTCTCAAATGGGTCAGCATATAATGCACATGTATATAATAAAATAACATTATAAATAACACCATAAGGTGGGGGAAATACCATAACCAGAGGACAGAAAAACATTGTATTTCACATCGTAACTTGAAAAAAAAAACATATCCTAAGACTACCATATCCTGGGGTTCTACTGCATTCTGATTAGTTATACTTTCCAAAATATTAGATAACTAGTAGGACTACCCGACATTGCTCAGGGCAAAAATTACCTCTCTTTTCCTCTCTTCACAGTTTTCCCTTTTCCTTTCACCACTTCATCTTTCTTCTCAGCCAAGCCTATTGCTCTCTTTGGACACGCACACACATACACAACTTCTTTTCATAGAATTTTTAAGGCACAAAAGATTGATTACAAAATCAGTTACTTCCTGTTAGTATATAAAATAAATAAATAAAAAAAACAGACTAACCGCTCCCCGCCAACAAAATCTGCACCAATTAAAGGTAAAAAAATGAATAATTTTTTCAGTGTTCTAGCATATTTATTGATCCAAGCAATTTCCGGTTTTGAAACTCATCGAAAGTAAGTGTTGTTAATTAACTGAAAAAAAAAACAATAGAAATGTAAGTCAAAACAAAAGAATATCAGGAAACTGTTTTTGTTTTTTAAATAAATATGTTTAATTTCTTACAGAAATAATTAATATTGAAAGCAAAATATATTTTTTAAATATAATAAATCAAATTAAATAAATGGAAAAGGAAATGAATAAATGTTTACTTTACATACTTAAAAAAAAAAATGGATGTTTCCCCTATAATAAATTAAATTAACATCATTAAAAGAAAATGTGCATTTGTTCAAATATGATTAAACTACATAATGAATACAAATCCAGTAGATGATGTGACTGAAAAAGTAATATGATATAGCAAGGTTTTTAAATTAAATAAAACCATTACTTTTGATGAGTTTCAAAACTGGAAATTTCTTGGATCAGTAAATTTGGTAGATCGGCATTTTATCAAAATTTTTTATTGCCATGTTGATCATGAATATATCAACTTTGTGGGGTTTTATGTAATAAATGTTGATTTACCTGCATAAAACAATTTATATCATTCTTCTAAAAATTTAAGATATGGTTTCTAATTATAAAAAAAAAAATTTTACACAAAATTTTAATGGTTCAACTTGTTCTTTGACCCTTTTGTTTGTTCGTGTTTAATAATCTTTCAACAACTATAAGGTCATTCCAGGTCAAACATAATTTTTTAAAAATTCAGACAATTTTTACAATGTTTTGGTAGTTGTTTCTTACTAATACATAGAGGTTGGGAGTTGGAATGGGTGAGGTTGAAGAGTCAGCCATTTTTGCAGAAATCAATCTTGTATTTTTTTACAACTGACTCAAAAGTCAAATTTTTTTTTCAGCTAACTTCCCGCTTTCAAAATTTAATTTTCCATTCTTAAATTTATTTCTAGACCATTTGCCTACGAGAACAGTTACCCTGAAGCAGGCCCCAATTCAGAGGCGACGTATGGGTCCACTCCATAAACCAAAAACGTATGTCCAGCAATTGCAAGCTGTCAATGCGGCTGCCAAACTTGCACAAGGTAAGTTGAGAAAGCTGAACTTTTGAGGTGAGGATAAGGGGCAGTTAATAAGGTCAAAGTTTAATATCTATTCTTTATCTTCTTCTACCACCACCAACTCCATAATATGCCCTTCCACTGTTTGAATATTTTTGCTAGTATATATGACAAATGAATATATACCACACTGCTTTCCAAAGAGGGAGGTAATGCCTGGGAGAATAATATCATGATAACAAAGCAGATGCTACATTACTCTCTCCTCACCCATCTCTGGGAGGATGTAATCATGACTTCACAACAAATGCTTCTCTCTTCCCTCCCCTCCAAGAAAAAAGGTGCAGTATTGTCTGGGTGGATGGTATTATGAATGAAATAGTACACTGCTTCTTCCAATAGCAACCTAACAAAAAAAAAGCAACACAGATATTATACTCGCCTGAATTGAGTATGGAGAGATAGGACATTAGTCTGAAATAGTATAGTAAATTGAATTCAGCATTAACAGACAGTAATAGAATAGTTTAGGTCTCAGATAGATACCAAACCTCCATTAGTATCATTTACCACTTGCTTTCATGGTCTAACATCTAGTCTAATGTTATCAGTAAGTAGTTCTATTTCTGAATTTATATATTATTAGCAGGTCACCCGGCATTGTCCAGTCATTAAATTTCCTTAACTATGATATTTTAATTCATGCAGATTTTGTATTTAGTATTATAGAGCCAATATTGATTATTATATTGTGCCTAATGTATATAGTGATTTCAGAAGTTTAAAAAAAAATGACTTGGGTGCCATCAGCTAGAATCGAAATCAAAGCATTTATTTAGCTCTCCAGCCTTAGTCGCTTCCATCTGAACTATTGTTAGAAGGATATGAAAACGTTAAAATTTAACCAACTTTAACATATTAATGTATTTTGCACGTGCATACAAGAGCATTGCCAAGTTCTAATTGTTTTCAATTTTTACACCCTCGCAGCTATTTTTACCGGCTAAGGACCAAATTGAATTTATTCCCCGGGTCCAAATCTACTATATATCAAGTTTAAAGTCTGTAATTACATGCATTCATCCAGTATTTTTGTTTTAAGGAAAAAAAAAAAAAACGTTATTGGTGAAATTGCTTGGTGGATAATTTTAGCCTTCATCAGGTCAATAGCCAAGGGACATAACTCACAGTTTAATTCAAGCAAGGAAAGAGTTAACAAAACTCCCTTCCCCATGTTAAGAATGGCTTTCTAAATAGTAATGAGTATTTATTTTTTAAAAACAAAAATACTGATCAATTTGCGTGAATTTTGACGTATGGCCTTTTCTTTTTTTTTAACGTAATAGGTAAGTACATAAAATGTGATTGTTTTTTTTTTTTTGTTTTTTTTTTTAGATAATGAGGTTAATCTTGAGAAAAATCCACCGCTACCACTTTCAGTCATGATTATGATAAACTGATTTGAATATATATTAAAATCATTTTTTTTGTACAAGTTTATGTTTGTTTCTCTTGTTTTGTTTTCAGAATTTTTATATGAAAGAGTTTTTACTTGAAGTTTTGATTTTCACCCCATATTGTATAAACACCCATTAAAAAAAAAAATCTCTTCATTTCTCTTTATTTTTAGACTCTGCTTTACACACATCAAAAATAACAAAGGAACGAACTACCAACCGACAACATCCTTATGCCAGTCCTTACAATTTTTCAGACTGTCTGTCTGTGACAGATGCTGATAGTTTCTCTGATATAAGTGAATGGACCTTGGATGGTCGGATCAAAGACATGTTGTACAGAAGTCAAGAGGTAAGGATATATTATGGAGGTTGTCCAGAATTCCCCTTATGTTAAAAAAACAAATATGCAGGAAATTCTTCATGAATTACATAACTGTCATGGAACAAAAAGATCATATTCCAAAAATCACGTAAATTGATCAATTCGTTATTTTTATAAATAGAAAATCATTTTTTTAATGCTTTTATGTAATTAATGGTAAATCGTAGCCATTATACTGTTGAAACCAAACAAAAAAAATCTTGAAAGTTCGAATTGAGTTATCTTCCTTTGTTTATTCAAGATGGTGAAGTGAAACACTTCATTCTTGCTTCTTCATAAAATTTGAATTTCTTATTTAAAAACAAAAAAAAACTACTTGATCAATTTATGTGATTTTTGGAATATGACATTTTCATTCCATCATGAATATATACATTATACAGATTTTTCTATGTTTTAATATGGGGAAATTCTAGACAAGAATCTATATTTTATTACTGGATTAAGTCAGTTGTAATAAGTGAAAAAGGTTGACATATCGTTCTTTCAATTGATTGCCTTTTAAATGCACACAATTGCAGGCTTCCATCCACTTTTCTAGAGATCAAAAAAATTTTCAGTTATAGTCAGTTAACATACTTCCTAATTTCCGGTTTAGCACTACTGGAAACGATAAGGCAAATCAGTTCCTTCACTTTTATTGTTCTTCAGTATTTCTATTGTGAAGCGATTTATTGTAATAAAATATAAGAAAAGGACTTTATTGAAAAGTGTGCAATAAAAATTAACAAAATTATACAGATAAAAATAACACAGTCTTTATTGTACTTTAATAAAAAACTTGTACAGTTTAATCAAGACATTAAAAAATGAAAATATCGAAAAAAAAAAAAGGTTATATTTTACGTATCTGTTTTGGACTGAAGATCTCTGAAAAAAAATTTCACTTAATTTGATCGAGTAGTTTTTTTTTTTTTTTACAGCAGAAAAACATATTTTTATGACAGCACGTTGAAAGTAGACATCTTTGAATTTTTAAATTTTTGTTTAAATTTTTTGAACATGCCACGGGGAGATAACTCCATGTAAAGTGCCGACACTCCCTCCCCATCTTTAATACTAGCTTTTCTTCCTAAAAATCGAGCCTTTTGCTCGATATCATAACAAATTGTTTTTTCGCTGTAAAAAAAAAAGAGCTACTTGATGAAATTAAGTGAAATTTTTTTTTGGAGAACTTCATTCCATAACGGATACGTACAATATAAACTTTTTCGATATTTTCATTTTTTAATGTTTTGATTAAACTGTACAATTAGAAAAATTAAAAATATAAGGTTTTATTTTATTTGAAATATGTTTATGAAAAAAGTTTTTTTTGAATTTATAAAATAAATGTATAAATGTTTATGAAAGTATAAAAACAAAATTATTGAAATCAAATTAACAAATAATTTATAGGCGTGAGAGAAAAAAAGCAAAGGAACTGATTTGGCATGTCACCACCTCTGGCCATGTTATGTTGGAAATTAAGAAGTATTTTAGCTGCCTATAACTGATCTTTCTTAAATCTGTGATGATTCAAATTTTACATTAGTTTATTAATGCCCATGTTTCTGGCCTACATTACCTCATTTTTCGAGGTAAAGAGGATATCTTCTAAAGTGAGAGGAAAAAGAGATATAAAAGAAATCAGATCTTGCCCAGAATTCCCCGTATATTAAAAAACAAAAATAAAGAAAAATCTGTTTGATGTAGGTGCCTGTGACAAAAAGAAAGTATCATATTCCAAAAATTATGTAAATTGATCAAATAGTTTTATTTCTATAAAGAAAACCATTTTTAAGAAATTAATGAGAATTTGATAAACATCTATAATATAAATCTCACCTGTCTGTATGCATGTATGTCTGCCTAAAACTTATTTTCAACAGAGGCGACAGATTTTCACAAAATTGGTATCCTTTTGAAGCTTGACCCTTCAGATGACAAATATCGAAAAATTGGCCAAAAAACATTAATTCCTTCACCCTCAACTGGGCAGTTTTCTACAAGGAGGGTCGTTTTTCCACTGACATTTTTTGCAAGTCATTCAACCCTTGCATTCACAACGTCACATAAAACGTGTTATTTCGACCGCCCGTGACGTCACACCTGCGGTAGACGCATCGATAGGAGCGTTTGTCCTTTTTTCTCTTTTTTCTCTGGCGCATTACAGGTTCAAGCCTGCTTACTACTCCTATTTTTTTTTTTTTTTTGCTCGCAATTTTCCTTTTTTTTTTTGCTCAACCAACACCTTTACACACACCTCCACTTTCTTTTCCGCCTTCGAGTCACGGGTTTGAGCCTGCCTGCTACAACATTTTTTTTTGTCCAACACACACCCAGGCTAGTCTATAATATAAATCTAATTTGTCTGTTTAAATATATGTATGTATGCATGTTTGTATAATTTTGAAGCTCGACCTCTTGGACGACAAATATCGAAAAATTGTCCAAAAACATTAATTCCTTCACCTTCAACTGGGCAGTTTTCTACAAGGAGGGGTAAATTTTTTGTGAGCCATTTTTGCAAGTCATTGTATCGGTTGGATTGACTTTGCCTAATTTTAACATTCTAAACTTCTAGTTGCATCATGGTGTAGCGGTAAGACGTCAGGTTTTCTTTCACTTTCTTTTCTGCCTTTGCATCACGGATTCAAGCCTGCCTGTCTGCCTACTACCATTTCTTTCTTTTTTTTTTTTTTGCTCAACACACACCTCCAAACACCCGGGCAACGCCGGGCACCCAGGCTAGTTATAACATAAATCTCATAAATTTGAATTATTGTTATCTCCCTTTGTTGATTGAATTTTTTTTTCTTTTTAGATATTTTTCAAAATGGCAGACAAAACAACCTCTCTTCTATTACTCATAAAATTTGATTTTCTGATTTAAAAATAAAACTACTTGATCAATTTACATAATTTTTGGAATATGATATTTTCATTTCATTAGGGATACATACATTATACAAATGTTTCTTTTTTTCTCCAAAATGTAACCAGACACTCACTGGTCATTGGAAACCACTACTCTGATGCTCTGAGTACACAAAATGCGCATGATCCTATGTCCAGGTGGCAATACCTTTAACACTGTTGGCTGGCTGTTCGTTGTCAGATGCTATGGTTGAGTTCTTCCTTCATATATGCTTTGGTGAATGGCTGGCATGCTGTTTTGCTCAGCTGCAGCTTGGCATCTATTGTGTTACTCTCAAATCAACAGGCAATCAATAATAACTCGGAGATCATTTTCGTATAAACAAAAATATTATTTGCATAAAATAATTTCATAAGCAGTTTGTGCAAAGAAAAGCGAAACGATTTCAGGTCTTTTGTGCTTAGGTAACAAAGTATTTTTTGGTGAAGGGTTTCAACTCAATTCGATTTTCATTGTAAGGTTCCATACAGTGTCTATGTGTATCTACTCGGCCAATCATGGGGAAAAGTCTTTGTTTCCACTTTATTCTTTTGGGGAGAGGTCCAGCCTTTTGAGCTACCAGCCCAAAAGCTAACGTGTACTCTGTTCAAGGCTAACAAGCAAAGTTTCTCTATCTGCTAAAACAATTATTTTATGAAAATCCTAATTCTGCTCCCAACCTCTCTGAGATTAGCGTTTCCTCCTCTATTCTCTTTTCTTCCTTTTTCCTTTCTTTCTCTGTTTATTTCTCCCCAAATCCTTTTCTCTCTCTCTCTCTCTACTAGACCCCTTTTCCTCTCTCTCTCTCTTAGACCCCTCTTCCTCTCTCTCATTAAAAGCTCTTCTGTTTTTTTAACCTTTCTTAATAAAGATACTCTTTTATAAGTTATGTGGGAGGTCTGCCATTCAGCCAAACAAAACCGACAATCTTTTCTATGTGTAATGAAAAATCAAATCAAAGAGAAAATAAAGCTTGTCTAAATTTCTTTTTCATATCCAGGCGTTTATTTGGTGACAAATTGTTGATATTTCGCAAAACCTGTTCCAAAAACTGTCATTTTTTTTATTTACTCTCGATGGTTTATTTTCGAAATCTCTAACACCGGAAAATATTTATCATTTGGATTCTTTAAAACATGTCAAATACGATTGCTGACTGCCTGCATTTTGACTAGCAAGGTGAGCAGATGTTGCCTAGGATAGGAAATAGTGTTATAGATAAAACCTATTTTTCAAGTTAATACCAGTGACTAAACTGATTATAGCAGATGCTTATTATTGTTTTCAGCTAACCTTCGATGCTTCCATAGTAAAAATTGTTGCTTCTCTTCAAATTTTAAAACTATAAACATTTACTCAAATATCTCTTTTATCCATTGTAATTGTTTGTTTTTCTTTTGAATACATTTTCAGCAAATTGATGATGTTCCTGTTAGAAATATGTCCGAATCAGGGTCTGATTATTATGACGAAGTGCTGTTTAACTCTGAAAACCCAGTGAGATCTGTTCATGCCAGCAGCTCTGAAGACGTTTCCAGCCATATTGACTGGGTTGCACTTGAAAGAGGTTTAGCTGAAGAAATGAAGAACACTGATCCTTTACTCAGTGTATAAAAGGTTAAGTATTAATAAACATGTGTAATGCACCACAATCATGATCTTGTGCTAGACTCAAGTTTAGTAAATGCTAGCAGTTCAGCCGAGCTTTGCTCGGGCTCTATGTACCGTTCATAACTTGCCCTACATGTGAATACACTTTATGTAAGATTTCAAATGTTTAAACCAAAAATTGTCTGAGTAATTTTGTAGAGACCGCAGAGGTAAATTTTTGTAACTTTGACTCCAATTTTGACCCCTTAACATTTATTATTTTGGTCTCGAATTGAAATAAAAAGTTTTATCTATGTCCAAGTTACCTACATCTAAAATTTTAAGTGTTTAGACCCAAAATTGACAGAGAAATTTGGTAGAATCTGCAAAGGTCAAATGGTTGAACTTTAACCCCTTGACAGTTAAATTTCTGGCCGGAAACCGATTAAAAATATTTTCCCAAATCTCAATACCCTTTATGTCAAATCTCAAGTCTCTAGATGAAAATTGACAGTTATTTGGTAGGGAAATGTACACACACAGACACACACACTTTCACTTTTATAGATATATAGATTTACTAGCAGGGGTGCCCGGCGTTGCTCGGGTGTTTGGAGGTGTATGCTGTGCAAAAAAAAAGCAAAAAAACAAAAACAATGGTTAATTTTTTAAAACTTTGACCCCTATTATAACCCCTTAAAATTTATAGTTTCGGGCTCAAATCACTTTATTAAGTTAGATCCAGGTTCAAGGAACCTATATCTAAAATTTCAAGTGTCTAGACCCAAAATTGTCGGAGGAGTTTGGTAGAGTTCTTAAAGGTCAAATCGTTGAAATTTGACCCCTTAACAGCCAAATTTCTGGCTGACACCCGCCACATCGATTTTCCCAAATCTCAGTACCTGGTATTTCAAATTTCGAGTCTATAGACTAAAAATTGACAGAGTTATTGCGTAGGGAAATGTACACAGACAGACAGACAGACAGACACGTTCACTTTTATAGATATATAGATAGGCAGTGGCAGATTTATGAATAAATTTTAGCTCAATCCCAAACGTCCAACACATACCAGCATGTTTATTTTTAATTAATTTTTTTTATCCATATTCAACCCAAATAAGGCAAGAGACGTGAAGGATTAATTTGAGTAAAGGACCATGCCTACAGGGACACTCTAAAGTAGGGAGTTGAGGAGGGAAATGTCTATTCAGATTACACTTAAAATTTTTACATGTTGATACAGTCAAGGAAACAGAATACAATAAGAGAATTCGAAAGTCTTGCAATTCTAGGGAAAAACTTTCTGATTAGAAGGTTCTCCGGCATCGAGGGCCTCTATAGTGAAGACCTGGGAGTTTGGTGCTTGTCGAGTTAGTCGGGAGTATTTTCACATCTGGCAGGCACTAGTGCTATGAGTTCATCTGAGCTCATTCCATTGAAGTACTGGTAAAACAAGCACAGGGATGCAATGTAAATGCATTTAATGTGTAACGCATTGAAAATAGACATTAAACTTAATATAAAAATATGAGAGTTATTTTTCCAACAACTGCCCATCTGTGGAACACATTAACATGGAACTGCTTCCTTGCAGATTACAACATGATCATCTTCAAATCCAATGTCAACAAATATTTGTCATCAACTGTCCCCATAAGTAATCAAACAATCATATATTTAACTGACGATCTATTCATCTCATTAAACTTTATCATTGAGTAACATTTAGCCTTGATAACTGACAATTCATCAGTTTAAAAATAAATAAATAAATAAAAAATGTGGCACTACTTCTAAGAATGTCTTTTCAACTTCCATGTTTCTGAATTTTCAAGATGAGGTTTGGTAATTCATATTACTATTCTCTTCTTGAGTTATCTCAACAATTTTTCATTCAGAATTGTCTGCAACGTCCTTAGATCATTCGTAGACATTTATGCTGACGACACTACCATCTATGGCAGCACATCAAAAGCCATAAACGGCCAAGTTCTCTCTGATTCTCTCTCTTCTGATCTTGAGCACATAGTAGAATGGGTAAAGAGGTGGCTGGTTACTTTTAATGCATCTAAAACCAAGCTTCTATCTTTACATCATCAACGCTCTGATCCCCATCTGTCATCAGTTGAAATGAATGGCTCTTGTCTTGGGGAGGCTCCATGTTTTGACAAGCTTCTGAGCGCTTGACCTTTACTCCTGATCTAAAATGGTACATGTACATCAAATCTGTTGGCAAGGTCGCTGGGAAAATGGTGGGATCCTTCTATCGATCCAGTAGATGTCTCACTGCTGATGCAATTCTTTACCTATATAAGAGCCAGGTACGTCCAAGGATGGAATACTGTTGCCACATCTGGGCAGGAGCTGCCAGAAAACTTATCCTGCCTTTACAGAGTTCAAAATAGACTTTGTAGCCTAGTAGGGGATGTCCTTTTCTCTTCCCTGCAACCTCTTTTTCACGAAAGACGTTGTGAGCATGTTTCTGATTTATCGTTATTTTCATGGCAAGTGATCATTTATGGTCCCTCCTCGCCAAACTTTCACAAGAAACACTTATCTAACTGAAAACTCTGTTAATAATTTCCCCTACTCTTTATCCATGCCTAAATCTAAACGTAAATTCCATGAACAAAGCTTCTTTCTTAGAACTGCACACTTGTGGAACTCTTTTTCATTTGCCTGCTTTCCAGCTGACTACAATATGGTCATCTTCAAGTCCAGTGTAAACAAGTTCTTGATGAGCCGTTTCCCTTAAGTAATCCAATTCACCAAATTTCTACTACTAATGATATTGTCCCATTGACTACTGTACACTCTTTAACTCTTATCCTCGGGTGGCCTCTGGGCCTTGATAAATGGTGACTCCTATGTAAAAAAAAAACAGCTGGATAAAATGCTTGGTAAAATTCAGTTTTAAGTTAGACTTTTCTGGAGGTTGAAGATTTAATCCTCAGTTGGCTGACCGAATGAAAGCATGCTACCCCCCTCCTGATTAAATAAAAGGTTCCGTTCAAAATTCCATGAAGATTCCAGAATTTGACAATACACCTGAAGGTTGGATATTAAATCGACCAAAACGTTGTGTTAATAACACTCAAGATATGAACAGTAGTCCAGATAATATGAATCAATTTGCATGTTGTACATATGATGCATGACTATTCACAATTGTTTGCAAATAAATTGACAATATCTCTTTGCTCAGGTGGTTTATTGCAGATATTCCTGGGAACATCATTATCCTAGCCATCATTAACTATTTCAAATGATTCTGCTCGACCTGTCAGAACTTTGAACACACATTGCAACCTTCCTTGTGTGATGGTTGCATTGTTTCAAGACCTCACTAAATAGAACTTTTGATGCTTAAGAACCCGACAAACAGTTATGGAAAGTCAACCGTTTTTATAAAGTTACAGAAAGCCCTAATAAACCAGTTCATCTAAGGAACAATAAACGGACATTTATTTTAGCATCCCACTTTTAAATTATGTTTTTATATTGTGCACCTATATCCAGATCCCCCCCCCCCCCATTTAATATTATTATTAGACTGGGTTCAAGATAAAAAAGGGTCCTGGATATGACCTTGAACTATATCTGATGGTGAGGCCCCAGCTTATGGGTTTTGGGGAGTGTGGAGCCACCCCTTAATTGCCATTGCTCCCAGGTCCACTCTGACCCGGAGTGGTAGTACCTGTTAGGGTCCCAACTATGGGTTAAATAAAAACCGACTTTAAAAAAAAAAAAACTCAAATATATTCAATTAAAAAATTTTCTTCATAATCACTAGATTCGACATTAAATAACCTGAAAAGGGTTGATACGCCATAAAACAAAACCAACCAACCAAAATCAAGATAAAAGCTTGCGGGTAAGTGTTAAAGATAGCAGCCAGAGCAGAATAAAAAAAAAATTTCATATAGGCATTACAAATGGTTTTATGTTGTTCTTGTTAAATATTAATAATTGAGCAATTATTTAGAGTTAAAATCTATTTAGTATAATGACATGTATAATGTTAGAAAAACACATTTGAAATGTGCCAACATTATGGCAAATAAGCAAAATCAGATGACATTAGATCAAATTCAGTGGCCATCTTGTTTTGTTTATTCACATATTTATTATACATTTAAAATGTTTTCCTCAAGTTACATGCGTAATACTAAATAGATTTTAACACCATTTGTAATGCCTATACAGATTCTTTTTCTTGCATTCAGCTCTGACCTCAGTCTTTAAATGCTTACCAGTTTAGGTTGGTTGAGCCAGTAGTGTCTTTAAAGAATTTGATTCTCATAAATCATTAGAAAGAAGTCGTTGAAATTAGTCAAATGTATTTGATGAAAAACGAAATATCACAAAACCTTTTATTGCTTAAAACTCAAGATTGAAATGCAAGTTGTAATGTGAATAGCAGCTAATCTGTCCTGACTTATGCAGACGACCACTCTCTCCCTCCTTAGTCAATAATGTGCATCATCTGTTAATAAGGACCCTGTTTTCTTTTGTATTAGTTGTAACTGTAACAGCAGCAACTGGGGGGGGGGAATCAAGGACACAAATCTTAACAATGGAGAAGTATATATTTTTTTTATTAAACGGCACACATATTCAGCATAACGCAAGTGCAATTCTTCAACGTGAAAAACGGAAACAAATAAATGCACTCATAAATATTCAAAAAAGGAAACGCAGCATGACAATGAAATGATTGGAATCGGATAAATTCAGAGAATTCATGTGCTTACCTCTTTTAGCTAAGCTAGTGGCCCCTGGAGATATCTGTCTCACATGCTGGTCAGTTTGAAAAGGATCCAATTCGAGCTAAATGGTGTTCACTTTCCATCTGGAAGATGAATGTTCCCTCTGCAAAAAAATATACCAGCCGAAACTCTTACATTCACACTAATACTATCCTTCCATATCAGTATTTACATAACTTCCCATCTAAGTATGAAGTGACATAAGGCCAGAAAGTGAGAGAAAAAATTAAAAATCAATATTTGATTTTGTTACGTCAGTATTTAAAAAAAAATTTTTCTATGTATTGTTTCAGCATTTTAATCTTAAAATGTAATTTGATTTAATTCCTTCTAGACAATACTTTAGTTTGGATTTATTAATTAAAAGAGAAAGAAGGGTGGGGGAATAGCTCTGTAGTTATCAATACAGAGTTACTTCCCTTTGATTGGTGCACAGTAATAGGCATAGTTAGAAAGTGTTTGGTACTTTTTCTGCCTGCTAAATCCATATGAACACAACCATATCTTAATTATAAAACTCTTTGGACTGTCCTTGCCTGCATCTTTATATATAGTTGTCTTGTGTGTGTATATGTGTGTGTGTATATGATACATATCACATTTACATCTAGATAAGACACCTGCACAATTTTACCATAAAGAATTCAATGCTGTAACTAATACATAAGTGTTTAAATAAAGTATGCTAAATGTTTTGCTTTCGATTCTAGCTGATGGCAACCAAGTCATTTTTCTTTTTTAAACTTTCGAAATCACAACTATATATTGGGTACAATATAATAATCAATAGAGAATTGGCTCTATAATAATAAAATATGAAATCTGCATGAATTATATTTAAGCATATTTTACGACTGGGCAAAGTCGGGCAGCGTGCTAGTTTATTCTTAAGATTGGTACAGTGAAATACCAACGTGCTTATTTATGAAAATTCTAAGGCACTGAATAACATGTTTTCAGTTAATAAATAATTGTGATATTATTAGATTAATCTATATATCTGTGAAAGTGTCTGTATACATTTCCCTACGCAATAACTCTGTCAATTTTCAGTCTACAGACTCGAAATTTGATATACAGGGTATTGAGATTTGGGAAAATCTTTGTAATCCGTTTTCGGCCAGAAATTTGACTGTTAAGGGGTTAAAGTTTAACGATTTGACTTTTGAGAACTCTACCAAACTCCTCTGCCAATTTTGGGTCCAAACACTTGAAATTTTAGATAAAGATTCCTTGGACATGAATCTAACTTAACTAGATTTGAGCCCAAAACAAATGTTACAAGGTCATACTAGGGGCTAAAGTTGAAAAAATTGACCGTTTTTTTTTTTTTTAACATAGACCTCCAAACACCCGGGCAACGCCAGTCTAAAATGCTAGTTAAAATATAAAAAAAAAATGCTAGCCTGTAGTTTTTTTTTATTTTCTTAAACTACTGTTCTGATAATATTCTTTTTATGTCATACCAGAGTTAAGGCTTTTTGTTCTAATTTTAAGTCTTCACATTTTCAGTACACAAGGTTCAAACTTATGTCCTTTTTTTTTTTTTTTTGTCTACTGCAGGTTTCTTCAAAATCAAATCAAAAAAGGATTCATTTGCTCATCATTTTGTCAACACCTTCCGTCCAACACTTGAAATTTGTACAGAGAAAAACATTTAATGGGGATACAGAGATTCTAAATCCGTCCAAATTTTTTCCAATAAATATGTAAATATTATATTGTAATATATTGTTATTTTTGGTGCATATTTAGAATTATACAAAAAAAAAAAATACAGACAAATTTTTATGATGTAGGTACTAGTCACAGAACGAAGGTGTCATATTCAAAAAATTACGTAAATTAGTAAAGTATTTTTTTTTTATTAAGAAAATAAAATTTTATGATTTTTATTTAGTAAAATAGCATCGTCCATAAACTTCAGTAGTCAAATGGAATTATCGGGCTTTGAATGTTAACACATTCTAAAACAATATGGCCTCTCCTCACTTTCTCATAAAATTTAATTTTTTTTATTTAAAAAAAAAAAAAAAAAAATACTTAAATCAATTTATGTAATTTTTGTTGATTTCATGATGAGTGTGTAAGATCTGTTCGTATTTTTGTTATTTAAAATAACTAATTCTAAATAAGAACATTATTTTTAGCAATCAATTTTATTAGTATGAGTTAGCTCCCCTGAGCTTTTACAACAGTTTCTTCTCTATTTACATATCCATTATCATCCTACATTGAAATAATGTATTATATAAAATATATATGGTATTATAAAAATTGCTTAAATTATTTTGATAAATCTGAGTTGCCTAGAAGGATGAAATAACTGAGAATGTGTTCAATTTCATAATCTTAAAAAAGAAATAAAGTGGTGGAAGAATAGCTCTGTATTCAGTAAAGAAGAGTTATTTCTCTTTGATTCGCGCACAATAATACATTAAGTTATAAAAAGAAAGAAAAATTAAAAACACTACCAGTTATTTAGTGTTTGATATTTTTCTGCCTGTTAAGTCCATATGTTTCCTTAACTAAAGTCAGTTGCGTGACACAAGGAGTAATTTTTCAGACTCTCCTCTAAATAAAGAAGGACAACAAATGAAAAATAATGTTTTTATTTGTCTAATAAAGGTGTAGCAGGGTTTCAGAATTTAGCCGCTCTCAAGTAGTCTATAAGACAATTTGTCTGCGAGAATTGCCGCTGTAATTCTTCCCAAATTGAGACATTTTTGGTGTATAAGAGACGGAGTTGTTCACACAATTCAGTGTTTAAGCTGATCTCGTTGAAATGGAGCTGAAAAAAGAAAGAAAAATCTGTTTTCAAAAAATGTATTAACAGCATTTATAGATGAAACTTTTGTTCTTTATTAGTATTTGACTGACATACATGTCACGGAACAAAGATCACAAATTAAGTAATTTTTTGTTTTTTAAAGCAAGAAAATCAAATTTTATGACAAGCAAGACAGAAACAGTCTTCTATATCTATATATATATATAAAAGCGAAAATGTTGGTGTGTGTGTGTGTGTGCGCGCGCGTTTTCGTGTATGTTCGAGAAAGGCTTTTTCTGACACCTTCTCGTGGGTGTCGCTTCTTCTTAAAACTTTTATATCACATCTAAATCATAATATGTATGAGTTAACAATGGGGGGGTCACCTGTCTATTTAATTTTCCCGAGTTTCAAAAGATAAATATTCCACATATTTGGATCGCCACATATTGCTTTCACTTTTCAGTATAAAAAACAGCGAAACTGGATTCGAACCGGATGTAAACGTCACCGTCAACTATCCTGCAGTAAAACGATTTGACCTCATTAAAAAATTGCGGAATAGCGTGATGTTTGACATTCACTTTTTAATTGCTCTTACATTGACTGTCGCTGAAGGCTTCGGGTTCGAGCCGACCTGCCACCAAGCCCCCCCCCCCTTATTTTTTTCCTTCCATTTTTTTTAAGTCGCTGTCTTTTATTGTTTTTTTTTTTTATATTTAAACAGGGTTAAGTTTCCTTTTTGTTCTTCTTTCCCCCCCCCCCCCCAACGCACACACCTACAAGCACCCGGGCAACGCTAGTATCTATATATATATATATATATATATATATATATATAAAAGGCAAAATGTGTGTGATCATTTTATGTATGTCTTGCAAAGACTTTTTCACCGCAATTCTCAAGGGGCTTACTATATCTTAAAACTTTTTATATACCGTCTAAATCATAATATTGAGGATTTGCGAATGCACATCGTGTCTAGATTTATTTACATTGACTTTTATAAAAATCGTGCTATTTCGCCGTGTCGCCTGTTTGTTCGCCTTTTAAGTATAAATAAAGTGAAACTAAATTGAAACGTTGCATGTTCGCGGCTTTCATGTCGGAACGTCCAGAAAGCA
Source organism: Euprymna scolopes (assembly GCF_053919585.1). Classification (NCBI taxonomy): domain Eukaryota; kingdom Metazoa; phylum Mollusca; class Cephalopoda; order Sepiida; family Sepiolidae; genus Euprymna; species Euprymna scolopes. The sequence goes on from NC_136498.1 coordinate 68,543,556, forward strand.
ATCAGCTTTTGATCAATGTGGAGTTTCTCCTTATATCAGACAATTGCTATCGCTTAGAAGTGTTTATATACCCCCTAGATAATAATATCTACGATTTGGGAATGTGCGTCACCTCTAGACTTATTTATGTCGACTTTTATGAGATTCGCGCTATTTAGCTGTGTCGCCTGTTTGTCCTGCGTTTTAGTATAAATAAAGTGAAAGTAAATTTGATCATTACGTGTTCTCGTGGCGGAATGTCCAAAAAGCAATCAGTTTTTGATCAATGTGGAGTTTCTCCTTATATCAGACAATTGCTATTAAATTTGGACAATCCCCTTTAAATGGGGAGCTGCCCCCCCCCATCATCTTGGGGAAGCGAAAACTAAAAATACTGCCACGTCATCGTAACGATCCTGCGATGACCTCATTTAGCGTCTTCCTGTCAATCAAACCTCTTTCACTCGCTTTATAAGCCTTAACTTAACACGCTAATCAATCACTCTCACTCGTGGTCGAGACGGTTGAGTGGTTGGCTTTTGTTTCCACCTTCGCGTCAAGGCTTCCGGGTTCAATCTCGCTTCCCGACCAAAACTATTTTTTTTTCTTTTACACCTTTAAACACCCGGGCAACGTTTTTTTTTTATTACTTCGCTTATTCTTATGACGAGTATGTAAATCGTAAAGTGTTTTCTGTATTTTTTTTTTTTTTTAAATCAAGTCAAATTCTAAATAAAAACTGAATTTTTTTTTTTTTAGAAAGCCATATCAAAAAGGGTGTTTATTTATTAAATTGTTTCACACATTTTTCAAACAAAATATGTATCCAATATCTGCATTCATAGTTACTCATGCAAAAGCTATGAACCTAGAATAGATTCCATAAAATACAAATGTGTTTGAGGATCTAAAAAATGAATCAACTCTCAAATCATCAGAACAGAAAGAAAATATCATATTCCAAACAGCACAAACTGATCGAGTAGTCCTATTTTTTATAAAGAAAATCATTTTTAAATAATTTTAAGTGATTAGTGGGAAAGGCTTATCCCACAAGTATAAATTATTGTCCTTTTGTTTCTTCAGGATGGCAATGCAAGATAGTCCTTCCCTACTTATTCATAAAATTACTTAATCAATTTAAATGATTTCTGGAATATGACATTTTCATTCTGTCACAGGTTTGTACATCATACAGGCTATTTTTTAATACAGGGGAAATTCTGGGTCCCCCTCTCTTAAAAAAAAAAAAAAAAACTTTTCAGAGGATTTGTGGGCAGAAAAGCAGTTTAAGTACAATCTTTATGTAATATCCTTTAAGTTATGAATAGAAAGTTTTTAAACCAATACATTTCATGTGAAAACATGTAATGTAAGTACATTCTGAAATTAGTATAAATTTAGAAAATTAAAAAGGAAAATAATTACAAGTGAAAAATGAAATATTCAGAGTTGAGCAATTTATTGAGTTTTATTGTATACTTGCAGGTGTGCCTGGCATTGCCTGGGTGTTTGGAGGTGTAAAAGAAAAAAAAAGTGATAGTACGCAGACAGGCTTGAACCTGTGATGCAAAGGTGGGGAAAAAAGTGAAAGAAAAGCTGATGCGACAGGAAGTGAAAAACGTTCAAATTAATTGGTATCAATCAAAAAGTTGACTTGAAATGAATAAGTTAAGAATCACGCAGGCTCAGAAATGAAGGTTGGATGCAGGCCAGTTTCTGCTGTATTTTGCTTCCCACGATGTTGGGGAAAACCAGCTCCCCCGAAAAAGGGGATGCTCTCCAAATGAATAGCAATTGTCTGCCCAACAATGATCAAAGTTAATTGCGTTTCTGGAGGTCCTGCTAGAAAACCAAGCGGCCTACTTTGCTTCGATTAGTTTCGCTTTATTTATACGAAAAAGATTAACGAACATGCGAAAGGACAGAATAGAGGGAATTTTATAAAAGTTGATCAAAATAAATGTAGAGACGATTGCAAATCGTAGATATAATCTAGGAAATGTGGTTGAGCATTTGTGCTGGCCTTTGTCTGCTATGCCAAAAGGTGGACCCTGGTAACTGAGCAAACCTAAAATTCATCAGCCGCCCATGCCTGCATCTGGAGAGGCAACTCCAGTTTCAACTGTAAAGCCACAGAAGGCGCTGCAATGCATCAGATGCAGAAAGCCATTGTCTCATGAGTCAGAAGGTTGCCATCATCATGTTTTTTTTTGTTTTTTTTTCCGTTAGGGGAATTATGGACCAGCATCACAAAAACAAATGGACATAGGATCAATGTACTGAATTAGACTAGTTTTTATTTTGCTTTTTACTTCATTTAATGGTAACTTTTTTCAGAGGAACTTCTCATGGGACGTGCATAACCAAGCATAAACCATTCGAATTGAAACAATGTGAGTTGTGGCTATAACCAAAATTTTTATGATAAAAAAGAAAATCTTAACTTTATTATATAGGAAAAACAAGATGAAACTAATTTTATCCTTACCTGCAGAAATAATCCAAGATAAGCTTGTGCTAATTCAAAATCTTGTTTTTTCTGCAACATGTGGTTGATCAAGTTTACAAACTGCAGCATCACCTGACTGGAACCTCCCTCACTGGGAGCCAAATTGCGTAACTCTAAATCAATTGAGGACGGACCCATTTCTTTCAGATTACGCAAGACATTATCAACTGTAAATGAAAAATGGAAACATGAAAATAATGGTTCTGAATTTTTGAAATGAGGATTGATAATTTCCTGTTCTCATCTTAAGTGTTATTCATGCAGCATTTCAGCCAATGTAACTTCTGACCATCTTTAGGTGTGTGTTGTCAGAATAAGTAGTAAGATTGTACATCAAAAAAAATAAAACAGAACAGGTTTAAGGTTCCTAAACTCAATAAAATTGTCTACAAGGACCCATGGCGTAATGGATAAAATTCAGTTCTAAGTGACACTCTTCTGGAGGTTGAAGGTTCAAGATTTAATCCTTAATGCGAGCAATAATAAAAATACAATTGCAAATTACTTAAGACTTCTATCCTGTTATGGCTGACGGAACAAAAACATGGTATCCTCACGGATTAAATAAAGGGTTCCATTCAAAATTCAGTGCAGATTCTCAGAGTTCAACAGAAAGATTAGACGTATTATTTGGATTCATTGGACTACTGTTCTCATCTTGAGTGTGATTTTCACAATATTTTGGTAGATGTAACCTCCGACCTTCTTCAGCTGTATCCGCAAGGACCTGTAGCTAGAGTACTTGGAAAAATCAATTGTAAAAAGCGATATTCTCTTGAAGGTTGCTAGTTCAATCCTCAGCGTGGGCGATTGAAAAATACAATTGCGAATTACTTAGGACTTCTATCCAGTCATGGCTGATGGAACAAGAGCATGCTACCCCCGTGAAGTAAATAAAGGATTCTGCTTGAAATTCCGTCCAAATTCCCGAGTTCGACAGAAACATTCCTAAGTTCGATAAGATACACCTGAAGAAGGTCGGAGGTTATATCGACCGAAACGTTGTGAAAATCACACTCAAGATGAGAATAGTAGTCCGATGAATCCAAATAATACAAATAACCAATCCTCATCTCAAAAATTCAGAAACGTCAAGGAAAGATCAAAGTTCTACAAGATATTTTATCATTAAAATTTAATTGCATATGATTTCAAAGGATCCAAGAATGTCTGAGTATTATGGATCTGTGTTGTGTCTCGGAAAATAGTTCCTTGAAATTTTGTGACAAGTTTTTGCCCAAATTCACTCATCTGTATCCATCATTTTAGACAAAAACATGTGTCAAGCTAGAAGTGTCAGTTATGAGGAAATTTATATCTTACTAACATTCACAGGCAACACAAATTAGAACAAATACATTGAGGAGCTACAAAAAAGATAGGCTCCCTCTACCATGCTAGAAAATGACTCTTACCAGAGAGTATCCTATACATTTACAAAGTCACAATTTGCCCAATTTGCATGGAGTATTGTTGTCACGGAACGTAAGGAGCTATTATTTTGGATTGTGGCTATCTATTTACATGGAATAAAAAATTCAACATATTATGTTAAAAAATATATACATGAAGAACGTTGGAGATTATATTGGTTGAAATGTGAAAATAACACCCAAGATGTGAATAATCGAAGCCATGTCCATTGCAGGAAGAAAATTATTTCGGCATTTTTTTTTATTATATTATGATAACTAAGAATAACAAAAAATATCCAAGAATAAATCAAAATATTGAATTTCAAGTACAAGTAATGGTATCTACTTAATTGTCATGTCACAGTATCCAAAGATTACGAAAAACAATATTAATGAAAACAGTTTTCAAGGATCAGTAGCAAAAATTGAGTTTTGCTAAATTGACCTAAGATTTTCAAAGTTTTCAGAAAATAATTGTCTCCTTGTTATGATTCAAACTCTCTGGTTTATTTATTTATTTTAAAGCAAAATTCAATTTTTGCTAATTGTCGTAAAAAACTATTTTTGGCACTTGTACAGTTTAATCAAGACAAAAAAAAAATGAAAATATTGAAAAAAGGTTAAATTGTACATATCCGTTTTGAACTGAAGATCTCGGAAAGAAAATTTCACTTAATTTGATCGAGTAGTTTTTTGTTTTGTTTTTTCACAGCGGAAAAACACGTTTTTATGACAGCCCGTTGAAGGTAGACATCTTGGAATTTTTTGAACACGCCACGGAGAGATAACTCAATTTAAAGTGCCAGTTCGCTTTAATACAAACTTTTCTTCCTAAAAATCAAACCTTTTGCTTGGTACCATAACAAATTGTTTTTTCGCTGTAGAAAAAATACTACTTGATAAAATTTAGTGAAATTTTTTTTTTTCAGAGAACTTTATTCCATAACGGATATATACAATTTACACGTTTTTTTTTTTTTTTTTGATATTTTCATTTTTTAACGTCTTGATTAAACTGTACGACCAACCTATTTTATTGATAATTAATTTTATACCTTATCATTTTTTTTGTAAATTTTGGATATGCTCATTACTGTGACATGATGATTAAGTCCATACCATTTGTGGTTTTACTTGAAATTCAATATTTCTAATTTCACTCCACTAACAAAGAAGCACCTATATTTCTTATCCAAAAATTTAAATAAAAAGAAATGATTAACATAAAAAATAATAAAAAAAAAGAGATGAAATTTACTTACAATCATTTTCCGTTTCTGCATTTTGAAGAAGGTTTCCAAATTCGGTTAAATTTAGTTTCAATCCAAATGATATACGAGAAGCCACCTAAAGGAGATAGATAGAAAGAAAAAGAAAACAATTAGTTGGAAAGATGAGGAATTTATAAAAGCAAAAGATTTTTTTGAAAAAAGTTAAATTAATATTGATAGCAGATATTTTTTTCTTTATATTTAGTATTATTGAGAAAACAAGATTCATATTTTAAAAGCAAAAAAAAAAAAAAAAAGAAGTGCTGTATATATATTTATAAGATCAAGTGGTTATGTGAAATAAACTTATTTTATTTTGACTTACATTTTGTTTAGTGCAAGTCTTGCCAGTGTTATACTGAGGAAAAGTCTCTTATTAATACTTACATAATTCTAGTTTAATTTTAAAACTGCATAAAAAATAGTCTTTTTCATTTGAAATGCTTTTTCTGAATACTTATTTTTTTTTTTAACTAGCAGGGTCTGTTTCTCGGCGTTACCCGAGAATGTATAAGAAATGTTAAGAGAAATGATATTATCAAATATTCTTTTTGAACTGCTAAGTACCCATGTACCAGAAGTATGGCACAAAGCCAGAACAGAGAATCTTCCTCCCATTAAACTATGATTGTGAGTCACCTAAAATAATAACTACAAATAGACTGCAGAAAAAATTAAAATAGATGTTATATATAAATTCAATGCCGAAAGAAATAAGTTTTGTTTATGTAAATTTATGAAAAATAAATGAAAATAAATTGCTGGCAGAATTGTTGTACTGTAACACCTAAATACAAATGAAAATATGATAACCTGGCACGAAAAGACATATTTCCAAAAGTGAAATTGTTCTGAACTTTAGTTGATTGAAGTATGTTTTTTTTTAACTTTTAAACTGCCTTTTAATTATCAGTAATGAATAGTTGTGATTGTATGACGTAAATAAAATGTTCTATGTGATATCTGTATATTTATAGGATAGCGTGTGTGTTATTTATTTTGTGTGTCACGCTTGCATCTGAGTAACTGTCATTTAATTGTTATTGACTTTCATTTCTTGTAATAATAAATAATTTTACCAAGAATTCTTCATAAGTTTTGGTTTCGATTATAGCTGATGCATCCAAGTCATATGGATATATTTTTTATTTTTGAAATCGCATCTTTATAATATACTAACAGGGGTGCCCAGCGTTGCCCAGGTGTTTGTATGTGTGTGTTGAGCAAAAAAAAAAAAAAAGTGGTAGTATGCAGGCAGGCTCGAACCCGTACCACAAAGGAGGGAAAAGAACGTGAAAAAAGAGTTTTTTTTTTTAAATATTTATAGAGAGAGGTGGGATTTAACTCAAAAACGTATGGTAATTATCATTTTGTAAAGGGGAAAACTTTCCTATTTTATGAAGTATAGAGATAAAATGTTATAATCAAAATTTTTTACTCTTTGAAATTTTTTTTAGAATATATATTTTAAAGTTAACATGAAAAAATAATCTTTACTTTAAAATGTTTTTAATATTTTTTTTTTAACTTTAAAATGTTTTCTTAAATATTTTGTAATAAAAATATATATTTTTAGTCTTCACATTGAGATGTTTTTTTTTTAATGTTTACATGAAAAATAGCCTTTACTTGTAAATGTTTTTTTATTACACATCATAAAAAAACCATTGAACAAAGAATATCCCAATGAAATCAACTTTCATTTGCCGATGCCTAAAAAAATATTTTTTTATAACATTTTATCTATATATCTATAAAAGTGAAATTGTGTGTGTCTGTGTGTGTACATTTCCCTACCAAACTACTCTGACAATTTTCAGTCTACAGACTCGAGATTTAATATAAGGAGTATTGAGATTTGGGAAATAATTTAACTGTAATGTGAACAGGCATCATACTGCTTAACTTTTTACATAATGTCTCTGTAGACATAACCTCAAATAGTAGCCCTTTATTACCAAGTGGCACTGTGCCTTGTTTGGGATGAATAAGAGTTAAAAAAAAAACACCATTTCTTAACATATTTTTATCAAATTTATCAAGAAAATTAATCAGGGTTTAATTGCAAAGTGTTTCTTTGTTATAAGCGCGAAATGCAAAATATTGAATTTCAAAAGGAACCAATGGTATCTACTTAATTGTGATGTCATTGTAATGAACATATCCAAAAATTATGAAAAACAATAAGGTAGAAAATAATTTATTAATGAAAATAGTTTTCAAAGACAAAAATTCAGTTATGCTAAAAAAGAAATTGGAGAGTTCGAATTGTAACAAGGGAGGTAATTATTTTCTGAAAAAAAAAAAAAAAAAAAAAAAAACTAAAAAATCTTAGGCCAATTTAGCAAAACTCAATTTTCACTAATTGTCTTTAAAAAAAAAACTGTTTTCATTAATAATTAAATTTTCTACCTTATAGTTTTACATAATTTTTGGATATGTCCATTACTGTGACGTGACAACTAAGTAAATACCATGTATTTTACTTGAAATTCAATAATTCAATTTTTGCGTTAATAAAGAAACACCAACTGCGATAATGGCATTGGCAAACCATATTGAAATTCCATCTTCATACTAATACCATACACAACTTTATTTGCCTATGTCTCCGCAACACATTTAATAAAAGGTATTTCAAATATGATGAACCGACCTTGGGAATAATTTAGCTCATATATGTATGTTAACACTTACCTTGTTATTTTCTATGATATCTTTTTGCGGAGCGAATTTCAACTTCAGGCCTGGAATTGTTGGCAGGAAAAATGGTGCTGACTTTAATTTCTTTGGTGGCATCTTTGGTTTATTCCTCAACTGAAAAAGATTTAAAAGTCAAATTGTTTTTTTGTTTTTTTTTTACAGTTGAAGAGTGTGAAAGTTTTGAAGATGGAGGTAAAATAAGAATAATATTTATCCTTTGGAAACTGATATACGAAAAAAAAAAGGTTAATTTGAAATGGCCTTTACTAAACTTCTGTAGATACTGCTTTAAAAAATATTTGTTCTAGAGCTACGATTCAAGCATGGGTTATGTCCCCTTGGCTTGAGTGATATTCAGTTGAATTAATGAATAAGTAAATTAACTGAGCTTTTTGGTCTGAAATGTTACTTACACGTATGATGTCCAAGTTTAAAAGGTTTTGCCAGCGAGATGATGGCAACAAAGACAATGTGATTAGTTCATTGCTGATCTGTTCAGGAGATTTGTAAGGTGACGATAAAGAATCCAGTTCTTCTGGCGAATATTCATCATCAGATTCAGCTGCAAATAAATTATACATTTTTTATTATTTGAATATCATAAAAAGTTTGTATTGAAATACATTTTTTTATTTGAATTTGTCATAACAATTGTATTGAAATATACCTTTTTTATTATTTCAATCTGTCATAAACACATCTTTTTCATTATTTGAATGGGTCATAAAAAATTGTATTGAAATACATCTTTATTATTTGAATGTGTCATAAATACATCTTTTTTATTTGAATCTGTCATAAAAATTATAATGAAATATATTTTTCATTATTTGAATCTGTTAAAAAATTGTATTGAAATACATTTTTTAAATTATTTTAATCTGCCATAAACACATCTTTTTTATTATTTAAATCTATCATAAATTGTATTTATAAATAATCTTTTTTTATTAATTGACACCCAAATCATTTTTTTAAAATCTTTTGAAATCAGTACTATATATTAAGAACAATATAATATTCAATAGAGATATTAGCTCTGGAATAATAAATATGGAATTTGCATGAATTAAAATATATTTAAGCGTATTTTACAATCGGGCAATGTAAGTCCTCCCCTCTCGTCCCCAGTTTAAAACAATTCTTAGTGCTTATTTATATTAACAGAAAAAATTATATTTATCAATGAAAGACATTAGTTTACACTAAAGATTACAACAAATAAGAAAGCAAAGTTTTAATAAAAAATAACATTACTTTACTATTCAGATTCAACGCAAAACAAAGCTACATGGTATCTTTATATAAGAAGAACGGAGATAATCTTGGCTTGATGGGAATGTTGTTTGGAGTTTGTGGACTACAAATAGTAAAATTTTATTGTTTTTATTAAAATTCTACTCAATCATTTTTGGTGTGCACTCATATTTTTCACTAATAAGTAAGTATATGTATAAGTTTTCTTGAAGTAAGTATATCTATAAGTTTTCTTATCAATTCTAATTATTCCCAAGTCACATTTAGGTAAAAATGCACTTTCATATAAATAATTGAATTCATTCAAAACGTATCGCAAAAACAAATAAAATAACATCTATGTAAATCGAGATATATTCAAAGTCATGCGAGACGGTCCAGTGGTAAGAGTTTAGGCTTCTTACCGTGAGGTTCTGATTTTGAATATCGCTAGATTCAGCCACTCTGATGAGTCATAGACGACGAAACACGGTTCAGTGGATAATTATATTTTATATTTTAAAAACAATATATATGCAGCTCTCCATTTGGGGGTACCAAATTGGTCAGAGGGAAAATTATTCCCAACTCGTATAATAATTGAATTCATCACAAAAATAAAAACAAATAAAATAACATCTACTTAAGTTTTCTTGTTATTTTTATTTTCAACTGCCATATTTTGCATGAATCTCAATATAAATAAATTTTTTTTCTAGGTTCATTTAGAAAGAAAAAAAAATATTGAGATTGTCGGAAATGTTGATGCTTTGTCAGTTTTATTACATACAAAATGGTGTCTTTCCTTACTCAACGCTTTCTTAATAACTTACCTTGAGCTTTACAGCTAGTAGTGGGAGTCTCGATTAAGATAGGGGTGAAGTCATCAGGAAGGGCTTGCAATGGAACATGATCGTATAGGGTCTTGTTGGACCACAAATAGATTCCAATGTCGTCAACATGAGATGTAGCAAGGAACTCGCCAGTGGGAGACATGCTCAGTGAAGATATTGGAGTGTCCACCTCAAAACAATCTATCAATCTGAAAATATAAATAAAATATATAAAAGCATTTCAATGTTAAGAAATGTTTTTACTTACATTATTTTAAACTCGTAATTCAATGCTTCATTCTTCAATTTTAGAATATCTAATTTCCACTTATTTACAAATGAAACTTGTTTATTATGATTCCACGGGCATTTCTTGTTAAAAGCAATAATCCTATTTTGATATTTAATGACTATATATTTTCTAAACCAATCAAAGATGATTTGACACGGAATTTCAAACGTTTGTGATACCTATAGAACATGACGTTTCTGAATTTTTTAGATGAGGATTGGTTATTTGTATTATTATTCATCGGACTACTGTTCTCATCTTGAGTGTGATTTTCACAACGTTTCGGTCGATATAACCTCTGACCTTCTTCAGGTGTATCTTGTCGTACTCAAGTATGTTTCTGTTGAACTCGGGAATTTTGACGGAATTTCGAGCAGAACCTTTTATTTACTTCACGGGGGTAGCATGCTCTTGTTTCATCAGCCATGACTGGATAGAGGTCCTAAGTAATTCGCAAATGTATATTTCGGTCGCCCACACCGAAGATATTTCTAGTTGTAAATATCACCATTTATTACTAATTATTACTATATATTAATATATATCTATCTCTATATATAAAGTATATAAATAAGTATATATAAAGTATATATCTAATTATTACTATATATTAATATATATCTATCTTTATACTTATCCTCAATCCCCAGTGTGGGCAACCGAAAAATACATTAGCGAATTACTTAGGACCTCTATCTGGTCATGATTGACGGAACAAGAGCACGCTACCTCCATTAAGTAAATAAAGGGTTCCGCTCAGAATTCAGTCCAAATTCCCGAGTTCGACAGAAACATTCCCGAGTTCGACAAGATACACCTGAAGAAAATCGGAGGTTATATCGACCGAAACGTTGTGAAAATCACACTCAAGATGAGAGCAGTAGTCCAATGAATAATACAAATAACCTATAGAAAATATTGTGTTTTTGATTTTCACACAAAAATAAATTTTTTAAAAAATAAAAAAGATATAATTAAACAGAAGCTCAATTATTTTTAACAATGTTTGTTTAAATGAAAAAATGCTACCTAAATACACACAATTCACATATATATATATATATATATATATATATAAACAATAGAAAGTTAAATTCCAGTAACTATGTCTTTATTGATTTGGAAAAAAAAAAGGATCCTGTTCTTAATAGACAACATGGCTCATCAGCTTGACTAGACCTTTATATCTTGTGCGTCTCATGTCCATGCTTGTCAAATGTGTTTAGGTAGCTGGAAGGGATTGTCTACTCATCAAAAAAAATAAATGACATGTTTAATGAGGTTAAGTTTTGATTGGACGATCTTAATCTGTCTGGTTTCTTAGTTCACTTTACAGTCCCGACGAAACGTTGGTTCATCCGAATAGACTCTTTCTAAGACCATCTACTAGTTGACCAGTTGTGTACAAATCCCAAGGGCGATAGGAACCTTCTATCATATCTGAAAGTAACACAATGTTCAATGAACAAGATCAGAAATGTGCCACTGTACAACTCAAAATGCAATTCCGAACAGTTCAACGTTTGAGGGCACAGCTCAACAAAGTGTCCGGTCACAGTTATGGTCTTTGGTGTGGTTTTAAGTGAGGGCCACATCTTTGAAGTCAGCTTGAAAATCAACAACAAAGTGTACTTGAATGTGCTGAAGAGTGTGTGGTGATCCTCTGGTGCAATAAGGTGGTTGCTGGCAGACTCTGGGTGTGGCAGCAGGACTCGGTGCTGGCCCACAAGTCCAAAGAGACCCAGGCTTGGCTTCAGAAGGAGTGCTACGACTTTGTACCCTTCTTTCACTGACCCCCTCCTACCCTGACTTGAACCCACTGGACTACTTTGTTTGGTCATACATTGAGAACATCACCAACATGACCTCCCACAACACCAAATCCAGCCCAATCGACATGTAGAAAAAGCATGCTCCCAGTTCCAGACCCATATTGAGATGGTGCTTGAGGCTGAAGGCGGTTACATTGAATAGATGTCAGCTCTACTACATAATCAAGTTACCGGAATTGATATTTTTAATAAAAGTTTTTAAATAAAGCTGTAGTGTTGTTTTTTTTAGGGCAACAAATTTACCGTTCTACCCTGTATATATATATATATATATATATATATATAGAATTTTATATGCTAACGTATCAGAGTAGTTCTTAAGAGTAAGATTTTAATATTATTATTACACTTATTATGTTTTTAACTTATGTATTAGGGAAATAGTAACTGGATTGTGTTTATATTTTGTTATTGGGGAAGTGGTATTTTCCACCAGAGAAACATGAATTTAAAAGCTATCCTGTTTTTAAATCTCTGAAACAGCTAAATGGTAAACAGTTGATGATCTCAGTTTTCTATTTAACAAATTTAAATTAAGGTTTGTTGCTTTTTTTTTTCATTGTTATATAGTTGGATTCTTTTTTTGTAATTGTGAATTTTCTAGCAATCAGTCAACTTATGCAACTGTTAAGTCTGCGATATGTTACTTACAATACCATGACTGAGGTTTATGTAGATTGGTTGGTTGTTTTTGTTTTACGGCATATCAACCCTTTTCAGGTTATTTAATGCCAAATCCAGTGATTTTGAAGAACAATTTTTTAATAGAGTATATTTGATTTTTTTTAAGTCGGTTTCTATTTAACCCATAGTTGGGACCCTAACAAGTACTACCAGTCCAGACCAGAGTGGACCTGGGAGCAATGGCAATTAAAGGGTGGCTCCACACTCCCCAAAGCCTGCAAGCTGGGGCCCTCACCATCGGATATAGTTTAAGATCATATCCAGGACCGAGGTTTATGTAGAAGACCAGAATACCATGCTCTGTCAAACGCCTTTGAAGTGTCAAGAAGATTAGCCCTACTTTCTCCTGAACTATCCATAAAATTGTTACCAGACTTAAAAGATTAGTTGTTAAAAGAAAACCACGGGATTCACATTCAGCATTACTAAAAGAAGCCTATACTTTCTAGTAGTAGACATATTCATATGCAACCAAATAAAGCAATACAATTAAATAAATAATATTTTGGTATAAAGTAGAAACAAAAAATTAAACTTACTTTCCAGAAGGAAGATCCCACGTTCTTACAAGGGAATCCATAGATGAGGTAATCAACCATCGAGCATCAGAACTAAAAGCCTGAAATGATTTATACAAAGAAAAAAAGGTTATTTTCAAATTAAAATGCCCATTATTATTATTATTTTCTTTTTTTTTGCTAGTATTATAGTAAATTAAAATGTTTAAATTCTATAAACATTTTGCGAGCTTTTAAGAATTTTTCAGGAAATTGTTTCCAATTCAGAATAAGAAATTCCAATATATTTATACTGTTTTTCACCCTCAAATAAGACATACTTCCACTTAGACATAAGGAGCTACTATTGTCTAACAAGGACTGTGGGGAGTTGAGCAACGCGATACCTGTTTACATTACATTTAAACTTCGGCATGTTAGTACAATAAAGAAAGCAGGAAATAGGGAGGGAATTTTAAAGTCTAACAGTCAAAGGAAAGAAACTATAAGAGTAAAAGGCTTCCTGGCATGTAGGAACCTCAACAGTGAAGGGGTGGGAATATGCTGTTTGTTGGGTTAGTTGGGAGTATGTACATCAAGGGGGGCACAAGTACTATGAGTTCATTCCATTAAACTAGCAGTAAAACAGGCACAGGGATGCAACAATGTAATGATGGGACAGGTTGGAGCTTGACCGAGAGAGTGGAACCTATTAGATTTAAGATTTTTTTTTTTTTTTAGGCCCTGTCTAAAAGTGAGAGACTAGTGGCAGAGGTACCAGACCTTATTAGTGATAGAGCATCCATTGCTCTAAGTTTGAAGTGTGTCGACATAGAATTAATGGTACATGGTGACTGTCAGTTTCTCACTTGCTGATAAAATTTACATATCATTTATTTAAATTGTACAGTCCGTGCTTCAGCCCATCCCATTGCTGAAATGTTGTATCTCTCCTTGTTTTACAGCTACTTCAACAACTACTTCAATGTAATATAATTAAATGAACTTGCTGCACTTGTGCCCGCTCAACATAAATACTCCCAACCAACCCAATAAGCAACAAAATCACTCCCCTCCAACAGTAGAAGGGTTTCCAGGTGCTGGAAGGCTATCTACACTAATAGCTTATTTCCTCAGACCACTTGCCTTTAGAATTCCTTACCTGCTCCCCATCTCCAACTATACCAACATACATAAATTTAAATGTAAAGTGAACAAGTATCTTGGGTTATAGTCAGCTAACATACTTCCTAACTTCCAGTATGGCTGATAACAGAAGCGGTGACAAGTTCTTTGCTTTTTTTCTTTCACACCTATATTTCCTCTGTGCATGTATTATGTTTTTCTGATGATTATTTTTTTTTTTAATTCAATAATCATTGGAAAATTTTTTTGGTCTTATTTTAATTAAGAATTATTGAAATAATTTTTTTTTTTTTTTTTTGAATAATTATTGAAAACACTTTTTGTGCTCTTTTTTTTTTTTTTTTTTAAAAAGAACTATGGAAAACACTTTAAAATCTTAAAACTATTTTGGGAATATTATGCATGGATATGTTTTTTTAATGATGTTTGAAATTTTGTTATTTTGATTTCAATAATTTTATTTTTATACTTTCATAAACATATATTTAGTATACAAATCCCAATAAAAACTTTTATTTTTAAAATTAAAAAAAAAAAAAAATGTAGTTCTATAATTCCATAAACATATTTCTTATAAAATTTCAAATAAAATAAAAACTTTTGTTTTTAATTTTATTATTAAAAGTGCAAATAAAGACTAATTGTGTTACTTTTATCTTTTTATAATTTTGTTAATTTTAATTGTATATTTTTTAATAATGTCCTTTTCTTATATTTTATTTCAATAAATTGCTTCACAAACAAAAGTGAAGGAACTGATTTGCCTTGTCACCGCTTCCAGAAGTTAGGAAGTACATTAGCTGATTATAACCGCATCTGCAAAACTCTCCACTTAACCAAAGAATGGCTGTCTTGTCAGTTGTTTTGAAAGCAATGTAAAAAAAAAAAAAAAAATAATAATAATAAACAAAACAAATACAAAACAAAGAGCGATAACTCAATTCAAGCTTACAAGATTTATGTGGTAATACCTATGAATTCCCATTAATCACTTAAAAATGATTTTCTTTATAAAAATAAAAGTATTTAATCAATTTATGTGATTTTGGAATATGATATTTTTTATTTTGTCACAGATTTTTATTTTTTAATATAAGAGGGGAATTCTGGACAAGAACTAAAAAAACAAAAAAACAAACTTACCATATCTGTGATTTGATGCCGATGTCCAGAAAACACACGGATCACATGTTTTGTTGCTAAGTCAACCACAACTACTGATAAATCATCCAGAGAAACAGCAAGCAGATCACTAGATTTTGTATTAGAAAAGAAAAGTTTTAGTTGTGTTTTTAGCAAGGAAAAGTCAACAGGTACAAAGAAACAATATATAGACTGGTTTTCAATAATATATGAATCAAAATTAAACTATTTAAAGTTTTTACTGATATTGTTTAAAAAATACCCGTCCCCACACCAGTTTTGTTTAGTAATTTGAATTTATATCAATTTTCTATATTATTTCTGTCCCACTTTTTTAAAGGAATTACTGGACTGACCTGGCTGAAATTTTGTATAGATCTTTACTATGATAAGGTGGAGCAAACTATATACTATGGTATCCATTTGATGCACAGTTAGGAATTAATAGTTATCTATTTAATGCAAAAATGAGCACAAATATAACTATATGCAACAATCAATTTAGAAAAAACACTCATTCTACGTCAATGGGCTATAACTTTTGCCTGCTTTTTAATGGGCTAATAAATTTTTTGTTTTATATATATATATATATATATATATATATATATATATAATATATATATACTAGAGTAGAGAGTTTGATTCTTGAATAGTTCAGATTAATAGCTTCCTTCCTACAAAAATCAATGTTTGATTAAGATTCATCATTTTGTTGCGCAGAACATTGGTCTATCTTCTAAAGAACTCAAAAATGTATTTCGACTCAATTTCTTTCCAAAAATATTTTATCTGCCTTGGAATTAAAAAAAAATAGACACATGGTTACCATCTTTTTTGGAGATGGGGTGGTAGCAATGTAGTATTTTTTTTTCTTTTTACCTAGGAGTCACCACTTATCAAGGCCCAGAGGCCACTCGAGGATAAGGGTTAAAGAGTGTACAGTAGTCAATGGGACAATATCATAGTAATCATTGGTAGTGGAAATTTGGTAAACTGGATTACTTAAAGAGACAGCTCATCAAGAACTTGTTTATGTTGGACTTGAAGCCGACCATATTGTAGTCAGCTGGAAAGCAAGTAAATGGAACAGAGTTCCACAGGCATGCAGTTATAAGAAAGAAGTTTTGTTCATGGACTCTAGGTTTAGGCAAAATTATTTTTAGTGGTTTCAACTAGTGATTTTTGTGAAAGTCAGGCCAGGAGGACCATAGATTGGAGCTCAGATGAGCATTTGCCATGAAAATAACAATAAAGCAGAGATAGGTTCACAACGTCTCTTCTGTGGGGAAAGAGGTTGCAGGGAAGAAAAAAGGACATCCCCCACTATGCTATGGAGTCTATTTTGAACTCTGTCAAGGTAGGATATAGTGCTTCTAGCAGCTGCTTCCCAGATGTGACAACAGTACTCCATCCTTGGACGTACCTGGCTTTTATATTGGTAGAGATTTTTTTTTTTTTTTTTACATAGGCGTCACCACTTATCAAGGCTGAGAAGCCACTCAAGGATAAGGGTTAAAGAGTGTACAGTAGTCAAAAAGACAAAAAAAAAAGGATGGGGGAAATTATTGATAGTGTTTTCAGCTAGACGAGTGTTTCTTGTGAAAGTTTGGCGAGGGGGGCCATAGATTGAAGCTCAGTCGAACACCTTCCATGAAAATTGCATCAACAGTGAGATATCTACTGGAGCGGTAGAACAATCCTACTATTTTTCCAGTGACCTTGGCAATGGGTTTGATGTACATGTTCCATTTTAGATCAGGAGTAAAGGTCAGACCCAGAAGTTTGTCAAAACATGGAGCCTTCCCAAAACAAGAGCCATTCATTTCAATTGATGCCAGACAGGGATCAGAGCATTGATGATGTAAAGATAGAAGCTTGGTTTTAGATGCATTAAAATTAACCAGCCACCTCTTTCCCCATTGTACCACGTGCTCAAGATCAGAGAGTATCTGTACTGTCGATATGGTACAATCCTCCCAGTCATTACTTCCTTTTTCAAAAGGCAATGTAGTATATGTTTGTCATGATACTATTCTCCCACATATTACTTAATCATCCCAACCATTACCACCACCTTTTTTATCCAATAAAAATCTAACTAATTAACATTGCACAATAAATAGCCAAGTGAAATAGCTCAGTGTCAGACTGAAGGTCTAAATGCTCAGTTTTCAATCACTAGTCTCAGCATCCACTTTTTTCATTTTTTTTTTTGTTGGAAATTTATTATTTACTATGAATACACTGTTCATTATTTGCTATGATTATTAAATTAAAAAATTGCAATAGTGTTAAGTTTGAAAACAATGCATTTCTATTTCTTCATAAATTAGTCAGATTTCTTACAGATTTTGTTATTAGTTAAAAGAAAAAAAAACAAAAAAAACAAAGATTGAAGCTATTCAATAGTTTTATAAAATACAGAATTCAACAATAATTTTTTTTTTTTTTTTTTTTTTACAATTTGCTTTGATTAATAATTTAATAACCAAAAAATATTGTAATTTAACTTTAAAATTATACTGAAAAACAAATATATACTATTTTTGAAAAAACAAAGATACAGCATAGTAAATAAGAAAAAGATTTTCAGGCAAAACTGGGTAACTAATTTTTACTCTAATAAAGCAACAAAGAGAACTGAAACTACAATTGTTGGAAGGTGTAAGTGTTTATTAGCAGAATTAGTATAATTTCAATTTCTATCACATACTAGCATCCCAAACGTTAGACTTAGTGCCATTCTATCAAATGGTTTTAAAATCTATAAGTTTTTATTGGTTTTAATACTAACATTTTTACTCTACTATGACATACCCGACCTCAAAGATACTTCACACCAAACCTCTTTCAATTTTGTTAATTTGTTTTGGAAGCTATAATTGACCAACTGATAAATTACATCAACTTTTAGCAAATACTTAATAGTTTTATGAATAAAAAGGATGAAGATTTCTACGATTTGTTTTTATATCACTTTGTTTTGTAAGGTAGTAGCAAAGCTGACATAGCGAATGGTGAGAGGACTAAACATCTAGAGAAAGCAGTTGAGCTTCTCAATATCCCTCGCTCCAATGGTGAAAGTGGCGAGGAGGTGGGTTGTGTGTTTTATGCATATACATGCTAGAAAGAAAGAATAAATATCACCCCAAACAGAATTTTTTAAAACAATTTTATTTGATGCAAATTTCTATGCAAAGTTAATATTAAATGAAGTGAAATTTTTCAGCTGTGTTGTTTGGTAGTGATGTTACAGGCACAGGAAGCCACTAAGCGGATGTGGCGAATTAGAAGAAAAGATCTATCCCTTTTGACCCAAGCCAAGAGAGAGAGAGAGGTTTTAGAAAGCTGCTAGTTCCCATGAGGACAGGGCTGGATGTTTTATGTGTGTACATGTATGCTATGAAAAAAGAATAACAGGTCAAAGTAATTTTTAAAACCATAATTTTATTTGATGTTTCTGTATTAATAATTTTTATGAAAACTGTTACTGGGAAGAAGATGGAAGAGAGAAGAGAAAATGGTGCTTTTGCAATCACTATCATTGATAACTATTTTACTAGGAAATTTGTTCATTTTTTTTCATACAAGAATTTGGGAGGCTAAAACATTTATCATTACAAAAAACATTAATAACAAAGAAAGGAAAAAACGACGTTAATTGCAGAGGAATTATTATATTTATCAAACAAAACATTTGAATAATTGTACAAAAAAAAAAAAAAAGATTTTTTTTTAACTACCTTATATAATAACAAAAAATGTAAAAGTACAATATTGTTGTATTTTACATTTTTTCTTATTAATTTTATAAAACTTTGTTCAAGTTGTTTAGTTGAATGTTTTGTTTAATAAAAATTATATCATTATCTTTTGTAAGGTTAAATGTTTTAGCATCCCAAATTCTTGTATAAAAAAAATGAATGAATCTGTTAGTAAAATACAGCTATCTTCCTCAAACCAATGATGATGATTGCAAAAGTGCCGAAAAGATGAGAACCTCACCATTGTGACTAAAGATTTGACCAGTTGTCTGCGAATGAAATGAACACACTGTGTGAACCAAGAAGCACATTCTGGGGATTGAAGAACATATCAACTATGGTAGATTTTCAGAATTTGTGCAAATTTCAATTTTAAAACCATCTTTTTTTTATTTTTCAAATGCATCCACTCCTCAGTCCATAGCTTGATAAATCTAAATTCAACTTTTTTTCATACAATTTTCACCATTGTTATGTGTTTTTGATAATTTTCAAGTATTTTAAAATCTGTCTCTTCTAGTTATTAAAAGAGGGCTGCTAAAAGTGTTTAACATTATGGGTATTTAATAAAAGGATAAAACTAGAACTCAATAATAATGGGAAATTATACTTTGATAAGAAATTGAATAAAAGAAAAAAAGAAAAATTAAAGGAAAAAGTAATAAAGAAAAGCAATAAAGAAAAAGAACAAAACAAAAGAAAAAGAGAAAACAAAAGAAAAAGAAATGAAGAAAAAGAGAAAAGAAAAAGGAAAAGAGAAAAACAAAATAAATAAATAAATAAAAATAAGAAAGATTTGCCAATTATATTGGAAGGTTTCTCTCACCTGTCACGATGAAGTATCATTTTAGAAATGAAACAGGGCAATTTCAATTCACTTATCATTTGCTTAGTTTTAAACTTCCAGAATCTAAGAGTACCATCTCCACCACCAGTCACAGTCAGCTGATTAACCGCATCCACCACCACACCTCGGATAGCACAATCATGAGCTGTAAAAAATATACATATTTTAAAGATTAACAATGTTTGCTTTAATTACTGTTCTAGGGTAGTTAACACCCCTATACCCATAGACATTATAGATTCATCTGGCTTATATAATGTCATACATTTCTACTTTCAAGCAGAGAGTACACTCCTAGTTCAACCACTCAGTGAACCCCAGCACTCTTTCACCTTAAAATTGTGACCCCTTAAAACGGACAACAATAATTACTCAACCTGACAATTCTCCTTTTATACTTTTCAACAGATTTCTATAGTAAAATCATTTCAATTCACTTATCATTTGTTTAGTTTAAAACCTTAAAACATGTATATGTTATACAGTTAATCTATATAATTTATTGGTTGTATTTTTATCAAATACGTGCCAAATTATAGACACAGTTATTCTTCAGTTGCCGTTTTTGAAATCGGACAACTTGTTAAGTCAACAATACAAGTTTATTTACAACTATATTTACAACGGACAGTAAAAATCATTAGATAGCTGGTTTATATTAACTTTTGGTTGGTTGTTTTTGTTTTACGGCATATAAACCCTTTTCAGGTTATTTAATGTCGAATCCAAAGATTTTGAAGAAAAATTTTTTTAATGGAATATATTTGTTGTTTTCAAGTCGGTTTCTGTTCAACCCATAGTTGGGACCCTAACAGGTACTACCACTCCGGGTCAGAGTGGACCTGGGCGCAATGGCAATTAAAGGGTGGCTTCACACTCCCCAAAGCCCGCAAGCTGGGGCCTCACCACTGGATATAGTTTAAGGTCATATCCAGGACCATTATATTAATTTTATCGTTGGTTTAAGGTCAGTTTTGACTTGTGTTAGGTGGCTTTTAAAAATTGACTTCCAAACTGACTTCATCTATCCCCACTCTTTTTCAGAAATCCATCTTTATTATTTCTCATATTTTCCTTGACCTTTCCCTAGTACCTCAATCATTCTACATCTATTAACCCAAAAACTCTCAACAGTTCTTTCAATGTGACCAAACCAACAAAGTCTTCTACTCTGCACATATTTGCCTATACAAATATACACCAGGAGCAGTCACCCTAGGCAGGTTGAACTGGTTTCTTCTGAAGGAGGAAGTTCAATGGAAAGTTCACA
Source organism: Euprymna scolopes (assembly GCF_053919585.1). NCBI lineage: Eukaryota > Metazoa > Mollusca > Cephalopoda > Sepiida > Sepiolidae > Euprymna > Euprymna scolopes. The sequence continues at coordinate 68,564,983 of NC_136498.1, forward strand.
AGTGGTCTCCAGTCACATGTATATCTCGGTCAGGGGAGATAACGACTTTAGGTTTTTACAGAAGAGGGTCAACGCCCTCCTACATACAGCACCTGGTATTCCCATATGGTTACCCATCTGGTACTGACTAGGCTAAACATCGCTTAACTTTGGTGATCTAGTGAGAACCGGTGTGTCAACGTGATTATGCTACACAAATTTGCCTATATTGTCTAGATCTTCTCAGGTCATCAGATCTAAGCCAGTCATTAAGACTTTCAGTACACACTGATCATATCATTCTTGTATCATTTTTCTTTATGCAACACATATCCTCAACCCATTACGAAAATTATATTCAAACATTTGAATTTCTGTTTATATATCATTTCACGTATGATCTCTATGAACCTAATAATGGCATATGTAAATAGTAATGTGTGATTGTAAAGCCTGATTTTTTTTTTAATCTATTACGCGTTTGAGTCCAGGAGTATTAAGCAAGCAACATATATTGAAAAAAAAACAAAAACAAAAAAAAACAACTAAAACTCAGAGTTTAAAGAAAAACAAAAGTATTTACTGTCCATAAAAACAGAACAAAAATATTTACAAATGATCTAAGGGAGATAAGAAAGTTCTTAATTCAGTCTAATTTATGTTTAGAAGAAAGATCTTAAGAATTAATAACAATATTTCTTTGGATAGAGAGAAGGCCAGAAAAATCTTTATAATTACCAAATGTGTCTAGTTTTTCTTTGAAGGTGCTTGTAAATGATTTTTTTTATAAGATTCCTTTCAACCGAATTTGGATCCCAGGAAATATTGGCTGAAGTTAATCAAGTTGGAGCAGCGTAATGACTCTAACTGACTAACTAACTGAAGATATGACACTGACAATGTTCTTTTATAGTTTTGGTAAATGGAAAGTTCCAGAAACGCCCCAGATGAAACACTACAACTTAGAACATTCCAAAAGCTTTCGAAAAATAACATTTTTATATATTCTATATTTAGAACTCTCCAGAAACTCTGAAAAAAAGACCATTTTTATCTTCGAATTTTAACGTAATGTTTTTAATAATAATAATTATACATTTTTAATATTATTATAAGAAATTGTAATATCTTAACACTTATGAGGAAAATGCGACACGTGTTTAGAATCCATATTGCATTTCAGGAGAAACAGACAGGAGTTATAGAGAAGACAGGTACATTGTGATACGATTTTTAATACTGAGCAAAAATCTGACTTCTTTTGTGATCTTTTGTTGGCCACCTTCTTGCTAGATGTAATTATACTAAATAATTTTGGAAGTTTTTATTGATTTTAATATCAACTGTAACAGCATTAACACTTCTACCTTTCTATCACATCCTCGACTTCTCAAAGATGCTTCATACCAAATCTGCTGCAATTCTATTACTTCATTTTGGAAGCTATAAGTAACCAACTGATAAATTATAATATTTAATAGTTTACGAATGAGAATGATAAAGATTCGTATACTTTTTTTATATTACTTTATTTTATAAGATAGTGACAAAACTGACATAATGGATACACTAAAAGTTTGTTTTTTAAGGCCTGTTTTTTTGTTTGGTTTATTTTTTAATTAGTTTTGCTAACGAGTTACCACTTATCAAGGCCAAAAATCACTCAATGACAAACATTAACATGATGACCGGATTGTCAGTTGGGTAATGAATATTATGTGAGGATTATAAATGATAAAAGGAATTATTTTTAATTAAGGAACAGAAATTCCAAAATATTTATTTAATCTATAAAGATTTATTAAATCTACAAATCACTTCTATTGTTTTTTTGGGTTTTTTTACTATATTTGCTCCACAATTTACCTTTTGTTCTTTCTCCCAACAACCTTTCCACACACAGATTTGACACCAACAGAGAGTCCATCATCCAAGCTTCTTAGCCTAACATTTACAGATAACATGAATTGGAACAGATACATAGAAGACATTGCCAAAGGAAAGAAAATGGGCTCCCTCTACCGTGCTAGAAAAATACTTACACTTGACAGTGTTCTATATCTCTACAAAACCACCATTCATCCATACATGGAATATTGTTGCCATCTATAGCCTGGAGCATCAACCACTAGTTTTTTTTTGTATTGGACAAAGTAAAAAAAAAGTTGCTATTGAACAGGGTTTAAAAAAGTCTCCAATCTAATAGGTCTCAAAATGTCAACCAGGTTTGCTCTAAGGTTGCATCACTGTGCTTGTTTTCCAAGTACTTTAATGGAATGTGCTTTGATGAACTTGTAGCACACATACCCCTTCAGTGTACATATTCTTGACTAACCTAACAAGCAGCAAAATCACATAAGACTTGTTGGTTGTGGCTGACAGAACAAGAACATGCTACCCCATGGTTTAAATAAAGGGTTCTGTTCGAAATTCTATGCCAATTCCAGTGTTCGACAAGAGAGACCTGAAGAAGGTCGGAGATTACATCAGCTAAAACGTAAGAATAACACCCAAGATGAGAACAGTACTAATAATAGAACTTGAGAACCTTTATGTCAAACATGGGAACCAAAATGTAATTTTCAAAGTCCACGATGGTAGATTATTGTCACACCATTAGCCATGATTGAGTAGAAATGTTATGGCCATGGTCTAGATAAAAAATAATATTTAGCAAGACATATAAATTGAAATTGTTGTTTCAGTTTTTCTGTCAGGATTGATTCTATTTAAAAATCAATGAAGGTTTTAGCTGCAATACAACAGAAATATAGGTAATGAGTAGATACGGTGATCTAGAAAGAAAATGGCCGCAGATTCATATTTTATGTAAAAACTGAAAGAAATCTTTACTCCCATATATAAGTTTTGTTTGTAAGGAAAGTTTGCCTCGCTTAAAAACAAAACATATTAAATGATGAAGTCCATGTTTTGAACATTATATCTCTAACTGACTGTGAATAATGGTTCAATATGCATGGTAAATTACAGATTTAAGACCTCCAATAATTGGCTATTAACAGACTCTTGGCAACCCATTTAATCATTTCAAAATTGTCAGACAGCTTCATAAGTTGGAATATTGTTATTTCTTCAATCTATATGAAATCATTGTCATAAACATCTTTTTACAAGACTTGTCGGCCATTTTCTTTTTAGCCTGCTGAAATGTTTACCAATAAAAAACCTCTTTACCTGTTGGTGTGCCATATGACCCTCGGAACAAACCGGACTGAAGGTTATACATGTCAACATGACCAGAGCTGTAGCCAATCAAACCAAAATTACCACAGGATGTCACTTCTACAGCCTACAAAGCAAAGAAGAAAAAAACAATGTACAGTATTTCTATATACAAATGCATTTCATCACAACATATAAAAAGACACACAGAGCAGAAACATGGAGCACAGATATGAATTTTTTGGTGCTTATACAGTATAGGGCAGAGATGAAAATCGCATTCCAAATAAAACCTCTTTAATATACTTACATATCATGCAAAAATAAGTATTCCTTACCAAAAATTAGAAAAAATTATTTAATAGAATTTTAATTAATAATAAAAATCAGTTTTCATATGTTGCTGATCTGCCATTTAATGTTACTTGGTTAAATGACAAACTGATTTATCTCCTCCTGACAAGTGTATTTTCACTCTTATCCAATGGTGAATCAGCAAAATATGATAGAACTGATTTTGGTTATAGTCAGCTAACATATTTCCTAACTTCCGGCGTAGCACTACCAAAACCGGTGACAAGGCAAATCAGTTTATTCACTTTTATTGCTCTTCAGTATTTCTATTGTGAAGAGATTTATTGAAATAAAATAAAAGAAAAGGGTATTATTGAAAAATATACAATAAAAATTAACAAAATAATACAGATAAAAGTAACACAATTAGTCTTTATTTGTCCTTTTAATAACAAAATTAAAAAAACAAAAGTTTTTATTTTATTTGCAATTTTATAAGAAATATGTTTAAGAAATTATAAAAATACATTTTTTTTTAAATTAAAGTTTTTTTTATTTGGATTTAATTACAAAATTATAGAGATAAAAATAATACAACTAATAACAAATGTAAAAAATAAAAGTTTTTCTTTTATTTGAAATTTTATAAGAAATATGTTCATGAATTTTAAAAATAAAAGTTTAATTTTAAAAATATTTTCTTATTTGAATTTATATATGTTTATAAAAGTCTTATATCTGGTATATAAATGGCTATATGTCCTCTATCTCCATATTTTGAAACTATCTCCTCCAAACCTAAAAGTCGCAGAGCGGCGTTAGGGGCCCCAAATGATTGGATTTTTTACAGGCCATTCTTTTATGGGTTTTTAGTTGGTTAAAATTGTTTTCAAAAGATCAAAAATGGGTAAAAATTGAAAAAAAAGTCGTTAAACATTTTGTACATTCATCTTGGTTTATTTTTAATTTTTCATCGGGTTTATATGTGTGTCATGTTGGTACAGTGGTAACATCACTAGCTTTGAATGCTACAGTTTCGGTTCTAGCTGATGGCACCTAAAAACTTTTTCTTATTTTTTACTTTTGAAATCACAATTCCATAATAATATATACGAACTCTGGACAGATTAAAATATATTTAAGCATATTTTATACCCGAGCAATTTTTTACCTGTGCTTCGTACTGTATAAGCACTAATTTTTTGTATATATTATAGCGGAAGTCAGTCTTATGTAAAAAGAAAAAAAAGCAGATTTAAATGCAAATCACTTTTTCTGAATCTGCAGACTAAAAAAAAAAGTAGAATTCTGCATTTTTTGAATTACTAAAAAGTGGAGAACTCTCATCTTTTAATACATCCTCTAGTGCTTGTCCAGAATTCTCCCTATAGTAAAAAAACAAAAATGAAGAAAAATTTGCATGACCTGTGATGGAAAGAAAAAAAATAACGTAAATTGATCATGTTAGTTTTATTTTTAAATACAAAGATCAAAATTTGTGGCTAAACAAACAGTGATGATATTGCGACACCATCTTGAAAACAGGCTGAAGGAACACGGGAAATAATTCAAACTTGCAAGATTTTAGAAAGTCATTCTTAACATGGAAACATTGGAAAATTTCAAATTTGCTAAAGAATTATTTTCTTTAGAAAAATAAAACTACTTGATCAATTTATATGATTTTTGGAATATGATGTTTTCTTTTTGCCTGTATGTATATAATACAGATTTTTCTTTATTTTTGTTTTGAATATAGGGAGTAATCCGGACAAACACCGGTTCTCCCTCCATTCCCATTCCACTCTATCAACCACTTCACGCCCCATTCAGTATCACCTATTACACGTCCGGTAGTGATCAGATGGAAAAAAGGTTATCGATTGTGATTTGTTGACTCGGTCTCCTATTTATTTTAAGTTACTTTTGCTTTGTTCAAGAATTAGACATTTTCTGATATTTCACAAGCTCAGTTTCCAGCATGCTAACTGTCTGCAAACTCTACTCTGTATGGTCCTGCCTAATCACTTGCTTCCAAGCAAGTGTTCCTTGGCTGGACAACCTTCCTGCGATTCAAGACATTCATGCTTCTGCAACCGTTTATCCAGGAGGACCAATGCTTCACATGACTGTACCAGTATAACAGATTCGTCATTAGGATATTATTAATGCTGGACAATTGCTTTCAGCAAATTCTCTAACCTGATGTAACCAACTAATCAATTTAAAAAAATATATTTCCAGAAAAATTAAAAAAAAAATAAATAAATAAAAATAAAAAAAAAACATACAGTGGCTGTTGTGTTTTGATGAATGTCTTTATCTCCTCGTTGTTTGAATTCATCAAATTTGTATTTGCCCATGGTTGACCGTAAGTAGCTCCATGTAGTAGCCATTCTTCGACCGCGGTGACATGCCAAGATATTGTCCCAATCACTTTGACGACGTGGTTCTGGAGTTCAAAAAAAAAAAAAGAGAAGACAAAAATAATTTTGCATATTTTGCTGATGTGCCATTCATTATTCCTTGGTTAAATGTAAGACTTACTTGTGACACAACGGAAAGCGGCCCTTTTGGGAGAGCTGAGAAGGGGCTTCTACATTAATGAACCTTGTGCCTAACTTGATCTGCACTTGTGAAGTGCAGATGTGTTAAGCAGGTGCTTATGATTTTGAAAGTGTTCTGGTATGACTTAAGCTAAGAATGACAGTTTGTTTATAATACTGAACCAAGGCAAAACGATATAAGACATTAGAATTTGAAAGATCAAACCCGAAAGAACTCATGGATACAAAAACAAACAATATTTACATGTTATGTATGAATGCCCCCCCCACCTCTCTCTTTCACTCCCATTCTCTCTCTTTCAATGAAGAAAGAGAGAATTAAATATAATTCTATTGTTTTAAACAGTTGACGCTTGCATTCTGGAGTCGGCGGACGCGACATAGCATGCGTCTGGTTTCAACTGGTCTTTATAAAAATATGCTCCTCATTGTTAAATGTTAAATAAATTATATTTTTATAAAAATGCATTTATTCGCTATTTTTTTATAAGCGTTAAATTTCAGTATGCAATTAATGCCAACGATGGGAAGATGCCTGTAACGACGCAATGAAGACAAGAAGCAACCCATGCCAGTCGGTTATAGCCGACGACACATCGACTCGTTTTTGTTAATGTTTCCAACATGTGCTTATCGTTTGGATAATGTTAGATATCGCTTAATCTCCCCGGGGAGCTGGTTGCGTTCCCAGGACGTTCCTCAACCAAGTAACTCTCCCCGGAAAACGATAGTATCATAACTTATCTCCCCTTGCTTTGCAGGATTTTTTACTCTCATCAATAGTGGATCAGCAAAATATGGAAACTGGTTTTTACTTTTGATTAAAATTTTACTTTATAATTTTTTCCCTAATTTGGAAAATAATCAAAAGTATGTCCACTGATGCACAATGCACAGGTAAGTGTGGACAATGCTTGATGAGGACAATGGAGTGTCGGCCGATAGAGGAATGGCACTGTATATGTGCAAATGGACTCAAAGCGAGGCCTGTATTTATTTGGCTATGAGCATGTCTTGTATGGCATAAAAAACAATGAATTTTCTTGCATGAGCAGTATTTTGTTTCAGAGTCAGAGAGATTGTTATGCATCATTCGTATCAGAGAAAGGAGAGGGGGAAGAAGTAGGAGATGACCAAACAAAAAAAAAAAAAACTTAAACATAAGCTATCTCGGCATTATGGCTGAAGGAAGGTTTGATTTAAAACTTGTACCAGAATATGATGGAGCAATGTCTACTGTAGACTGGTTGGAAATAGTGGACCTGTGCCGCGAAGAGTGATGAAATGACAAACTAGTCAGATCATGGAAGTACTTTAGAGTAGTGGACAACAAAATATTTCTGAGCTCTCAGCTTGGGGAGGCCCCATGTTTTGACAAACTTCTGGACGTGACCTTTACTTCTGATCTGAAACGGAACACGTACATCAAATCCATTGCCAAGATTTCTAGAATCCTTCTACCGCTCCAGTAGATATCTCACTGCTGATGCAATTCTCTATCTATATAAGAGCCAGGTACGTCCAAGGATAGAGTACTGTTGCCACATCTGGGAAGGAGATGCTAGAAAGACCTTATCCTACCTTGACAGAGTTCAAAATAGACTTTGTAGCCTTGTAGGGGATACCCTTTTCTCTTCTCTGTGACTTCTTTCTCACAGAAGAGATGTTGTGAGCCTGTCGCTGCTTTACCATTATTTTCATGGCAAGTGCTCATCTCAGCTCCAATCAATGTTCCCCTCTCGCCAAGCTTTCACGAAAAACACGCGTCTAGCGGAAAAGAATGTCAGATGATTAATCAAGTTCATTGTTCATTGGACAAAAAGAGGATTAGTGGTAAAAGCTAATTGGCAAAGGCTAGAGATAAATATAACCCATGATGACGGCAAACACTTCTTGACAGTCACCGATTGCAGTCTAGCATGTTTTATCATTTGGTGGCTGTTGTCACAGGAGAACTTCAGAAACATTATTCAGCATCTTGAGTCAATATTCTTTGAATGCTGCCTACCACAAGAACTGCCTATTGACAATGACACTGCTTTCATTAGAATTCAGAGAGTTTTCCGCCAACTAGGAGGTGCACCTACAGTTTCGGTGTAACTACATGCCAGCAGGCAATGGTATATAGAACAATGCCACTATAGTATTAAACAGATTGTAGCTAGAAAGAAGTTTTGGTACAACGTTGTGCCCAAAGGCGATGCATCATCATTGACTGCACCTGCCAACAGAATCTACAGATATGAGATTAGGATAAAGAATATCGACCCAGTGCTCATGTCACCAACCTCTGCACAAAACAAGTACCATCTGGGTGATGCAATATGGGTCAAGATGCCTTGTTATTGATGCATGTCCAAGTTCCAAGAAGGAACAGTAACAGAGATGATCAGCAAGCAAGCCGTTATTGTCAACGGTGTCCCGCACTATGTGAAGGATGTCTGACCCTGGAATAATGCCATCATATCTGGTGGAGCAGATAATGAAACTTCAGATGACATTGCCTGGCCGACAGATGACATGAAATGAAGAAAATTCAGAATCACCCATGCGACCTTGCACATGCTGTGATCAGAGGGAATGTAAAGAATGTATGACAAAATGAACTTCATGCTGTATTTTTAATCAATTTTATTGCTTACATATTTAACCCAATCAATATTTTTGTTAAACTTGCTGTACCTGTCATTGCCCGGGATGCAGTGAAGTCATTTTTAATTCTTATTTGTTTACACATTTTTAAAAACTTTTTTCTACATATCTTGCACTTCAGTTAAGCAGCTAGTAACTTTTTCTCTTGGCAATAAATTACTGTTTGTTCAGGCATCTGTATCATTTTTCTCCAACGTACATTGATTCATTTTAGAGTCTGCCATGTCCACCATTTTTGTGTGCGAATATAAACTTTTCTTCTTCCAATTTATCAAAAGTAGCAATACACGTGAAAAACTGAAATTGCTTAAAATATCTCAATAATGGCATACATAGAAATAATTTGATGATCTAAGAATAAATTGTTTTTTTAATTTTTAAAATTTGACTAAAAATAAGTTAAAACACATGAATATAGCAAGTTTCATTGCTTAATCTTTTGTTTTAATTGTATTTTTTGGTCGCCAACACCGAGAATTGAATTCAGGAGAATAAGTAAATGAAAGGTTCCATTCAATATTCTGTCCAAATTTCTGAGTTAAGATAAACTTGAAGAACAGTAGTCCGAAGAATCCAGATAATACAAAATATAAAGGCTTAACTTATTGATCAATTTTGAACCCATTAGGGCTTAGATTTTGACCATGAAATTACTTTTCAGTAAGAAAACTTGAGTAAATGAAGGTGTCAAATTGAAATTTAAAATTTAAAATCAACAAATAAACTTGGTTAAAATGTAGAAGAGAGGCTGCAAAGTTTTTATGCTCATTTGTTTCTCATTAACCCAAATTTTGGATAAATTTTATTGTTGTTTCAACATTTCTTGTCCTCCTGTACATTTTTTTTACTTTAGAGTTTGAGATGAAAAATCTGTTTGTAACTCCCCTACCCTACTTTGGAAATAAGACAGTTTAAGAAACAACTGTTATCCCCTCCTCATACAACAAAGACAAAAAGAAAAGTTAAAAAAAAAAGATTATTGTTGTTTACATACCAGCCGCAAATGTTGTGATGGGGGGCATTTTGATTTCCTCTTTTGTCAAACCGGTTTGCTTCAGCCTTTTCTTGTGGAATAAAGCTCGGCCTAAACTTTTGTTGTATTTATCATGAACAATTGAGAATGATCGAAGTGTACTGTCTTGACCTTGGAGAAAAAAAGAAAAATGATTGCCGAGATTGATGAATAAAAAAGTTGGGCATAAATGTCAAATAAAATTATTTCGTATCTGTAATGTACAATTGCATACTAAAGCTGGGAGTAAAATAATAGTGCATATTCAAGGAATTGTTTCGGATTTAAATAAGCCACACAAATATGGAGAATTGAATTAAGAAAAAAATAGAGAAATGAAAAACAGAAAATGTGGAAAAGAAATGATAGAAATAAGAAAAAAGAGAAATAAATATAGGAAAATAGAAATGAAAACAGAAAAAATGAAAAAGAAAAAGATGAAAAAAGAAAAGGATGAAAAATAAAAAAGAAAAAGAAAAAAATGAAAAAGAAAAAGATGGAAAAGAAAAAGATGGAAAAATAAAAAAATAACAAAATGCAAAAAAAGTGTAAAAAAAGAAAAGAATGAATACATAGAAAAATAAAAAAGAATGAGAAAAGCAAAAATAAGAAAAAATATTGTAAAAAGGGGAAGGGAAAGAGAATAAAGAGAATAAAGTTGAAAAAAGAAAAAAGCCATCTGTATGTACAAGTAAATTTGGTTTCAAAATCTTATATCATCATCAGATTGCATTATTAAATAATTTCTTTCCAAAGTTTCACCTGATTTAGTAGCACCATCTGACCTCCAATTAAAAATCGAATAGGGTGTATCAATTCATAAGATCACAAAGAATAGGGACCATTTTTGTCTTTGCAAACTAATCCATAACTGCAAAGAACTTCAGAGTTTTTTTTTCCATTCTTTGTTAATATTTTGATAAATATTTTACTGGAATTTTTTTTACTTGGAAAGAAGGCAGGTAGAAAAAAGAAATATTACTTACCAGCACTGAGGATATTCTGTCCATTTTCTCCATAGTGTCGGATCTTAACTGGAGGAGCACTGTGACCCTCTCTCTGTCGCAACAGGCGAGGCCCACCATCAGGCATATCAAATATCCAGACCTGTAATATCAAGAGGAGGGAGGTAAAGAAAAAGTAAATTCTAAGGAAAAAAAAAGAAGCACACCTACCAGAAGAAAAAATAGGAAAAGAGTTCAAACATTGCATACAGTGACTAATAAAAATAAAATGATAAACCAAACTCAGCTTTGAACAAATTAAATTATATAAATGTTGATTGAAACTTGCAGATAGTACGACTTGTTTATATTTGAAAGCAAAGATTTATTAAAATGTTGGTGCACTTGTTAAATTATTTTTCCTCAAAACCTTTGGCCTTGGAGAGGAGACTAAAACTTGCTGCTATGATTTCAAATGATCTGAAATAACAGCAAGGGGAGACTTGATTCCAAATATTTCTCATGTTATATTTCCCCGCTTTGGTTTTCATACATAAAATAAATTTCAAGGTGTATAAGGATTATTTGATACTGGAGATGTTCATAATCGTACCCAATTTACAAAAGAGAGGAGATATAACATATAAGAAATATTTGGAATCAAGTCTCCCCTTGGTGTTATTTCAGATCATTTGAAACGATAGCAGCAAGTTTTAGTTTCCCCTCCATCAAGGCCAGAGGTTTTTTGGGGAAATATATGTATATATGACTACTTCATTTAATCACATAAAATAATATACGAAAGTATAAATTTATGCATAAACTTTTAAGTATTTACTTCAACAGTGCTCAATACATAGGTATATATTTTATAACTTACAAGAGAGAGAGAGAGAGAGAGAGAGAGAGAGAGAGAGAGAGAGAGAGAAAGAATAAGAAATATAAAACAACAAAATAATCAACTTGTAAATTCCCACTAGAGAATATGTTCGCAGTCATGTAGCAATATTTTGCTGCAGGTGTCTAACAAAAACAAAAAATAAAATGGCAATTTTCTACGTGAGGTTAAAGTAAGATGAAAATGACTTACGTTAGAATTATTAGATTAGAATTATGGATATGTGTCAGAATATGATCTCAGAGAGAGAAAGTCAGAGAGATGTAGCTGATAAGCTATTAAAATCTTATATTCTGAACCACGAAAGAAAACTTTTATTATAGTGGATAGCTTGGAGATTATTATGTATATAATATTCTAACATTCTACACTGAAAAATAAAATAAAAACCTTGGAAACATTATAAACCCTAAATGATTGTGAGTTTTGTTTATTAATAACTTGTGCAACTGGTGGAAGTACTTGCAACGATACCATGATGCGATGCAACAGGGGCTGGAGGTTGGCAGCAAGTGCAGGAACTATTAGGTAAAAAAAAATTTTTTTACATGCTGCCCAAGAGAGAGAAGCATCAACTCAAACGTGGTAACAATACTCCATGCACACGCAGATCGTGGCTTTAGAAAGACATAGGATATTAACAAGTATAAGAAGTTTTCTAGCCCAGTAAAGAGAGCCTACATTCTTTACGACAAATGTGGTAGCATCTTCTTTGTACTTATCCCATTTTATGTTGCCCAAGAATATTAGCTTGTGGAGTTTGAATGTTGAACTCTTTGGAAAGGTGATAGCAGTCATTACAAGAGGTGGTTGGAGAGGTTCTTATTTATTTAGCTTTCCAGAAGGTTAGACATAAGGTCATGTGACAAGTTTAAAAGCCAGTGCACTAGGATAAGCACATTCTGGCCTACAAAAAATGCCCAAGTAACCTGTCAACATTCCTCAGGCGATTAGTGATAAACCCCTTCTCAAAGATTAGCGATAAACCCCTTCTCAAAGAGAAGGTAAAGCTGTTGGATCATTGGTTGAGTAATGCAGAATTTTGTAAATAGCAAGCGCAAACAAAGAACCATCCTGTACGCTCTAGAGAACAACCTGGAGATGATGTCATTGGCCAGACAAAGAACAATGGAATTCGGTCAATATAAACACACACAAAGAAGAAGAGATACTAAAAGACAAGTAAAGCAGACATGTATGTGATTGCAATTCATCACAAATTTGCCAACCCATCCTCTTTGTCTCACTTTCTCTCTCTCACAACGTGTCACTTGTCACAAGTTCAAGTTAATAAAGACAGTGTTTCATAAATCGAGTGAGCCATTGAGTTCTTAAAAAAATATGTCTGTACGTATTAAAAAAAAAGTGCAGTTGGAATTATACATATATTTTCTACTCGTAATATAACAAGGAGGAGATAAACCCCAGGAGAGTCAACTTCTTAAGATTGAACAGAATCATGCCTCATCCTGACAGCAATGCTGAAATTGTACATTTTTGCATCCGACTGATTTGTAGATTAAATTAAATTTGAAAAGATTTTTTTTTATATACAGCACCTGAACTATAATCATCTATTGGAATACTGGCCAGTCTTATCACTTAATTTTGGTGGCCTAATATGAACTGGTGCATCAATGTGATTATTTTCTATCATATACAATGTATATGTCCAACTAAAAATAAAAAAAAAATACAAATCAAATACCCACAAAGTTGGTATATTCTTGATCAGTATTGCTCTAGAGGAATAATATTTAAAATTAAAAAGAGTTTATTCATTCTTTGGGGGGGGGGGTCAACTGAGCTAGGTTTCATTACAGAGAGGGGTCGGTGTTTGAGCTATTTTTAATGTTATCTCTTATTATATAAAGGAGAGGTGAATGAAGTTACATTTTTTTTTTTTATTATTACATTAAAATAAGAGAACCAAATGAACTGGACGGAGGTGAAAGAGAGATGGAATAACAGGGAACGAAGAAGAGAGAGGAAGACAAATTGAGAGAAGTCTTAATATAAAAATGTTATGTATACTTTTAAACCTCTTCTATTTTGTTTTTCTGGGGTACTTTTTTATGCCATTGGTTAACATGAGGTAGTCCTGCTTGTACCATATAAAGAAAAAATAGAAACATAATATACACTAGTGACTTATTGTACCATGACTCCAGGATGTTGCTGCTACTTTTATTTAACGTGTTAAATCTAGTTTACAATCTTAACAACAATTGCACCACCTGAAAATCCATATTGGGACTTAAAAAAAATAGAAAAAAAAAGCAATAGAAAGAGGTACCTACCTTAAGTGTGTTATCTCCAGAAGATGTAACCATAAGTGGCTCTGAATGCAGACAATACATTCCACTCACAGAAGAATGGTGAGCATCCCGAACTTGGCACTGTATACGCTTTTTTTCTAAATCCCACAATACTATGTGTCCAGGAGCACTTCCTGTGACCATGATAGGATGGCCATCTGAATAATAATAATAATAATAATAATAATAATAATAATAATCCAAATATAATATTACCACTCATGTTACTATACATGTAATATATCAATAAAAAATAAATGATAATAAAATGTACTTAGCTTAATAACTCACTGCAGTTTTATGGCATTGTCAATCATTAAAAGTGTATGACTGACATCAAATATATATATATATATATATATATATATATACATACCTATAAATTTGGGTTTTTTGTGTACTGATATTCATATTAAAAACCCTTTTTTCTATTTATCAAAAAAGAAAATACAACTTTCTTACATATGGGTCTTGGAATTGCATTCATCTGCAAAAGATCAAAATAATTTGCATATCCATTTGACCATTCATTCTAATTCCCTTTTAGTTTTTTTCGGTTTTCTTATGGGATGATCATCTTTAATTAACTATTACGTGTAATTATATTCATGCAGATATTCTACATGATTTGAACTTGCGTAATATTCGTGTAAAAAGGGTATAGTAAACACAACCTTTTCCTATATATTTATGTATGCATATATATATTTGTTTAAAAAATCTTGCCACCAAACTCCTCTGTCAGTTTTTGGTCTACAGACATGAAACTTTATATATAGGGTATTCAAACCGATGTGAAACTTTATATTTGGGTTTTAGCCGGGGAAAAATTGGTGCAAAAGTGTGAAAATTTAAAAAATTAAATTTGCCAGATGAAGATCAAATGACAGCATTATGAATATGCATGTGTAACGTAATAACTATTGATTCATGTTTTAATTTTTAGCCTTGCAGCAAACATGTCTTCATAGCTCAGGCATTAACGTCAAAGGAAAAAGTAAATCGTAAGCAAAACATTTTGGTTTTGATTTTCAGTGGTGGCGCACGAGTCATTTTTTAAAAAACTTTTTAAATCATTACTATATATTGGGCCCAATATAATCTATATATATAAAAGCGAAAATGTATGTCTGTATGTATGTATGTATGTACGCTTTCCTCGATGTCCACAAAACGCTTCTTTCAGAGAAGCACTCGCTCGCTTCACAACTTCTTAAAACTTTTTATATCATCTATAAATTGTAATATCTCACACTTAACCATGGAGCTCGCCTGTCTATTTAATTTTATTGACTTTCAAACGTTAATTATTTGACATTTCCCGCATCGGCACGCGTTACATTCGGTTTTCGGTATAAACAAAAAGCGAAACTCGACTCTAATCACAGACCCACAGACAGTGGTCTCTAGAGAGCTAAGTAACGTTTGGTCAATGTCGACTTCATCATATCAGACAGTAGCTTGGGTTTTTAAAAACAAACAAACCGATTTATTGACCTCATTAAAAACTGTCCTGCACAAAATGCTAACTGCTGAATACCTATCGCCGTCACGTCAATCAAAAACGCGCACCTGTTTTTTTTTCACACTTTACTATTTTCCAACTGCGCGTCGTCGAGGCTTTGTTTTTTTTTTCACACTTTACTATTTTCCAACTGCGCGTCGTAAAGGCTTTGTTTTTTTTTTCACACTTTACTATTTTCCAACTGCGCGTCGTAAAGGCTTTGTTTTTTTTTTCACGGGAACCTGTTTTTTTTTCACACACACCTACAAACACCCGGGCAACACCGGGTACCCCTCGCTAGTATAATAATAAATATGAAATCTGCATTAATCAAAATATCATATTTAAGTGCATTTTACAACCAGGCAAAGCCGGGTAGCCTGCTAGAGTGTGTGTGTGTGTATATATATATAATATTAAATATCATGTCTGAGCATATTTTATGACTGGGCAATGCCTGGCAGCCTGCTAGTATATATATGTAATATGACATTAGGACAGTATTCAGGAGTGATTCAACTCTCCAGAAGCATCTTATGCGAGTCAAGCTCCCTACAACGAAAATCATGAGAGAGAGAAAGCAAAAAAGAGAGAGTGAGAGAGAGAAACAGGCGGTGACTATAAATCTCCCAAAGTAAATAACAAAAAAAAAAAAAAAGAGAGCAAGAGAGAGAATGCTAAATACACCCTCCCTTTATTGTATGCACGTAACATTGGACATTATAATTATGTACTCGTGTAGTTAAAATATAATGTCTATTTTTATTTAATACCATACACTTAAATAAAACATGTATTTGGTTACAACACAGACACAAAATCTAAATTATGATAAGGATTGTATATATTCCATCAAAAAGCATTTTGTCCTATATACCTGATCTAAAAGAAATTGTAGTGATTGCTCCCCAATTTTGAGAAAACTTTACAATGGTTTCATCAAACCGGATATTGTGTACAATGATGCGTCCATCTTCAAGTCCAACTGCAATCACATCAACGGCGGGAGCCTGGAACAAAGAAAACAGAGTATCATTTTAGATCAGTGAAAATCAACTTCATCTATTTCAGGGTGAAATAAAATTAGGAATATTATCTTAAGTCAATTTTATAAGAAGAAGGAAGTGTCTGTTTACCTTGAAAATAAGTTATAAAAAAAAAAAATTAAATCAAATTAAAACAAAAAAAAAAAAAACAAACAAATAAATTCTCCCCTCAAAAGTTCAACTTAAAGAAAAATCTAAAATAAATTTTTATAAAAAGGAAAATAACTGGATTTTATATTATTCGGGCTATTTAGACTACTGTTCTCATCTTGAATATTATTTTTGGGTTCCACTGTAAGACCATGTGTCACTCCCCTCGACAATCACCAATCCCAATGCTTGTGTGCTGTGGTTTTCTGTTAGTCTTCATCTTTCATTCCAACCATATTGTCTTTCACTTTTTTTTTTATTGATAATTGCCGAGGGTACGAACACTAGTTCACAAATGTATATTTGTGAATTAGTGTTCGTACCCTCAGCAAACACAAAAGCAACTCAAAACTCACCAGAAAGAACACCAACTCAGATACATTGTGTATAAATCAGCTGTTCTTTGTGTGCATGTACATGTGTGAGACACTGTCACAGAAAGGGACTCTAAGCGCAAGCATCTATATCTTAGTTAAGCTTCCGGTCTCATTAAAATCTAACTGAGAGAATTTCTTTATTGAGTTCATTCTCTCATATGCTTGATCTGATTTGTTCTTGTCTTATTACGACTCTACTCTACTCCAATCTCCACAAGCTGCAAACAACTGACTACTCAATATATTAACTTTGACCAGAAATCCTAAATACTTGGTTTTGTCCTAGAGTGACTGATAAATGGAAAACAACTCACCTTCTAAGTCACTCTCAGATGATTAC
Organism: Euprymna scolopes; assembly: GCF_053919585.1. NCBI lineage: Eukaryota > Metazoa > Mollusca > Cephalopoda > Sepiida > Sepiolidae > Euprymna > Euprymna scolopes. The sequence continues at coordinate 68,582,247 of NC_136498.1, forward strand.
CCGGAAATTGACCACCAACTTTGAGGTTTCCTCTTGCCATGAGAGACAAAATATTTTTCCTCCACCCATGCCCTCTTACCCTTCTTACTTCAGATAACTTTTGCTTTTCTGGTGTCATAGTCCTACTTGCATTTAATAACTTTTTTTCTGGTGAATCCAAAAAATAGTATCACCATATGTCACGACTTTAAATCACATTCCTTTCAGAATTTCTAATTATTTTACTCATTTTAGCATTATTTAGAACCTACAATAATTGATACCAAGTTATTAGAGGTTGAAAGATGACAATTTTATAGTGTTTTTATTGATAAATTTTCTTATTTTCTTATCTGGAGGGAAGTTCTTCTTAAGAATTTGGTAAAATTCTTTAGGTATGTTGATAAAAATGTGCATACTTATAAGATGGGTTTTTACGACTGTTTCTTTTTGATAGTATTACTATCAATTAATTGGAATAGAGAGTAGAGTTCTATTTAGGATTTGGATTAGTTTTATAAATATCATTTGTATTGTTTTTATTCATCTTTGGCCATGTTAGTATGGTCTCTTATAACATAATTTATCACTTTCCTATATCTCAACCTGACTGATGTTTCATGATGAGTTCAGTGCGGATTGTTTTTTTGTTTCTTGCATCATGGATGTATTTTTCTGATTAAGAATTTTCTGGTTTTCTGATGAATCCACGAAGAAAGATCTGGCATTAACATAAATATTGGTTATTCTTCCGCGAAGGAAATGGTTCCTAATTGTATTGAAGTTGGTACTTCTGCATACACTGACCATATCAACAGTTAATGTCAACTGCCGGAGTATGTTGAGTGCTGATCAAGTTGATCAGTCACAATAAAAAATGCCATTGGAAATTGAAGCAAACAGCTTGATAAATTGGAAGAAGAAGAAAAAAAAAATTATTTTATATTCATGCATGAAAATAGCAGACACAGTAGACTCTAAGATGAATCTAGATACATTGAAGAAAATAGTACAGACGCCTGAGCAATTTATTGACAAGAGACAATGTGCCTCGGAATTGCGGTGCACGACTTATACATAGAAATATTAATTTAAGAAAAGGGTGTATGTGAGCGATGCTTTCGTTTGAAGGTGCACTAATGCTCAATGCAGACAATGGGCCTCCTTGCGTATGGGAACATTGGAAATATCACAAATTTTGAAAAATATTTAATTCATTTGTGGGCACAGGACCACCACAAAATAATCTTCAGAGCGAATGTGGAATTGGGTTGGTGCACTCTGTTACCAACTGGAGGAACTTCATGAAAGACATTTGTCAGGATTATTTCTTTAGGAATCCTCAGCAGATTGGAGGTCCCGTGAACACAGTAGAAATCGACAAGTCTTTGTTTAACAGAAGAAAGCACAATGTTGAGAGACTCATTGAACTGCTCTAGGTCTTCAGAGGATATGACACCACCAACAAGAAGGGTTTCTTGATGACTGTACCAAATTACAATGCCAAAACCCTCCTTTCTATAATAAAAAATATCCGACTGTTGGAAAGCATACAACAAAGTTGGAGAAGAAGGATTCCATCACCTGACAGTAAACATAGTCTGAATTTTGTAGACTCCATAACGAAGGCTACAACTAATCATGCCGAAATGATATGGAAGGAGACCAAACAACGCAACAAGAAAGAATGCGGAACCAGCCAGGAGCTTCTCAATACATACCTAATTGAATTTATGTGGAGACAAAACTTTAAAAACAATCCGTCTCCATAATAAATCACATTGCAGAAAGTTGTTACCCGGTTGGGGAGCTTCCTTCCATCTTTTTCTACCTCATCTTCTCCCTCTTTGCTAGCAACGTCTGCCCTACAGTCAACCGAAAATATTTCTAAAGAAATATCCTATTCTTTAACGGGTTTTCTCCTACTAAGAAACAGCTATAAAACACATTGTTACACTAAAAAAGTCTAAAGTTTTCTAGAAAAAAGTCTAAAGTTTTCCAACAAATTCATTCATCTTTTGTAAAAAAATAAATTGAACACAAAATCTTTTAATTTCAATTTTTCTTGAAAAGAAAAAAAAATATCACATATTTTCTTAATAATTCTTATAAGTTTAAAAAAATTATTCATTAATCTCCTGGTAGATTTTTGCTATTATTTTGTATGTTCATCCCCCCACCCACCCCTTACACTTAATATGTAATAAATGTTGTTAATTTATTTCCCAGCGTTTTTTTACTTTGATCAGTGATCGGAATATTCCAGCAATTTACATCGGCTGTTGGTGAAGCCTGAGCCAATGTCATGGAAATCTAGGTCAGTATGTTCAAGAGTACCCTGAAGTTTTCTTCTTTTTTTTCTTCTTAAATAATTGATAAGGTGAACGAAATCAGTCTTTAGAATGTTTCTTATAATGCTCTGTTATTATATGTTAACAATTATCAAGCTTCTACTTTAAAAATATTTTGGTAAATATAAAGAATAGAGATATAAACAAAAACACAAACAAATGAGATGTGTGTGTGTATATATATATATATATATATATATATATATATACACACACACACACACACTTTATATTAGCATAAAAAAAAATGGTTACCTGTTGAAGAACGGTAATTTTGGATTTCCATCCAGAAAAGTTGTAAATAAGTTTATTAGTCTTCAGATTCCAAAGTTGCAAAGTTCCTTGTTTGCTTCCAAATAGAATCTTGTTTAAATATGTGACGGGATGAACCAGGGATGTCACTTGGAAAGTCTCATTGGAAAATTCAATTTCCAAATATAACTCTGCAAACAAAGCATGTAAAAAAAATGAAACAATTTAGAATCTTTCAAAAAAAAAAAAAAAGTCTGGACTTTTAAAAAAATCTATAACCCTATTGCATGATCAGCAGTCAGAAATTCCATCCCTTTATTATTATATTCCCCTTGAAAGTATAAGTAAGTATAAAGTTGATATATTTTTGTATTCACATTATCAACTGCAGAGAGTGCTCAATTCATTACGAAGTCTTACACTCATTTTAGGTGTAAGTCTGTTTATAGAGATTGGATAAATAATCTTATGAATATGGTTGTTGATATAATGGTGCTCAATAATGAATAAAGCCATATATCTAAGTGCTTGTCCAGAATTCCCCCATATTAAAAATTAAAATAAAGAAAAATCCGTAGGTTGTACGTACCTGTGATGTAAAAAAAATATTGTAATTGCGTTGAAAATTAAATTAAGTTCAAATCTATCAAACTAAAAAAAACAATACTTTTCAAAAGTGTGCAATATGTATGTAGTGCTATTATAAGTGAAATTTTATATACGTCAGGAAAACCCTACGCATCAGTAGTTCAACAACATAAAATGATTAAATGAAAGATCAATATACTGTATAAATCAATAAAAAAAAACTTTCATCTAATTAGTTCTGTGCTGCAATTTGTCACATAACCCATAGATATATAAATCATTACACATGCAACATTTCTGCTAGATCAAACAACTGCAACAAGGGCATTATTACTTATGCTAGTTACATGTCACAGAATAGATTTTGTAATCTTATTAAATTTACTTATATTATTATTATTAATATTTATATATATATATTATATTATATTATATTATTGTTCTACATTTCGTTATTGGGAAAGTGCTATTTTCTACCGGAGAGCCATGTATTTCACAGCTGTCCTGTTTTTAAATCTCTGAAACAGCTACATGGTAGACAGCCGAGGATCCTCATTTTTCTATTTAAAAAAATTTTTAGTTAAGGTTTTCTTTCTATTTTTTATCCTTATAAAGAAAAGAAAAAGTGAGGGAAAAAATGTTAGCAAAAGGAATATATAGATAAAAATCTGATTTTGCTGGTCAGCGCTATTTTTTTGAAAATGGTAGTTATAAAAGTTTTTGAAAATCCGTTCACCATTTTATGATTTGACCTGGCCATGGAAGCACCATTTACAAAATTCTATATCAAGCTATTTTCTATTTTTTCTCCATTTGAAGCCTATGTCCTTAATTTAAGAACTTACATGCTTCTCTACGCTTTAACATCTATGTTCCATGGAATGGATTTTACCCCCACTTTTCAACACAAGACTCATCTACAAGAATATATCATTTTTTCTTTTATCTCTGGATATTTTTAAAGAGACTCGAAAGAACACCTTTTTGAATCTATTATTGGAACTACCCAATACGAACATCATACTCTCACCGGATTTCTGCAACACTAATTATTGGACATTGCTGAGTATTTTTTATTTTCCTAAAAACTTTAATAACTACTGTTTCAAAAATTTTGCTAACCAACAAAATCAGATTTTTATCTATATATTCCTTTTGCTAACGTTTCTTCCTCTGAGAAGAAGAGCCTATCTTTAAAACTCCATGGAATAAGGAATTTTTCTCACTTTTTCTTGTATTCCTTATTTTGAATAAAATATTGTGAACTTAATTCTATAATTCTATTGCTTATACTAGGCTCTATCACTGATATTGAGGCTTTTTAAATCTGGATAAGTTTATAATTCTATAAATATATTTCTCTATATTTATAATTCATCTCTTTCGAAATTAAGTTTTTTTTATTAACCTTTTCTTTAATTCCGAAATTTTCTTCTATTATATATATATATATATATATATGTTTAAAGAAAAAATAGAAAAAACCGAATGAAATTATTAAAAAAATCAACGTTTCATCCTTGTCTCAGAGGACATCTTCAGGATAATTGAAATAAAAATGTGATAAAAGAAAAAGTCATAGATCGTGCGAAAAAAGACAGTTTTTTAAAATCCAACCCATGTCGGGAAAGGACGAATATGTGTGCGTATGGGAAGGTTGTTTGATGTCTATATATACAATTTTAAAATGCATTTAAAATAAATATGTACATTTTTTTTTTTTTTTTTTTTTTTTTCTTCTGCGAAACTACTCATTTTCCTGAAACATTCAAAGAAAAACGGCTAGCCAGGATCCACCCTGATACCTTGCTCTTTGATTATTATTTTCCCTATGCGATACCTCACTATTAAACAGACATCTTTTCATTCTCACTATTAAACAGATACCTCACTATTAAACAGACATCTTTTCATTCCCACCCACACCAAAAATACAAAAATCTACGACACTCTTAATAGACTTGGTTTTCACCTGATACAAACAACTTCCTCAACCATAAAACAGACATTAAAAACTACCAAGCACTCTCCCAAAACCCTCACATCCGATGCCGGTATATATTCCATCCCATGTAACAACTGTCAAAACTCATCACTGATAGAACCTACTTTCAATTTAATAATTCTTACTATAGACAGAAATTTGGACTCCCTATGGGTAACCCCCTTAGTGGTGTACTAGCCTGCTTATTCTTAGAATTCTTAGAAACCAACTCTTTTAAACACAGACTTCCTAAAAACTCCACATATTTTAGATATATAGATGACATTCTTATTTTTCTCCCTAAAAACACACAAATAGAACAAATTAGAAATAAATTAAATTCAGTGGAACCATCTATAAATTTTACACATGAATCCGAACAAGACCACTCCCTAGCTTTTCTAGACATATTCCTCATCAGATCAGAAACTGATCTGAGTTTCAAAGTACATAGAAAGACCACACACAAAAACGACTATATTCATTACTACTCACACCACAATGATAAAATAAAGACGGGCATGATTATAGGGTTTTTCTTACGTGCCTTTAGAATATGCAGTCCCCAATATCTTAATGATGAATTTCAATATATTACGAATGTTTTAAGAAAACTACAGTATCCATCCTATTTCATTTCTTACGCAAAGAAAAAAGCTACGAAAATACACTATAACATAAACACACAGAAAAATAAAACAGATACCTCACTATTAAACAGACATCTTTTCATTCCCACCCACACCAAAAATACAAAAATCTACGACACTCTTAATAGACTTGGTTTTCACCTGATACAAACAACTTCCTCAACCATAAAACAGACATTAAAAACTACCAAGCACTCTCCCAAAACCCTCACATCCGATGCCGGTATATATTCCATCCCATGTAACAACTGTCAACAAGCGTACATAGGTGAAACACAACGAAAATTGAAATTAAGACTTAACGAGCACAGAAGAGATATGAGGAATGGTAGCGCCCTAAATGCACTCTTTTGCCATTGTGCAGAACACGATCACTCATTTAATTTAGATCAAGCGAAAATTATTAAATACGTGATAGATAGAGCTAAAAGAAGACTTTTAGAATCAGCACTAATTTTGAATACTAATACTATTACACAAAGAAAAGGCTTCTACCATTTAACCCCTAGCATAGGGAAAATAATAATCAAAGAGCAAGGTATCAGGGTGGATCCTGGCTAGCCGTTTTTCTTTGAATGTTTCAGGAAAATGAGTAGTTTCGCAGAAGAAAAAAAAAAAAAAAAAAAAAAAAAAAAAATGTACATATTTATTTTAAATGCATTTTAAAATTGTATATATAGACATCAAACAACCTTCCCATACGCACACATATTCGTCCTTTCCCAACATGGGTTGGATTTTAAAAAACTGTCTTTTTTCGCACGATCTATGACTTTTTCTTTTATCACATTTTTATTTCAATTATCCTGAAGATGTCCTCTGAGACAAGGACGAAACGTTGATTTTTTAATAATTTCATTCGGTTTTTTCTATTTTTTCTTTAAACATAACGTCAACCACCGCTGGTACATTTTTTCATTCCTTATACATATATATATATATATGCAAAATACTCCAGTAACAGATTACTCTTTATATATATATATATATATATATATATATATATATAGCTTTTATGTCTCAATACGGAACAGGATTAATGTTTTTATTGCCTAATTTTTACTGCATAATTTAACAAAATAAATTGGATAGGTTTTAAACTTGGTTTAGCCGATTTCACAGTTTATGCTAACTGTATTCTTATTTTTTATAAATAAAATGAAAAATACAAATAAAAATTCTACTTGTTGTTTTGAGGTGTCAAATTTTGACAAAATTACCTTCATAGATTCAAAACTTTTTTACCTGAAGCTGAAAAATAGGATGTCCGGTTTTATGCTTTTACTTACATCGTTGCTACAGCATAATTTAACATTACAGACCTGATAGGAATTGAGCTCTCTTTAGCCAATTTTATTGTCTACATCTGCTCTCTATGTGATCCAATCCAACTCTGTGGATTAGACTACACGGAGAGCAGGCATAACAGTTTGCCTGGTGCTAATCTGGAATACTCACAATATCTTAATTGCCAAAATTGAATGATGATGATTTTGTCGATAACAACTACCCTATCCCCTACATAGCAAATGAAAAAGGTTTAAAAGATTTTTTATGTAAGAGTGGTCTAGATACATAATGCCTGTAGGATCAATCCCATTTACACACACACACAGCACCAGTCAAAATGAAAACATGTATTCGATTTTGGTTCTTATCTAAAATTCTTTCTATACTTGAAAAACAAAAATTTTTAAAAATCTGTATGATGTATGTATCCATGACAAAACAAAAATATCACATTCCAAAATTGATCAAGTAGTTTTATTTTTATAAAGAAAATCATTTTAAAGTGATTAATGGGAATCCGAAGATCTTAAAACAAAAATCTTCCTAGCTTAGATTATTGTTGCATTATCTCCCTTGCTTCTTTGAGATGTTGACAAGAGAGTCATACTTATAAAATTTGATTTTCTTATTTAAATATAAAACGACTTGATCAATTTACAATATTTTTATTATATGATATTTTTGCCTTGCCATGGGTACATACAGCATACAGATTTTTCTTTATTTTGGCTTTTTAATATAGGAGGAATTCTGGACATGAACCTTAAATTCTCCTTACAGACAAAACAACTCTTCTACCCAACACATTCCTTAGACTCTTTAATATTTTAAAGCAAAAAGTAAAAAAAAATATATGGTGCTTCTATATTATAATAATGAAAAAAAAAAAAAATAAAATAAAAAATACTGAATTTTGTAATTGCCAAGACTCAAATAGTAACATATCCAAAAATTACAGAAAACGATAAAGGTAGAAAAATAATTATTAATGAAAAAAAGAAATTAATAGAAGGAAGCGAAATCACTATATTACTCTTACTAAAAAAAAAAAAAAAAAAGAGATAAGTTGACAGGGGAGATAATTAAGTTCTGTTGCTTATGTTACGTGATGATTTGTAATTAAAAATTTCGGACAAAATTTATTCACCAATAACATCCAGTGTGACCGCACCTGAAGATGGTCAGAGGTTACATTGGCCGAAACGTTGTGAAAAAACAACCAAGATGAGAATAATAGTTCAAATAATACAAAATAATAATTATAAACCCTCATCACAAAAATATACATTCATCATATCGAAAAAAACGGAAAGGACCCGGATTTATTAATAACAAAATTAAAAAAAGACTTGGCGCTATTTGCGTTTTAAATCTCTAATAGCTGTGTTCATTGGGAAAGCAAATAAACCAAATATTTTTTTCACTATTCACCAATAAAATCCAGTATGAATGCACCTAAACATGGTCGGAGGTTACATCAGCCGAAACGTTGTGAAAAAAAATAAGCAAGATGAGAATAATAGTCCAAATAATACAAAAAAAACAAAAAAACAAAAAAAAACCTTATTCCCCTTATAAACTTTATCAAAAACAGTTTTTCATTAATAATTATTTTTCTACCAAATATTTTCCTTAAGTTTTGGATATGTTACTATTTGCGACATGACAATTATGTAGGTACCATTTGTTTTACATGAAATTCAATATTTTTTTGTTATCTATATATATAAAAGGCAAAATGTGTGTGATCATTTCGTGTATGTCTTCAAAAGGCTTTTCTCGCACACGCTCCCGGGGTCGTTACTATCACTTAAAACTGTGTATATAGGTCCTATATAATAATATCTAGGAATTAGGAAAGCACGTAGCGTATAGATTTATTTACGTCGATTTTTACAAAATTATTGCTATTTTGGCTTCTCGCGTGTTGATTGGGCTTTTTAGTATAAATAAAGTGAAACTAAAATGACGTCTTCGGCATTGTGCCGGGAAAAACGTCCAGAAGCAATCAGCTTTGATCAGTTGCTATTTAATCTGGACAATTGGGAGTGGCTTTCCCCCTCCCCAACATCTGTTGGGGGAAGAAAATTTGGGTAAACAAACCCAAACACAGCGTGACTTCTATTTGACCTTCTTAATTAGGTCAAATGGAAGCAGTAGAGTTAACTTTTATTGCGCACGCCTGTTTTTATAGTTAAATAACCTGATTAACGTTGTCTGTCGACGTGGCTCAATGGTTAACTTAGCACGGTTTTTTTTCACACATTAATTTCCAACTCAAGGGTACGGGTTCGATCCTCATACACTCACCTACCAAAACATTTTTTATCCACCTCCGCGTCTAAGCTTCCGGGTTCAATCCCTCCTCCCGACCAAACGTTTTTTTTTTATTACTTCGCTTATTCTTTAGTTTACCCCCCCCCCCCTACACAGGTTTATTTATGCCATTTTTTTCCCGTTTTGGTTTTGGATTTTTTTTTACATCGTCTTTTTTATAATATTTAAGCAGGATTATTAATTATTCCCCCCTCAATACACACGCCTACAAACACCCGGGCAACGCCGAGTACCCCCCCCCCCTAGTATATAATAAGAGCAAAAATGTATGTTCGCTTTTTGTGTCTGTCCAAGAAAAGCTTTTTTCAGAGAAGCGATCGGTCGCCTAACAACTTTTTAAAACTTTTTATATCACATGTAAATCGTGATATCTCAGAGTCAACAACGGAGCTCGCCTGTTTATTTAATTTGTTCGACTTCGGGAAGATAAATATTCGATAGTTTTCGCTCGCCGCATGTAGGTTAAGCCTTTTCCTATAATGTTTCTCCCTACCCCGCAATGTCTTGAGGGGGGGGGAAAAAAAAAAAAAAGCATTCCCGCACTAAATGAAATGCTACCCCACAGTCAAAAGTTGACCTCATTAAGTCATTAAAACGTGCACCTGCCAATTTAAGTAATTAAATAAATTCAAACGTGTTTCTGTCAGTATGTCGCAGTGGCGCAATAATTAACGTTGCACATTTTTGTTTTTCACACTTTAATTTCCAACTTTGCCTCAAGGGTTCGGGTTCGAACCTCATACTTACCTACCAAAACTTGTTTTTATTTTAACCCCCCCCCCCCACTCCCGGAGTTTTGATTTACCCAAAATCACACACACCTCCAAACACCCGGGCAATGCCGGGTACCCCCCCGCTAGTTATAATATAGAAGCACCAAATATATACATGAATAAAAATCCTACCTGCTGTTTTGATGTGCCAAATTTTGACAAAATTATCTTCGTCAACGGATATGAGATGATTAGCGAATGGAAGTAAAAGGTGAATGTTGCTTTGATGGCCTTCATAGGTTCGGATAACCTGACAAAAAGAACAAGAAGAAAATGGCATAGCAATTAGTCCTATAAGCATGACAATGTTTTTCAAAGAGATTCGATGATTGAATAGCTTTGTAAGGATAGGAGTTAGTTCCAGCAACACATTCTTAAGCACAACGAATGAAATGTCTTGTTGATATCAAGGTTCTTGATAAGTTTGCCAACATTTCAGATAGAAAAGAATATTATTTGAAGTATTTTCAGTCACAGAGGGGGAATTCTAGAAGTATATAGTCCTGATGGAATTTGAAACAAAGTTCTTTGCAAAAATTTTGGCTTTCTCAGATGCTACCAAAATCACCTTTGATCCATAAAGTGATGGCTGGAATAGAAAATGCAGTGCTTATCTTGTTTTATCCCAATTATAATCGCACAAAAACTTTTATGATGTATATTCCTAAAAAAAAAAAATAAAAATAGTCTGTACACTAAAATTTATATGAATTCATCCAGTAAGCCAGTATTTTTGTTTTTATAAAATTAAATTTGACCAGCAGATGATTTCTAACCAGTATTATTATGATTGTGTTTGAATTATGTCCCTTGATTGTTGACGTTAATGTAAGTATTCTGCTGTTAAAATGCCTTGTTAAAAAAAAAAAAAAAAAAAAAAAAAAAAAAAAAATACTTGATCAATTAAATTCGTAATTTTTGGTATACTGTCTTTTTTTCAAACCTAACATGAATGTACATAATCGATTTCTATGCCATTTTGTTTATTTGCAGTTTTTAATATTGGAGTAAAACTAAATAAGCACTGAAGATTTATATTTATTCAGTACCATGTTTTTTATTCACCAAAACTCACGGAAAACAGGCCTCTGCTCAGTAACTCTGGATTTAACAGATTAAGCATAGAACTCTTTAGATTTTCTATAAATATTTGAAGCAGTTGTGAGCTGTTTTGAAGGCTTGGGTGTCAGGGCATCTATTCCGTTGACAGCAATTGAAAGGTGCTTCTTTGTTATGAGAGTAAAATTTTAAAATAAAACTACTTAATTTATCTGATTTTTAGAATATGATATAATACAGATCTTTATTTTTGTTTTTTCACAGGGAGGGGAGAATTCTGGACAATGGCAACAAGCAATTATTTTTTAAAAAGAATTTTAATCTTGCTATCCGCAATAACTATACAGAAAAACTAGACATTTGGAAGAATACTGTACTGATTTCGGTTCATACTACATGATTGAGATCTAAGGAATAATGAGAATAAAGAAAATATATTCATTCCAAACAAAATGGTGCTTTTGTTTTTTAGATATAATTATTTTAGTACAACTACCTCGAAATTGTGAATATTGATATGTAAATTGATCAAATACTTTTATAAAGAAAACCATTTTTAAGTGAATTTTAATTTTTCCTCCCCATGTTAAGAAGGGCTTTCTAAAATGTCACAAGCTTGAATTTTTTTGGAGTAATCTCCCTTATTCCTTCAGCTTGTTTTCAAGATGGTACCATGAAATTGTCGCTCATCCTTTGATTTTCTGATTTAAAAATAAAATTACTTGATCAATTTATGTGATTTTTGGTGTATGACATTCTTTTCATCACAAGTAAGTACACTGTACAGATTTTTCTTTATTTTTCTTTTTTTAGGAGAGAGAATTTTGGACAATCACTGGTTTTAAAAAAAATTTTTTTTTTAAGTAAAATTGAAGATAAAGATAAAAAGAGAGGGAGAGAGAATAAAGTTTTTTTTTATTATTATTATTGTTAATAAATGTTAGTAATGGTAAAATACTTTTTGTAAACATTTAAAAAAAAAAAAAAATCCCTCACCTGTTTACCCCGATGAAAGGCACGGATAACATTTTTACTAGCAGTGAACACTTGGCGATCATTAGCAGCAAGGCATGTGATCTCATCTTCATGTCGGTCACCTGAAAAGAGTTTTTTGAAAATAATTTTATTTTGAAATAACCTTGTCAATTTTATAATGAAGTTCAAGATAAATTTTATTTCTTCTTTTACTCGTTTTCACTCCAAACATATTGCCACTTGAACATAAAGAGTTACTATTTGGGATCATGCCTAACAAGGGACTGTGGAGAGTTGAACAGCAAGATGTCTGTTCACTTTATACTTAAACTTCTGTAGCTTAATACAATCAGGGAAGCAGGAAACGGAGAAAATTCCAAAGTCTAACAGTTTGAGGGAGGAAACAGATTGGAAGGTTGTCCAGCATCTAAGGACCTCTACAATGAAGAGGTGAGATTTTGGTCCTTGTTGAGTCAATTGGGAGTATTATGTCGCGGCACAAATATTATTAATTTGTCAGAGCATATTCCATTCAAACACTTGTAAAACAGGCACAGGGATACAACATTATTTTAAACGAACACACAATCAATAAACCTGTGATGGTGGACCACTTTTTGGTGTTTTCTTTCTTTGACATCGGATGACTTCCTCAAAACTGCAAGCATGAAGAGGGGAAATATGCTTATGGTAACCAAATGCGTTCTTAGCATTCAGTCAAATAAAAGATGATACATGTTCCCAAACACTACTAAAATGTACCAAGTTTATGAGGTACTTGATGTTAATTTGAAAAATAAAATTACTGGTGTGAATAGGACCACCTTTATTAGAAGTTTAAAAATCACTGTAAAGAAAAGCATGAAGAATGTTTTCATCAATATATGTATAAGAGATGAAGTTACCCTACTCATGCATACATTTTTTTTTTTTTTTTTTTTACAAGTTCTGCATTCATCTTTTTTGCAGATTGTTATTATCATCTTCATAGTTGTTGTTTCACCACGTTTCAGCCAACTCATCCTCTGGCCTTCTTCAGGTGATTAACTGCGACAGGATAGGAGTACTGAATCTCGTAACTTATCCCCAGTAATTACTGCCTTCCATAGTTGTTGTTGTCTCAACACATTTTTGGCCAACTAATCTTCTGGCCTGCTTAGGTAGGATTGAAACTGCTATCTTCAGACAATGCTCAATTAGAACCATAGAGACTCAATGTCTTTATCCACTATGCCATGGCCCCCTTCCCGAATCAAGCAGGCCAAAGGATTAGTTGGCCAAAAATGTGGTGGGACAACAACAAGGCAGTAATTACAAAGGATAAGTTACAAGAGTCAGCATTCTATCCCGTCACGGTTAATCACCTGAAGAAGGCCAGAGAATGAGTGGTTGAAACGCAGATATAAGAACAACAACTATGAAGATGAGGATAACAGTTTGCAAAAAGAATGAATGCACAGATTATAGAAGTCTCATCTCAAAGGATTCCAAAAATAAAAATAAGAAAAAGTTCTGTTAAAAAGATCAATATCATTTGGTAACACACAGGGAAAACATACTTGTCAGAAATGTCACATGTCAACCAAATCATATAAGGTCACAAATGTGGGACAAATGTAAAATGAACTAATACAATGTTTAAACAGTCACACTTGGAACATTAGAAAAAAACAACAACATTGTACATGGTACAACAGAAATACCTCCCACACTTTAAACTTTCAACTATATGTTGCTAATGAACTTATGCAAGTGCCAATGATGTTTTCATTTAGCTAATAACTTGTGATTTTTTTTCAAGTATCATCAAGCAATCTGGTTTAGACTGGTGCACATCGTGCTTTTATTGTAGAAGTGTTTTTGAAGAATGGTGACTCTATAACCACAACACAGAAAGTTTTCCAAGTTCGTTACAAGTTAGGACGGCATGATGCTGTTCCAGATAGAAAATCAATACAGCTATGCGTTGCAAATTTCAGAGTTACAGGTTTGGCATTTAAAAGAAAGCCACCTGGAAGGTCTCAATGTGCTCAAACGCCAGACAGTATTCAAGCTGAGAGACTTTCTGTTATTCAGTCTCCTACACGTTCAGCTCGCAAACATGTTTTGGCCTTGGAATTATCTGATCAGTCAGAAGAATTCTACACACTGATATGCAGTTCCATCCATACTATGATTTAATTTTATTGCTCAGAAACTGATTGATTATTTAATTATTGATTGTTAAGAAACTGCACGAGTGCAACTGGGAGGACCGCATGTCAAAATGCCGGAGATATTTCTGCTGCCCCCTGTACAACGCTTGAAACATAAAAAAAAAAAAAAATCAACTACCTCATTTTTGGATTCTGTCTAAGAGGAACAGACTCGTAGTTGGGGTACCAACCAAGCTGGGGCAACAATACTTCAAGCAAGTAACCTTGTAAAGATACAGGATACTTAGCAAATGCAAGAAATTTCAGTTTTTATTTAGAATTCAACCTAATTAAAAGAACAAAAATACAGAAAAATCTTTATGATGTACATGCTAATCACAGAACGGACATGTCATATTCCAAAAACCATATAAACTAATCCAGTTTTATTTTTATTAAAAAAAATCATTATTAAACAATTAATGGGAATTTTGCGGCAATATTACTTAAAACTAGTAACTATGACTTATTGTTGAGTTATTTCCCATTGATTCTTAACATTTTTAAATAATAGTAGACAAGATAGTTACTTCTCAAATACTCATAAAATTTGATTTTCTAGTTAAAAATAAAACTACTTGATTAATTTATGTGATTTTTGGAATACAACTTTGTTCCGTGATGAGTACATGCATCAAAGATTTTTCAGTATTTTTTAAATTAAATTGAATTCTAAATAAGAATAAAAGTTTTCTAGCTCAATAGAGGGAGCCCACTTTCTTTTCAAATATCATGTGTGCCCGAGAGGTTGCAGTATTGTGAAATAGTGTCAGTTGTGTATTACTTGTTTGGATCAACCTATTGTTCTCATCTTGAGGTTGCAGTATTGTGAAATAGTGTCAGTTGTGTATTACTTGTTTGGATCAACCTATTGTTCTCATCTTGAGTGTTATTTGTGCAACGTTTCGGTCAGTGTAGCTTCCGACCTTCAAGATGAGAACAATAGTCCGATCAGAACAAGTAATACAAACAATCATCCTTCATCCAAAAAATTCAGAACTGCAGTGTCAGTTGTGCCGACGAGTACTTTTTTCTTTTTTGCAAGTTAATTTTTTTTTTAATTTCAGCTTACTAAAAAAGTTCTGATAAATGATTCCCAGATTAAGTGACAGTAATGTGAACCTTGAACTTTGTCACAAAAGATGTGGTTCTTGTCCAGAATTCACCCTATATTAAAAAAAAAACAACAAAGAAAAATCTGTATATCTAATGAAACAAAAATATCATATTCTAAAAATCATTAAATTGATCAAGTAGTTTTCTTTTTAGATAAGAAAATCAAATTTGGTAAAAAGTGAATGCCTTACACACCATTTTGGAAAAAAAATGTCAAGAAACAAAGGGAGATAACTCAACAATAATTCATATAAGCTTCATGATGTAATGTCTATGAATTCCCATTAAATGTTTAAAAATAATTTTCTTTATAAAAATAAAACTACCTGATCCATTTTCACGAATTTTAGAATATGATATTTTTATTTTGTCACAGATATGTTAATCATACTAATTTTTCTTTGTTTTTGTTTTTTTAATAAAGGGGGAATTCTGGACAAGGCTCAAAGATGTCAATCTTTCAGATAGTTAATCTTCCACAAGTTGTATGTTGCACCCCACACTAACACTATTATTAACATTTACAAATATCATTTTAAAAAGTATTCAATACTTACTAATATCGGTGATGCCAAGCTTTGAACACTGCATATGAAAAAAAAAAATAAATAAATAAATTCAAATAGAAATCAGCAAATCACATGACTGAATTAACATTGGGTTTGAAACCAGATTTGTTTTTATTTTTATTTTTTACAATCATGCAAACTACAGCATCTACAGTGTGTTTAGCATAAATTTAAAAACACACACACACACACAAAATAATATGCAGGTAAATAGAAAAGTAACTATTATTCCTTTAATAAGTGAGAATCTCAATCTATATACGCAACGAATTTTTGATCTAAGCATTTGAAATTAGTTAAATTAACATTGGATTTGAAACCAGATTTTTTTTTTTTTTTTTTTTTTTTTTTTACAATCATGCAAAATACATCTACAATGTGTTTAGCATAAATAAAAAAAAAAAAACATAAAATAATATGCAGGTAGATAGAAAAATAACTCTTATTCCTTGAATATATATATATATATATATATATATATATATATATATATATATATATATATATATATATATGGCTATACCCGTGCCCCTCCTGTTGCTAACTCTGCCAGCACACTCATGTTTTCTATACTTCACACTGAGGAAGATCGAAGGATCGGGCAAAAATTATGTGCTTTTGAAGGAAACATTCTTGTTTTTTTCAAAAGACTTTTTGTATTCCTACATGTCAACATGCAGGAAATAAATACAGAAAAGATATAAACATTTATATATTTTTCGTATTGATTTTTTTTATTCATATATATATATATATATATATATATATGAGAATGTGTATCTGTGAAGACAACTCTCAAGCTATATACTCAACCAATTTTTGATCTATAGACTTGAAATTAGATATATAGAGTATTCAGACAGATAGAAAACTTTTTAATCAGATTTCATCCAGATAAAAAGGGCTGCTAAGAGGTTGAAATTGAAAAATCAGTACATGGGGGAGGGGTGTCATAGGATTTTTGTTTGTCAACTGTTTCACAACTGCACATGTGGGAATCATTGACATGACAGCTTCCTTACGTTAAGAATAAGTAGGTTTGAAAACACCTTTAAAGATTGTGGTAATCTGGCCTAATGTTTATCGCACTTGACTCACTGACTCTAGGTCTTGGTTTCGATCTCAGCTCATAGGTACATGCAAAATGAATACTGATGCTCAAAATGAATAAACATTTACTTAAAAATTCACCAAAAATCAAGAAATCAACCAATTTTAATGAAATTTTCAGTATTTATCAAATAATGATTGCGGAATATATTTTATTTAAATCTTAGTGAAAATGTATTATTTTGTTTAAACAAAAAATACCTTTACTAAAGTCATGATTTTCAGTAGTAAATAAAAAATGCAAGAATTTATTTTTGCTTTTTTTATGTAAATAAAGCATCGTAATTTGTAACAATAGATACTGTTAGAAACTGGCTCAATATATGTTACCATGACATGCTGACATATAATCGGTGTTTTTTTTTAAACAGTATTTTGTATATTTCTTTTATTTTTAACTCCTTTTCCCAAACTTACCGTGTCAAAGAGAGAGTTGGGCGCCATTTGTAATTTTCCAATACATCGGTAAACACGGTATGTTTTTCGAGCTGAATAAACATGTTACATTAAATAAAAACACGAGAAAATTATCCAGTTAGGTGGAAAAGTAGCTTAACTTGCCTTTGATGACATTTATTTGTTACATATTTGTTTTTTGATAAGTTCTTCGAACCTATATGTACAGTTGTGTATCAGAAATTTAGAGGAATCTTTGACACCCCTAACAGAAAACTGCGAATAAAATATAAAAAAACTCGTAATTTCTCTTTTTAAAGTGGGTTGTTTATTTTCTGTATGGAATATACTTCCAAAATTAACTATTAAAGTTGTTTAAAAATTAATAGAAATATTATTTTTTTATAAAACAGTGTTTACAAAATGTTTACAAAATGCTGGCGTGCCTTCATGCAGCCATTTTTTCACGTAATAAAATCAATAGAATTTTACGAGTTAAATATTTTTCAATTTTTAAACTTTAAAAATTTATCAAAATTTTTCTATTGGTTCAATTTTTATGATATTTTTAGGGTTAATGTGAAATTTTATGCTCTTTTCAATAAACCAAATATAATATTTTAGAGAAACGTTTTTTTTTCAAATTCACCCCCCCCATTTTGAAATGTCTATTAAAATTTTAATAATTTATGTGCCAAAGTTTGATATATCACAAATTGAAGATAAAAGATCAATAAAGAAAATATTCTAATTTAAAACAAAAAAAAAATAGTTTTTTGGAAATTTACCTGTAAAGTCCAAAGTGTTAAACCTTTTTTTTTTTTTTTTTAAAAAAACCACGTTGATCTTTTTTTTTTTTCAATGAAAGCTCATGTCATGCTTACATCATCATGTAAATACCAGATGCTGACGGCAAATTTTTCTATTTCATTGAATGTTTTCTTTTTTTAAGTATTTAAAAAAATTTATTCGATAAAGAAGTATTAAAATATATCAATCAAACACTCGTGTATTTCATTAAAAGAATTTAAAAAAAAAAAAAAGAAAAAAAAAAATCGATGAAGCGGATTTTTTGCTCTAGGGGAAAAACTTATAAGTGAATGTGCATTTCCTTTTTAACTACGGAGGATGAAAAATACTAATTTTGGTTAACACACGCAATAAAAAGAGACATTATGTCCGTTGGACTAATCTGTATTTCATAAATTTCATTTTAGTAGCAGCAGCTATTTATAGCTTTGCGCAAAACACATTGGGAAAATGCGATTTTCTACGACCCTCGCTTTAAAAAATCCTTTTATTTAAAAAATACATGGAATTTAAAATATAAATATGGACAAATTCTTAACAATGAAGAATAGAACTACTCATTTAATAGTATATTCTTTTAAGTAAGTGATTTTTTGGCAAGTCAAAATATGCTGATTTTCTTTATATTTTTTTTTTAAAGAAAACCACTTTAAAAAAAACAAATATTGCATAATTTGCTATTAAACCTGTTATTTTTTTTTAATTTGGTCTTTGCTCCTTTAATTGAAAAAAAAAAAAATTAGGGTTTGAATTACATAGTTATAAGCTTCGAAAAATAGCAAGTTGAATTATTAAAGTTCTGATCATCATTTTTAATGGCCACTTTCTGATACACCTAATGTACAGTACTACAGTAATACAAACCTCTTTCCTGTGTCTGACGATCGTTTTCATCACATTCTATTTATTTTCTTGGTGCTAGTGCACTTACTGATCCGCGCTATTTTTTAAATCGTATTTCCAAGTTTAATTAAAGTTTTATGATATGTTTTTGGTACTAGTAGTGCACTAGGTGTATCAGAATTTTTGTAGGAATTTTTGACACCCCTAACACGAAACTGCAAATAAAATATAAAAAACTCATAATTTCTCTTTTAAAGGTGGGTTGTTTATTTTCTTTATGGATTATACTTCCAAAATAAACTATTAAAGTTGTATAAAAAGTAATAGAAATATTTTTTTAAAAATAGTAATGAAATTAATTGAATGTTACGAGTTCAGTATTTTTCAATTTTTAAACTTTAAAAATCTATCAAAATTTTTCTATTGATTCTATTTTACGATATTTTCAGGGTCAATGTGAAATGTTATGCTCTTTCCAATAAACCGAATATATGTTAGACAAACGTTTTTTTTTTAATTCACGCCCCCCCATTTTGAAATCTCTATTAAAAAGTAAATAATTAATTTATGTACCAAAGTTTCATATATCACAAATTGAAGATAAAAGATCAATAAATAATATATTAAAATTTAAAAACAAAACAAAAAAGTAGTGTTATTTTAGAAATTTACCTGTAAAGTCCGAAGTTTAAAACCTTTTTTTAAAAAAAACCCATGTTGTTTTTTTTTGTGTGTTTTTTTTTAATGAAACCTTGGTCCTTGCTCCTTTAATTGAAAAAAAAATTAGGGCTTGAATGACATTTTTCGAGGAGTTATAAGCTTCGAAAGATGGTGGGTGGAATTATTCAATAGTCTTCACGAAATTTCTGACACTGCTAAAATAATAACATTTAAAAAGCCGTTCTTAACATGGGGAGGGGAGGGTGTTTTGTAGCTATTCTATACTTTAACCTTACAATTGAATAAAAAAAAACAGGTACTCATGCAGTAGGTGTCAGAAATTTCGTGAAAAATAGTGAATAATTCCACCCCGTCTTTCCAAGCTTATAACTCCTCGAAAAATGTCATTCAAGCCCTAATTTTTTTTTTCGATGAAAGGAGTAAGGACCAAGGTTTCATTAAAAAAAAAAAAAACAAACAACGTATTTTAAAAAAAAAAAAAAAGGTTTTAAACTTCTGACTTTACAGGTAAATTTCTAAAAAACACTACTTTTTTTGTTTTAAATTTGAATATATCATTTATTGACCTTTTCTCTTCAATTTGTGATATATAACACTTTGGTGAGTAAATTAATTATTTACTTTTTAATAGACATTTCAAAATGGGAGGCGTGACTTATTCGACCCCCTGTCTTTCCAAGCTTATAACTACTCGAAAAATGTAATTAAAGCCCTAATTTTTTTTTCAATTAAAGGAGCAAGGACCAAGGTTTCATTTAAAAAAAAGAAAAGAAAAAACAAACAACGTGGTTAAAAAAAAAGGTTTTAAACTTCGAACTTTGCAGGTAAATTTCTAAAAAACCCTACTTTTTTTATTTTAAATTTGAATATATTATTTATTGACCTTTTCTCTTCAATTTGTGATACATAAAACTTTGGTGAGTAAATTATTTACTTTTTAATAGACACTTGAAAATGGGGAGGGGGCGTGAATAAAAAAAAACGTTTGTCTAACATATTATATTCGGTTTATTAAGAAGAACATAAAATTTCACATTGACCCTGAAAATATCGTAAAAATAGAATTAATAGAAAAATTTTGATAGATTTTTAAAGTTTAAAAATTGAAAAATATTGAGTTCGTAAAATTCATTACTGTTTTTTAAAAAATAAAAAAAAAATATTTCTATTACTTTTAAAACAACTTTAATAGTTTATTTTGGGAGTATAATCCATAAAGAAAATAAACAACCTACTTTTAAAAGAGAAATTACGAGTTTTTTATATTTTATTCGCAGTTTCGTGTTAGGGGTGTCAAAAATTCCTACAAAAATTCTGATACACCTACTCATGCAGAGAGTGATCCGTGCTGAAATAATAACGTTATTTAAAAAGCCATTCTTAACATGGGGAGGGGAGGGTGTTTTGTATCTATTCTGTACTTTAACCTTACAATTGAATAAAAAAAAACATATCATAAAACTTTAATTAAGCTTCGAAATACGATTTAAAAAAAAATAGCGCGGATCACTCTTTGCATTAGCATCCCATTTTCTTTAATAAATAATTTTTTATCTTATCGATTTTCGTAATGTTTGGATATAATTATCATAAAAGTACGAGGAATACGTAGATAACATTGTTTTCCTGTGAAATTCAATATTACGATTTCCGAAATTTCGTCCCAATAGTGTAGAAGCGCCAATTATTAGGTAGAAGCACAGAATAATTACAAGACACTCTCTCCTCCCCATGTTAAGAATTGTTTTCAAAATAACATTATTTCAACACGGTAACAAAAGTGCATAAGTATCACATACAATTGCAACTTCTATTTAGTCATGGCTGCTAACCCTGTAGATTAAATAAAACGTTATGTTCAGAATTCCAAAAGATTCTCCAGTTCGACAAGATACAACACCTGAAGAAGGTCGGGGGTTACATCGACCGAAACGTTGTGAACTTGCACGGACGATAATAACAGTAGTCGGAATAATGCAAATTAAACACGTGGAAGACATCTTGCGTCAATAACAATTCAGGAATATAAAACCAATACGTTAAATTCCATCTATTTTGTTTACTTACATTGTAGGTATGAAAGTTTTTTCCAACACTGGTTATGACATAATGTTCTTTTCTTTTTTCTTGATATCTGATGGCCAAAGGAACGTGATTACTTACGTATCCTAAAGCACGATAGCCCGTAAATATTTTACTCGCTGACGGCATTTTTTGTTATATTCTATTACTTTGAAAATTTATCAAATAATAGAAGCCATAAATCCACACGTGGAGAAGCCGGAAACGGTGATCTAATTATTTGTCCCTGCTATAAAACAAATCCGGCGAAGGTTTTAATTTTTTTGGTGCTTATGCACTTATTGAACCATGCTATTTTTAAATAGTATTTTCAAGTTAAATTAAAGTTTTACGATATCTTTTTTTATTATTATTAAATTTTTACTTGAAAGTTCAAAACACCCTCCTCTCCCTATATTAAGAATGACTTTCTAAATAACGTTATTTTAGCACGGTTAAATAAGTGTTTACCAATTTTTTAAAAAGCTTTTAGGGTACTAGTGCAGAGAGTGATCCGGACGTAAATAATAACATTATTATTTAAAAAGCCATTCTTAACATGGGGAGGGGAGGGTGTTTTGTACCTATTCTATATTTCAACCTTACAATTGAATAATAAAAAAAAGCATATCATAAATTAAACTTGGAAATACGATTTAAAAAAATAGCGCGGATCACTCTCTGCACTAGCACCGCTTTTAGATACGTAAAAGAAATAATGTGAAAATGAAATCGAGAAGTTCATTCGTGTTCTTTATTATTATTATCTAAATGTTTGTTGACTAGATATTTTTTTTTTTTATTAAATAGTAATAATAATAAATATTTACGCAAAAGAAAACTTACAAAAGATAATTGCAGTTCTTTCTAAACAAATAAGAAAGGACTTCCCTTTCAACTAAAAACAATAAAACAAAATTAGAACAGAATCATTAAATCGCATTATTAAAATTTAAAAAAAACAAAAAAAACACAGAAAATTTAACTGCAATTGACTTAGAAGCGGAAGTTGCCGGTGTATGCTGGAAAATAGTCCCTTCTATAGAAAATAATCACAGGCTTATTTATTTATTTATTTATTTATTTATTTATTAGCCTCTTCACAATAGTAGAGCTGCAGAGTCTGTTGGATTGATGTAAAAAGGCAACAGAAGAATGGACTCAGGTGAAAACGTCGAGTGGAAGAAATAATAGCTCGGTTACCAAACCGGACTTCCGTTTTTATTGTGAAACAAATTGGCACAATATGTAGTTTTCTAGAATATTATTTAGATACCCCCCACCAACACCAAAAAATAAAAAAAGAAAGAAAAGTACTTGTGCGTGTTTACTTTCACAAATCCTAGTCGCATTTTCTTCTTGGGATTAAATTCTTAGTTCTTTTATAATTTGATTCATTTTTCAAAAATAATTTATTTTTAGTCATGTTATGCAGATTTAAAGTTGTATTTTCTAACCTGGAAAACTTTGGATAACATATTTATTTGATATAAAGTCAAAATATGAGCCCCTCCCTACCCATCATCACTGTCTAACATTAACTTTTCACCGTTAGTTTCATATATTTATTACAAAACAAACAAAAATAAGAAAATTTTTCCAACAAATAATTAAAAAAAAAACCCGCACTTTTGCATTATACGGACGGTGCCAGTGTTAGAGGGCGATAACTCCAATTAAATATCAAACATAAGTAATTTAAATACATAAAACATTATTCCATGTTTTAAAAGGATGTCCTCTATAGTATCAGACCTGACAGAATGGTTAATTGTAGGTATAGACCGTTTCATACCCTTGAAAAAATTCCAGCAAAAACCTAACAGCCAGCCGTGGTTGGTTCTCTCCGGAATATGCTGCTGCCATTGTGCACAGGAATCACTTTTTCCATTGCTTCCAATGTAACAAATGTACTGAGACTAAAGCCTCTTTCAGGACTGCCAGCAACCACTGTAAAAGACTAATGAAGAACGCGAGAGAGTTGTATGCTCAGTCCGTCAAGTCCAAAGTGGCTGAGCAGCAGCTTGATTCCCACCATTTTTGAGAAATAGCAAACAGGATCCTGAACAGAAGTGTGTGCTTTTAATAATTAATTTATGTGCCAAAGTTTTATATATCACAAATTGAAGATAAAAGATCAATAAAGAAAATATTCTAATTTAAAACAAAAAAAAAATAGTTTTTTGGAAATTTACCTGTAAAGTCCAAAGTGTGAAACCTTTTTTTTTTTTTCTTAAAAAAAAACACGTTGATCTTTTTTTTTTTTTCTTCAATGAAAGCTCATGTTATGCTTACATCATCATGTAAATACCAGATGCTGACGGCAAATTTTTCTATTTCATTTAATGTTTTCTTTTTTTAAGTATTTAAAAAAATTTATTCGATAAAGAAGTATTAAAATATATCAATCAAAAACTCATGTATTTCATTAAAAGACTTTTTAAAAAAAAAATTGATGAAGCGGATTTTTTGTTCTAGGGGAAAAACTTATAAGTGAATGTGCGTTTCCTTTTTAACTATCATCAATGGACCTAAGGTAATCTCGTCAACATCAGACAAAGCCAAGCTCTTTGTTAAGAACTTTGCGGCTAATTCCATACTATGCGATCAAGACTGCCCCCCTCCTGTATCTTCTTCTGTATCAGAAAACATTCTATGCGACAATAAATATTTGTGCGTGGTGTTGCCAAGCTAATCATAAACCTTGATTTGAGTAAAGCAACTGGCCCTGACAGCATTCCAAGTATAGTGCTGAAAAAGCTTCAACCAGAACTAGCTCCATGTGGCACTATATCTTAGTACCTTGGTTGTGGTGGTTGTTAACACCCTCCCCCTGCCCGGCTAGGAGGTGATTTGGCAGTAGGTGGAGGGATACATAAGTGACCAAAATGCAATCCCACAATTCTCTTCCTTTTCTCGATCTCTTTTTTGTCCGGACAGCATGGGGTAAGCATGTGTTATTTTCCCTTTCTGTAAACGAGAGTTGGGGCCATCTCCTCTCCCTCATCTCTAGTTAAGCTTAGTTAGTTTTAAAGTGGTAATGGTAAAAATCAATTGTAGGATCTGTAAATTATCTGCTAATATTGTAAGATATATATTGTATATATTTTATAAAATAAATAGTTAATTATATTTCTCATATAAATTGCGACCCCTATTGTGTGTTTTTTGTGTCTGCGATAAATGTCTTTAGTCGAATGAAGTGGTCCTGAGGACAAGGAAGGTTCCAGCCAGAATGCCATCAGAGATCAAGACGTTTTCCTTACATCCAACATCTCAGGTATGCTTTTCCTATTGATACTCAGGGCCTAATGACTGGCCCATCATCACATCATCATGGAACCGTTTCTAAGACATTTAGTGTAACACGTGGGTCGGTCACACACCAGTGACCAGCTGATAGTGTCACACCCGTACTTACAAAGCTGTTTAAGTGTTGTCTTAAGGAGAATTGCTTCCTAACACCCTGGAAAATCTCATCAGTATACCCTGTATTTAAGAATTCATATGATAGGTCATCTCCCTTTCAGTACAGACTAATAAGTCTCTTGTGCATCGTGAGTAAGTTACAAGAATCTGTGTTAAATAGAGAAGTAGTCAACCACCTCAGCAAATAAAACCTTCTTAGTGACATGCAATATGGTTTCTGTTCTGCTAGATCTACAGTAGATGTGCTTACAGTTATATCTTATAGGATTAGTGAATCTCTCGATGGAGGCTTCCTTTCTAGGGTGATAGCTCCTGACATATCAAAGGCCTTTGATAGGGTATGGCATAAAAGTCTACTTCACAAGATCTCCAGCTATGGTATAGCTAGAAATGTTTTTTCAATTATTAAATCATTTCTCTCTGATAGGTTCATAAGAGTAATGGTTGATGGGCAGAAATCAGAAGCTTATAGTATTAATGCTGAAGTTCCTCAGGGGTCCATCCTGGGTCCAACTCTCTTCCTGATCTACATCAATGATCTTCCAAATCAGATCCTTACATCATTTGTAGACATTTTTGCTGATGACAGTACCATCTATGGCAGCACATCAAAGGCTGTAAATGATCAAGTTCTCTCTGATTCTCCCTCCTCTGATCTTGAGCACATGGTACAATTAGGAAAAAAGTGGCTGGTTACTTTTAATACATCTAAAACCAAGCTTCAATCTTTACATCATCAACGTTCTGATCCCCATCTGGCATCAATAAAAATGAATGGCTCTCATCTTGGGGAGGCTCCATGTTTTGACAAGCTTCTGGGCTTGACCTTTACTCCTGACCTGATGGAACACGTACATCAAATCCATTACCAAGGTCGCTGGAAAAATGGTGGGATCTTTCTATCGATCCAGTAGATATCTACCTGCTGATGCAATTCTCTACCTATATAAAAGCCAGGTATGTCTAAGAATGGAGTATTGTTGCCACATCTGGGCAGGGGCTGCTAGAAACAATTTATCCTGCCTCGACAGAGTTAAAAATAGACTTTGTAGCCTAGTAGGGGATGCTCTTTTCTTTTTCCTGCAACCTCTTTCTCACAGAAGAGATGGTGCGAGCCTGTCTCTGTTTTATCATTATTTTCATGGCAAGTGCTCGTCTGAGCTCCAATCTATGATCCACCCTCGCCAAACATACACGAGAAACACTCGTCTAGCTGAAAACACTATGAATAATTTTCCCACTCTTTATCTGTGCCTAAACCTAAATGTAAATTCCACGAACAAAGCTTCTTTCTTAGAACTGCACACCTGTGGAATTCTCTTCCATTTGCCTGCTTTCCAGCTGACTACAATATGATTGTCTTCAAGTCTAATGCAAACAAGTTCTTGATGAGCCGTTCCCCTTAGTAATCCAATTTATCAAATTTACACTTCTTACAATTACTATGATATTATCCTTTTGACCACTGGACACTCTTTAACCCTTATACTCGAGTGGCCTCTGGGCCTTGATAAGTGGTGATTCCTTTAAAAAAAAAAAAAAATTAACCATTCAAAACAAAAAAAAAAATCAATCATTATGGCAACCAGTTTCTATTGGAATTATTTTGATGTTAATCTCATGTATCTCAAGTAATGTCAAGCCATGAGGTGGCAAATAAGTAAAAACAGTCCAAAGCTTTCAATAGGATCGACCATCTCTTCCTGGCATCTGTTCTGAAGGCTGCCAGATTCCAACCGGGCTTCCACAAATGGATCTCCCTACTGGCAGTGGTACAGGTAAACAGAACGTGTTCGAAATCTTTCGATATCTCCCGGTCTGTCCATCAGGGCTGTTCACTGTTACCTCTGCTTTATGTCCTTGTGTTGGAGCTGTTACTTTGTAAGCTGAGGCAGAAGGAAGGAGGTAAGTCCGGTCCTGTATGGGATCACTCTGCCTGTCAGATCGAGAGTCAGAGTCTCTGCGTTCGCTGATGACATCATCGTCTTTGTGTCAAGCTTCCGAGATATTGAGGCAGTAACAGAGGTGTTCACAAATAATACCACGGGTGCCAAAATCAATTGCAGCAAGCCGACTGGTCTGCGGTTGGGAGCCTGGAGGGGCACCGACTCCCTTCCCTCTCCCTTTAGCTGAACAGTTCGGATCCTCAGCATGTGGTTTGGACCAGACCTCCAGCTTGAAAAGTATTGGTCAAAAGTAAAGTCAACGGTTGAAGTCGCGGTCGACTTCTGGGTTCAAAGGAAACTATCCTTGAAGGGTAGGGCAGAGGCATGTGCAATCTATATCTTTTCGATCATTCTTTACCGACTGGCTGTACTTCCCCTGCCTGAGAACTATCTAAAATCCCTACAGAGCAAGTTTTCCTCGCTTCTTTGAGACAAAGGGAAACATTGGGTTCACAGATAGGTCTGTGTTCAACGTCTTTGTGAGGAAGGTTTGGGAATGCCCGACGAGGTGTCATCGAGATGTCAGGAGGCTTGCCTTCCTGAGCCGAACCTTGACAGAAGTGTCTGCATGGAACCTCACGGTCGAGGCCGCTTTTTCTGACCGCATCCTTGACCACAAAGTTGAAACACGTTGAAAACCGTGGAACAACACGCAGTTCTTGAGAGAGTGTAAGACTGCGCTAAGGAACCTCCCAAGGTCCAGTGACCTTTCACGGCTAACTAGAAAGGAACTATATAAGGAACTAGTGAATAGGGGGCCGCCGACAATCCTCTTGTCAAGCGTCTGGGGTTGTTGAAGGAGCAGATCTGCTCCTGGTGGAGCTGGGCGTCAGGTTCGAGTCATCTCAACAACTCTGAGTTTTCCTTGGCCTGGCAATTGAGCCAGAACATGTTGTCCCTTAATGCCATACTGAAAAGTGCCAGACTAGTGAGGTCGTCAGGGTATCCCTGTTGAAGGACCCCAGCCAAGGAAATGCCGGAACATGTGTTCTTCGATTGCAGCGGACTCAGACGGTACTGGGTATATGTCAACGAAGTGACAGCTCGCATACATCTCGAGCAGCCTCGCCCGCTGGATATATGCTACGTCATCCACCGCACATAGCCACCATAGTACAGGGAGAGCCGAATGGTGTTTCTTGCGATCCTGGCTGTGTCCGGAATAGTGTTACAGAGTTCAAGAGTGCGAGAGAACGCAGGATTGAATCGTTTGCTGATCAGAATCTGGTCCTCTTCTTCAAGCATCAGCTAAAGATGAAGATCAGATGTGATAGGAAAAGATCATACTCTGAGGCCTTTGACTGAAGATGGATAAAGATAGTGAGTCTATGTGTGCGTAGAAATGCAAATTTGAAGTTTGTGTTCCCCACCTAAGTATGGCGTACACGGTTCCAGATCCTGCTGGACTCCAGAACCCTAAAACAAGCGTTTAGACTAAGTTCTTAGTTAGCTGAGTGAATGGCCCCCTCCATCCCCAATAGGAAACCGATCCTTTTCTTTTTCGTCCCTGGCTAACCCAATAAGCAATCTTGAAGAACCCCCCCCCCAACCCTGGTTTATTTGATCCTGCCGAGAATTTCAGCCCCATATAGAGAGCAACTTGCTTTGTTCTACCATCCAGAGAGGGTTGGAAGGGTCATACTAACACTTTAATTATATTTTTTGGATTTTTCCCCCATCCCAATGAAATAAAATTAAATAAACGACTTTTTATAAAATTTTATATTTACAAATTTATTTTATTGCTTATAAAATAAATAACTAAATAAATAAAATAAAAAGCATACAAACATAGACACACGATATGATTTGGGAATCTTAAGTGCCCCCCCCCCCCAGTGTGCTTGAGGTATTGTGGTGAATGAGAACTTTAGCTAGGATCAGCATAGACTAGCAAAGGTACAGTGACGAGGATGACCATTGACACCTCTATGGTGAGCTACGATGTTCACTCTTTCGCTGCCGGAAATTCAAGTGCCCCGAGACGTTTTCTGCGCAAGTGGCTAGAGGCGCCCTTTTTCTTTTTACTGAATTGCTCTGGAGGTTCAATGTTTTGATTTTTTTTTTTTGACCAATCAGAGAGTTTTCCGGGCTGTCGGAAATTATGTGTCTGGGAGCCGGTGAAAATCTTTAAAAACCTGTGTATTTTCCAAAAAAAGGCAGTTAACAAAATTCAGAGATAGTGTTGGAAGATATATATATCACTACTGTCTGCAGCTCAAAACTAACGCGACAACACTGTGAATGTAGCAGGCGAGTCGGCTGATAAAACAATGTGGGCGAACACACAGACACAGTAACTAACTTTTGTATTCCCCCTTCTACTATCGCATGCTCATTTTTAATTAATTTTATGTAAACAATTATTTTAAAACTTCCTTAATCTCAACTAATTCCCCCCTTTTGTTTACTCATAAATGAACTATTATTTTCATTGAAATATTTCCTAAAAGTAATAAATCTTTTTTTATAAATTGAGAGTTAACTGTATTTGTTTTGTTGATATATTTTCTACGAAAGAACATCGTAAATTCGACTCTCTGTCTTGCTCTCTTTACTTCTTTTCCCCACAATAATAGTAAAATTAATTAATAAATAATAAACAAATGTAAGAAACCTTGGAATAGGCCAAAACTGGCGACCCACCGACGTGATTATTTTGAACACGCAAACATTTCTATAAAAAAAAAAAAAAAAAAAAGGCTATCTTCTGATGCTTCAAGTAACCAATCTTTTGATGTGAATTTCAATGAAACTAAACAAAATGAAAACCCAAGAAATAATTTCACTACAAATTCACCATGGACCAACAAACAAACAAAAAAACTGCCTTCTAATACTTCAAATAACCAACTTTTGATGTGAATTTCAACAAAAGTAAATAAAAAAACTCAAGAAACAATTTCACCAAGGTCGCGAAAAACTATGGAAATTCAACAAAAATAAAAAAAATTTTTGTATGAAAACGATAAAACAAATCCTTCTGAATATAAAAATCTACTTTTCAAAAAAAAAAAAAAAAAAAAAAAAAAAAAAAAAATTTTTAACATAAAAACCTATCTTCATAACAAAATTATAAAAGACAACATACAGCAAAAGTGTGAATAACAAAAGGGAAAACTAAAATGGCAGAAAACGAAGTCGACATGGCAGCAGAACAAGATAAACCAGTGCAGTCAATTGCGATGAAAACTCCGGCATTTATTGATTCAAATGTACTAGCTTGGTTTTCAATAATGGAAGCCCAGTTCAGTATTATGAACATTAAGCAACCAAGACAAAAATTTTATCATATTCTCGCGTCACTACCAACGGATATAGTTGGAAAATTACAAAACAGCATACTGGAATCAAAAGACTTTGATAAGTTAAAAGATGCTGTGATTAATCAGTATGAAAAATCAAAGCCTGAAATGCTGGACAAACTAATGTCATCTTCAATCATGACAGGACGTCCTTCGATTTATTTGAACGAACTCATGTCGTTAGCAGGTAGAATTGGTGTTGGAGAAGACATTGTCCGACATAAGTTCATCCAAGCCCTACCTCATTCGATCAAACCCGTGGTAGCAGCACAAATTGATCTCGATCTGGAAAGACTTGGTAAAATGTCCGATGACCTGCTGTTATATTTTAATAGACAGGAAGCCACGCATATACAACAGATATCATGGAACCAAAACCATCGTAACCAGAGTGATGACGGATCTCAAAGAAAAAGTAATCCGTCACAAAAATCATATAATTGTCCAAATGGAGTTTGTCCTTTTAACAAGGATCAGAGACCCAAAATCTGCCGTTCACATCTATATTTTGCCGAACGTGCAAAATATTGCAAACCATGGTGTAAATGGCCAGACAAACGGAATGTGCAAATGCAACCCAGTTCTCGTCCTGCCTCCCCTGCTTTTAGTAAAACATCGGAAAACTAACCCGGCGAAGCGTGATAGCTTCCACATCTTCGCCGCTTCTTGAAGTAGCCGCACGGTTAGGAGCTATAAAATTGAATTTTGTTGTGGATACGGGAGCTGCAATATCTGTAATCCCAAGAAAATATATAAGCGGTATAGTTATATACCCAACAAACATCTCAATTGTGTCAGCTAACGGTCAGAACATTGAATGTTCCGGTCAAGCAGTATTAAACCTGGCACTTCATAACTTGAGGCGTGATTTCACTTGGACCTTTCTCATTGCAGAAACTACCAGACCTCTCCTAGGTTATGATTTTCTGAATCATTTTGGATTAATAGTTGATTGCACAAATAACAAATTGATTGATCAAACAACCAAAAGATATTCAAACGCACAGCCATCACCAATACTTATGAACATTGCTTTATGCTCGGATAACGTTGCCGACACAACAGTTCACACAATTTCGCAAAAATATCCCAACTTAATTTCTCCACATCACGATTCCAATGCAACAAAACCTAAAGTGTTTCATAGAATTGAAACTGGCAGTAACCCTCCATCTTTCTCTAAAACGAGGCAGTTATCAGCCCAGAAATACAACATAGCAAAAGAGGAATTCAGGAAACTCCAGAATGCCGGAATTATATCCCCCTCTAAATCAGAGTGGAGTTCGGCCTTGCACATGGTGAATAAATCTGATGGGACTTATAGACCTGTAGGTGACTACAGGTTACTAAACACTATAACAAAACCAGATCGATACCAAGTGCCAAACATAAATTCCTTGTCATCAAAACTGCACGGTAAGAAAGTTTTTTCAAAAATTGATTTATCTTCTGCTTATCACCAAGTACCAGTCCATCCGGATTATGTATGCAAAACAGCCATCACAACACCCTTCGGTTTATATGAGTACAATTACATGCCTTTCGGTTTGCGGAACGCATCTAGTACTTTCCAAAGGATGATGGACAATATTTTCCGCGACATCGATTGTATTTTTATATACATCGATGATATTCTTATTTTCTCAAATAGTGAAGAAGAGCATTCCAAACACCTCGATACTGTTTTACAGAAACTCAGTGAGTACGACCTTAAAATTTCCCTTTCTAAATGTATTTTCAATGTTTTTCAACTTGAATTTTTGGGATTTCACATATCTGTTGATGGTCTTAAGCCAAGTGACAAGAAAATCCGCGAATTAAATGAATTTCCTCAACCAAACGATTCAAAATCACTGCGTCGATTCCTTGGCATGGCAAATTTTTACAGAAAATTAGTTCCAAATTTCAGTGAAATCAGTTTACCACTCACCGAGTGTATTCGGTTGAATCAAAAATCTAAGAAAATAGATTTTACAAAGGAGGAAGTTGAATCCTTTGAAAGGATAAAAACAAGTTTATCAGGTGTAACCGCTCTACCTTATCCCGATTCAAAAGCTACTAATTATCAGCTTGTTACGGACAGTTCCAGTTACGCTGTTGGAGCAGCACTTCATCAAATGATTGACAATCAACCAATTCCTATTGGATTCTTTTCAAAAAAGTTATCACAAACTCAACAAAAATATTCTACCTTTGACAGAGAATTGCTAGCTGCTTATTTAGCAGTCTTGTATTTTAAACATCAGGTGGAAGGCAGAAACTTGTTGTTATTAACAGATCATAAACCGCTCTGCAGCGCCTTTAAAAGCCAAACACCTTTAAAATCCGATAGACAACAGCGTCACCTTTGTTTCTTGAGTGAATATGTGACTGATATTTCACACATAAAAGGTTCACAGAACATTGTAGCTGATTGCTTATCGCGACCAGCGTATGCAATCACAATTGATATTTGTGACTTACAGGAGATGGCCAATCACCAAACCACTGATGAAGAAACAAAAACTCTATGTGATCAACTGAAGCCGTATCAGATTAATGAACATAATACAATCCTATGTGACGTGTCTTTACCTTTTCCACGACCTTTTGTCACACAAAAGCTCCGGAAATCTGTTTTTGACAGTTTACACAACTTGTCACACCCTGGAATTGCTGCTTCAACTAAAATGATAACTTCCAGATATTTTTGGCCCAAAATGGCCAAGTCAATAAAGGAATGGTGCAAGGAATGTCAGCATTGCCAACAAGCAAAGATAAACAAACACACAAAAAGTGACGTGCATCCATTTGAATTGCCATCCAGCAGATTTCAAACTGTACACATTGACATTGTTGGCCCTCTACCACCAGTCAAAAGCAAAACAGACCCGTATTTCTCTCCCTATCGTTATTTATTAACATGCATCGATAGAAATACGAGATGGGTAGAGGCTTGTCCATTGACCGAAATAACTGCAGCGTCAGTATCAACTGCTTTTGTTGATCTGTGGATATCGCGATTTGGTGTGCCCCTCCATGTCGTTACAGACAGAGGTAGCCAATTCGAGTCTGAGCTGTTCTCAGAACTGTCAAAAATTATAGGGTTCCACAGGCTGAGAACGACTTCGTACCATCCCCAAGCAAACGGAATGATCGAGCGAGCACACAGAACATTAAAGACAGCAATTATTGCCAGAAGAGAATCTTGGTTATCTGCTCTTCCTATAGTTCTTCTAGGTATCAGGATTACACCCAACGATTCCAATTATTCACCATTTACTGCAGTTACGGGTGCTAATGCACAGATACCTAGATTGTTAATTGATGCGTACGAGGATGCAAACATTGATATAACAGATGCTCACATAAAAGCTCTAGCTGAGGAGATGCGGAAATTTGACACAGACGGATTATCCAGTGGACACCTCCATTCTTTACCTACTGTGTACATTCCTAAGGATCTTCAAATTTGTGACAGCGTCTGGTTGAGAACAGACAGAATTCGAAAATCTATGGAAGCTCCATATACAGGTCCATTCCAAGTAGTACATCGTCATGGCAAATATTTTACTATTAAAATGTCTGATGATGTACACAGTAACGTTTCCATAGATAGATTGAAGCCTGCATATTCTTCAACAACGTCAAAAGATTTTGTTCCACCCCTTCCAGTATCTGACACTTTTGTATCTTCCTCTGATACAGAGGTTGAAAAGAAACAAACTAAATCAAAGTCCGGGAGAACCATCAGGTGGAAAAAGGACAACACATATTTTTATTATTAAAAATAAAAATGATGTAAAAATTTTCTAAAAAAAAAAAAAAAAAAAAAAATTTTTTTTCCCAACCTACATTTACATGTAAATATACTACCAAACTTTCCTTCACAAAAAAAAAAAAACCCAAAGCTAGTTATCATGAACGATGAACCTTTAAACTCCGTTTACTGGGCGGAAAGTTATATGGTGAGCTACGATGTTCACTCTTTCGCTGCCGGAAATTCAAGTGCCCCGAGACGTTTTCTGCGCAAGTGGCTAGAGGCGCCCTTTTTCTTTTTACTGAATTGCTCTGGAGGTTCAATGTTTTGATTTTTATTTTTTGACCAATCAGAGAGTTTCCGGGCTGTCGGAAATTATGTGTCTGGGAGCCGGTGAAAATCTTTAAAAACCTGTGTATTTTCCAAAAAGCACAGTTAACAAAAATTAACAAGCACAAAAATTAACAATAACAAGCACAGTTAACAAAAATTCAGAGATAGTGTTGAAAGATATATATATCACTACTGTCTGCAGCTAAAAACTAACGCGACAACACTGTGAACGTAGCAGGCGAGTCGGCTGATAAAACAATGTGGGCGAACACACAGACACAGTAACTAACTTTTGTATTCCCCCTGTTATTATCGCATGCTCATTTTTAATTAATTTTATGTAAATAATTATTTTAAAACTTCCTTAATCTCAACTAATTCCCCCCTTTTGTTCACTCATAAATGAACTATTATTTTCATTGAAATATTTCCTAGAAAGTAATAAATCTTTTTTTATAAATTGAGAGTTAACTGTATTTGTTTTGTTGATATATTTTCTACGAAAGAACATCGTAAATTCGACTCTCTGTCTTGCTCTCTTTACTTCTTTTCCCCACAATAATAGTAAAATTAATTAATAAATAATAAACAAATGTAAGAAACATTGGAAAAGGCCAAACCTCTTCCTCAATTCTTTGATTGACCTTGTGCCTTTGGTTGTAAACTTTCAGAATGAATAAAAAAAGATATAACTCTAATGGCGACCAACATTTTAGCCTTAAAAACACAATAGCAGTTATTCTAATCGACGAACTTTCCTAATTTTTAGATATATTAATATTTTCAACGCGACAATTAAGTACGTAAAACGACGTTTTTTTTTTTTAATCGATCTGTCAACTTTAACAAGCACCGTGATTGCTTTTTCCAATCAAACTTAGAACCTATTAAGTTTAACACACGTCCCTTAAAAAAAAAAAAAAAAAACAGAAATACCATTTTTCTTTTCTAAGACGCAAATAAATTTCTTTCAAAGTCAACAACAACTTGTTACCCAGAAGTAAATTCGTTACATCATGAATTATCTCCCCTGCTTTTTCCATATATTTTGTCTTCATTCATCCGATAATAGTCTGTTAAAATAGAATTTCCAGCTCAACAAACAAATGCAAATGAAACTGTAAAAATACCTACTACTAATTTAATAACATCATAATATTTCATACATATTTCAAGATTTAAGTATATAAAAAAGAAAAGCCTTCAAAATATTAAATATTAATTTTTGTGATAAAGGACTCCCAATAGTTCTAATTATTTCCCTCCCTACGAGGCAAAAGCTAGACAGACAGTTTTAAATGTCTAGACAAAGTGTAACTAACTCCAAAACACTAGCAGACCACACTTTAGTCCGAACGTAAAGGCCAGTTGTTTCATGTACATGACGAGAACATTGATCTTCACATTTATTGATCTTTTAGTAAAAGCAAATAGAAGAAATTTTGATGTTTGTCAAGATAGAATCGACATATCGTTTTTTATGTTGTTTTAAGTAAAAACAACGAATTTAGGAAAACTCGTCCCGGGAAAACTCGTCCCGGGAAAACTCGTCTCCGGAAAACTCGTCTCCGGAAAACTCGACCCCTTTCGCTAGGTAGGAAAACTGGTCCCGTATTGAATAAATATCGATTGAAAACACATTTTATGATCGTTCTTGAAGGAGATATTGTTTTTTAAAATAGACTATAGCCCCCATAATATTTAAAAAAATATTTTTTCTTGTTTAATGTTTTTTTTTTTTTTTAAATAAATAAAATCGATTTTCTAAGTGTCCGTTTTCTACCTAACTGCTAAGTTCTTAGTGGTTTCACTTATTTTAAAGCGTTTATTATGTTCATAAACGAGACCGCATATTTTTTTAATATTAATATAAAAAAGAATTTACTTATTTACTGTTGTTTAATTTATTTGGAATCGTTTATTCGGTAAAGAAAAAAAACAAAAAAACACAGAAAACAAACAAAAGTGTTACGTGAGAAAAAGAAATAATATCCGGTATATCAGTGATGTACTATATCACATCTTAGGGGTCTTGATAATCTCTAAAAAATAGAAAATTAAAGAAATTACTAAGGGAGATTTGGTTTTAAAAAGAAAATAATATATTTTAATATT
The DNA here is from genome assembly GCF_053919585.1 of Euprymna scolopes. Lineage (NCBI taxonomy): Eukaryota > Metazoa > Mollusca > Cephalopoda > Sepiida > Sepiolidae > Euprymna > Euprymna scolopes. Next base: position 68,619,133 of record NC_136498.1, read on the forward strand.
TTTTAAAATATAATTTTGAGGGGGGGGTAAAAACTATATCTCCCTCCGAAAAACAACCAACAAAAAATGAAATTAAAAAGATTCTTGATAAACGATAGCGGAGTTTTCAATAAAATTGATTAATAAATTTATTTAGTGATTACTTTTTCTCTTAATGATTGATTTTAGAATTTTGAAGTAAAAATTAAAAATGAGTTAACGAGAGATTGTTAGCACATGGCATCTCTCGCGCCAAAAAATATTTCGCTTTTAATTTATTAGTTAATTTTTGCAAAATTTGACAGGACGACAATAAATGTTAATAATTGATAAAATTATAATTTTCAATACCGCATGAGTGCATTTGGTATGAGAGAAAACAAAAACATAACAACAAAAAACTATCATAATTAAAAAAAAACAAAACAAAAAAGTAACGAAGAAATCGCTCCGTTTTTAAATTTTTTTTTGTTTTTTTATTATTGTTTTTATGACTCCAAAAAACATCGTTAAAATAAGAACAAAAAAATTTGGTATTAACTTTGTATGAACATAATAAACGCTTTAAAATAAGTGAAACCACTAAGAACTTAGCCAGTTAGGTAGAAAATGGACACTTAGAAAATCAATTTTATTTAAAAAAAAAAACAACAACATTAAACAAGTAAAAATATATTTTTTTAAATATTATGGGGGGCTATAGTCTATTTTAAAAAACAATATCTCCTTCAAGAACGATCATAAAATGTGTTTTCAATCGATATTTATTCAATACGGGACCAGTTTTCCTACCTAGCGAAAGGGGACGAGTTTTCCGGAGACGAGTTTTTCGGAGACGGGTTTTCCCGAGGCCGCCGAGATATATCTCGGCGGTCTCGGTTTTCCCGAGACGAGTTTTCCCGGGACGAGTTTTCCGAGCACCCACTTTTCCATACTAAGGCAATGTTTTTGTCTAATTATAGAGTGCCCCTTTTTGGGGAGCTGGTTTTTCTCCCACATTAAAACGACCTTGTGTCACATTTTGCTTCCGCGGGGAAACAAATAAATAGTAATTGGGTTTGTATTACTGTACACATAGATTCGAAAAAGTTGTCAAAAAACAAATATAGAGCAAATAAATGTTATCAAAAGCAAGATAAGTTACTTTTCTACCTAACTGGTTATATTTTTTGTGTTTTTATTCAGTGTAACATGTTTATTCAGCTCGAAAAACATGCAGTGTTTACCGATATTGGAAAACTCAAACTGGCGCCCGACTCTCTCTTTAACACGGTAAGTTTGGGAAAAGATGTTATAAATAATAAACTAGACCAAATACTATTAAAAATCAACCGAATATATGTCAACTTATGTCACGGTAACATATATTGAGTGAATTTCTAACAGTATTTTGTCTAGTTTATTATTTATAATACCTTTTCCCAAACTTACCCTTTCCGAGAGTGAGTCGGGCGCCATTTTGAATTTTCCAATACATCGGTAAACACTGCATGTTTTTCGAGCTGAATAAACATGTTACACTGAATAAAAACACAAAAAATATATCCAGTTAGGTAGAAAAGTAACTTATCTTGCTTTTGATAACATTTATTTGTTCTATATTTGTTTTTTGACAACTTTTTCGAATCTATGTGTACAGTAATACAAACCTTTATGCAACTACCTTTGTGATGTATTTCTTTCTATATATCAAATATCAATAAAACTAAAACAGAAACAATATTTACTGTTTTTGTTTTAGTTTTGTTGATATTTGTTTTCAGCGACTAAAAATGAAAACGTGGTAATATGAGGAATATAACTTTCGCTAAATTTTGTAAAGAATAGGTGTTGATGAAGAATAAGCGACGCGAAGTCCGCAGCAAACAGTATCAGACAAAAAAAAATCAAGTTATACTTAATTATTTATTTATTTTTTTTTCATTAAATAAAATGTTTCATTGTTTTGAATTTTTTTTAAAACATATATTACTTTATTAAATATTTTTTGATTTCTTTATTATTATTTATCTTTTAGAAAAATAAAATAGTTTTTATCTAACACTGTTTACTGCGAACTTCAAATCGCCCATTCTTCTGCGCGACCCATACATTTTGGAGCTGTATAAAAACGAACTTAACTATTCAGAAAAAAAACACATACACACATACAAAAACGATCACAGGAAAAATTGAAAACAAAACACACACACATACAAAAATGAATAAATAAAATAAAACACTATAAATAAACAGAAGCTCTCATACAACATTTGCTAGAAACCTTCAACCAAATGTGAAGCAAGCACAAAATCAGTGACATCAGCAATTGTGTTAACTATGCCAAGCTTTCAATAAGTATGGAACAGCAAAAGTGCCTTAATGATTTTTGAAAAATCGTTTTTGTTTCTTTTTTGCTTGTTCAACCCCAACGGATGTAACATCTTTGATATAATTTGGTTAGATTTGAAAATTACATAATTAATATAATTATTATGAAAATATATATAAATTATTTAAAAATATTATGTATTCATATGCCTGTTGGGCTAATATTCTCATAAAATAAAAAGTCCCAACTTAGGAATATACAATCAATAAATTAAACATGTATTGGTTATTCTGAAATGAATATTAAATATATAAATTAGGACTTGTGGGGCAATAGATAGAGTACTTCGTAAAATTCAGTTGTAAATTTACAGGCTTCTGGAGGTTATAGGTTCAATCCTCAGTGTGAGTTACCCAAAAGTAGAATTGCAAATTATTTTGTAGTAGACAGGATTACAAGGAACACCAGCAGGAATGAATTCTTGCGGCTCAAGATTTTGAATATACTACCTTTCTGGCTTGTCCAAGTCACATGACCAAGTTTATAAAAGGTTAAACAGGTATCTCTCTCTCTCTCTCTCTCTCTCTCTCTCTCTCTCTCTCTCTCTCTTTCTGACTCTTGCTGATAGCTCAACTCCATTTCTGCTGACGAGAAAACAAACAAACCAACATAGCTACCACTGCTCAGGGACTTCAATGTGGTACACACAACCCCTTCTTTCTAATCATTCATCTACATCCATACATATTGACTCTTTCCACAACTAACCCTTTCTCTATACAAACCTACTGACGAAGATAATCAATAAAGCTGTCATTAAATATTGGAAGGAGACTTCTTATCCTCATTTTTACAATTGATGACCCTGACATGATCTGAATCTGGAATGAAAGTCAGTCTTAGAAGCTTATTAAAGCAGGGGGCTTCTTCAAGGAGAGAGAGCCACTCATTTCAACTAGGGTAAAGTGAGAATCCGAGCATTGGTAGTGAAAGAAGAGAAGCCTTGTTTAAGGAGAGTAGAAAGTTGATCCTGGGTTTAGTTTTGTCAGCTGCGTAACTCCTACTTCACTTATTTTGTTCTTTAGTACTCACATTTCTAAGAGCGATGTTTCTAATAAAGAGAGAAAAATGCCTATTACGTTTTTGAATTTTTGAGATGGGGATTGATCTTTCATATTATTTGGATTCATTGGACTACTGTTCTCATCTTGTCATGTTCAATATAACCTCCGACCTTCTTCAGGCGTATCTCATTGAACTCGGGAATGTTTCTGTTGAACTCAAGAATTTGGATGTAATTTCAAACAGACCCCTTTATTTATTTCATGTGGATAGCATGCTCTTGTTCTGTGATTAGGATATGTATCCAGTCATGGTTGATGGAACAAGTGCATAGTACTCCTGTGAAGTAAACGGAGGGGTCTGTTTGAAATTCCGTCCAAATTCCCAAGTTCGACAGAAACAGTCTCAAGTTCGATAAAACACACCTGAAGAAGGTCGGCATTTACATCAACCGAAACATTGTGAAAATGACACTCAAGATGAGAACAGTAGTCCGATGAATCCAAATAATACGGAAGAATTGCTGTTTTCTGGGTCAGAATCTATTCCATCTATCGTTGGCAAGATTTTGACCTTTAAGTAATTTTTTTTTTTTGTAGCTCCTTACATCAAATGGCTTTATGCATTGTCTAGAGCGATTTCCATAAAAAAGAAGAGATATTAAAAGTAATCAACCACTTTTTTCCCCCATTGTACCACATGTTAAGCAATTTTATTTGTCAAGCAAAAATAGACATACAACAGAAAAATGGTGATTATTCAGAACGAATGTTACAATGAGTGTTGACACCAACGTTACGAATCCTACATCAGTAGCAATTAAGTTAGCTAGTGTGAACTTTGACAAGGGTTACACTGAGTGTATGATAACCCAGATCTGTAAAACAGAATCATTCACAGGGTTGAATGAAAGATAGGCGATGTAAAGTATAAGCAGGGGCAACATGTTAAACGGTACACAAGACATGTCCCTGTTCCTTCATTTATATTCTGGTATCGTACCAGATCCAGAGCATCTTAAAGATAAACATTATATCATAATATCTGAGGTCATTCAGTGAAGTTATTCATGGGATTTTTAATTTAAGTCGAATAGCACAAAGATTTAGGAATTACCCATTTTAAAGATTTATTAGATTTTTTGTAATATTACTTTCTAATAGAAAATGTAGTTCCCCCAAATAAAAATTGGCAGCATTAATCCAGTCAGAGAAGCATTGAATTGTAAATAATTCCTGCTAAAGAATGGCAGTATCAATCCAGTCAGGTGTTAGCAGAGCATAGTTCCCTTCTTTGTGTCAAGATTAAAAGCTATGACTAAAAATTTCAAAGATATTCAGTATATTTTATACAAAAATTCTGGTACCTGATTGGTTAGTACTTATCACCCCTGGCTAAAAATATAATCGTCCAAATCTTTGTGCTCATACTCTACTATTATGTCAAAAATATTGCAACAGGTTCAGTAGAGATGCATTGTGGGAAGTTCTCAAAAATGTTTTATTTTAGGGCAACTGGTCACTGGCATGAATAGCTTGCTGTTGCTTACTTTGCCTATCAAAAATAGTATTTAAATTTGGCAGTTGAGCTGACCCTGAAACCTAGATGACTTAAATTGATAGCAATCCCGTGAAGGCTCTCTCTCTCTCTCTCTCTCTCTCTCTCTCTCTCTCTCTCTCTCTCTCTCTCTCTCCATGGGTCGATGGAGCTTATATGGAATTATGACATCACTGCCCCCCCCTCAATTTATTTCTGAGATTTGTTTACTCTGATTGGTTTATAAATCAAAATCAAAATATTTGAATTTTGATCCTAGTTAGTGGACTAACTGCCTAGTAATTTTTCACTGACTTAATTGTCTGTTGCTTTTTGTGCATAAAAGAGAAATAAAAGAAATTAAAAAAAAAAGGAAAGCAAAGGACAGAGTAAGAAAAGAACAGAGAGGAATAAAAAGAAAGATAGTATCTTAAGAGGCCAAGAGATATATCATCTCCACATGTTAAGTAGACATTGATAACTAATACCTCTCACCCACCCAATCCACCTGTGTTGCCCTTGATCTGAATGTTTCTGATCTTGTGGATATTGGATGCAGGATCTATTGACTTCCATTGTTGACATTTTCTAACCACTTTGCATAGAGTTTCTTTGGAATCAGCTGTGACCATCTCAATTTAAGATGTCTGCGTCCTGTCAGTTTGGTGAATTTCTCAGTTTATACTGAAATGTCTTGGATTTTGATGGAGTTTCGTGAGTGGACAGAGGAGAAATATGATAAACGCTTATATGTGGTTTCGTACTTGGTGATATCAGCAATATATGAATCTTGCTATCGTCTGCTGAATTAAAATATTGATGCTAAAATTCAATATAGTTTTGAAAACATTTGGAACAAATACATTGAGGACATTGCCAAGCCTGCTGCAAAGAATCGAACCTCTCTTTCTACCGTGCTAAAAAAAATGCTCATACCAGAGAGTATCCTATAGCTTTACAAGGCCACCATTTACCCATGCTAGTATTGTTGTCACATCTGGATTGGTGCATCTACCACTAATCTCTCACTCTTCCACAGGATTCAAATAAGAGTCTGAAATCCAATAGGTCCCACACTATCAATGAAGCTCAAATCTCTGTCCCATCACTGCAATGTTACATCCCTCTGCCTCATTTACTAATCATTATGTTTTTTTATGGGAATGGAACATCCTAAAGAATGCCAGACAATCACACAAGATTTCAGTCACTCCAACCGAGAGATCTTTTTAAGATTATAATCGTTCCTTTTAGTGCAATTGTTTGTATTTTTGTTTGCACTTGTTTCACCAGGTATATTCAGCAGGTACTTTTTGAAATTCTTTTTCATGAGTTTCGTTCCTCCTATGATTACAGGAATGATGGATATCTTCTAAAGATTCTAGTTTCTTTTAATCTCGTACATAAGGCCTTAGTATTTCGCTATCTTCTCCCTCTCAGCTCCGTTAAGGCCAGCATCATTGGGGACAGTTACTTCAACTAGGGTTGATACTTTCTCTCTCTTGTCCCATTTCACTATATCAGGCTTAACAGCTCCGTTTTCTAGGTACGTAGCTGTAGAAGTTTCATAGTAATAATGAATGGTGTATGACTTATTTCCAACTGTTGTTTCTGGTATATGCTCCCACGACTGCTGCATTGGATATTCAGCATTTTAAAGATTTTCCAGCGGAGATATTTGAACACTCCATGGTGTCGTATTGTATACATTTTACATCCCCCAGCAGAACTTTACAACTGAATGTCATGTGGTTCACACTCTACTTCTGTGTGACAGAACCTGCACTTGTTATTATTACTGAGAACATTCATCATTTCAGAGCATTGCTCATCGAACCTTGATTTTGAGCCACCATTATCATTCTCTCCTGAGCGATCCTTTTTTCAGCCAGTCTATAGAGGCTTCTTTATCTATATATTCCTGGGATGGTTCATTCAGGAAATATTTAGCATGCCGTAGGTTGGCCCAATTCTTCCAGTTTTCTGTAGTAGAATGGTTTTCATATATTTTTATCGCCTCTTCTGGGCTATTTCTGTTGCAGGCTTGTTTTCTGTTCTTGTGTCATTTGTAAGACAGTTTTGTTAGTTTTGTGATGGAGGGAATTGTACTGGCTCTTGTTTCTTGGTGTTCGTATGCCATCTTATGGTTTGGATTCTGGTAGTTCATCATATTGTCAACATCATTAGAGACAATTCAACTGGGTTGTTACTTTCTCCATCTTGTCCCATATTACTATATCAGGCTAAACAGTTCCTTTTTCTAAAGTACATATCTGTAGGAAGTTCATGATCATAATGGATGGTGTATGACTTATTTCCAACTGTTTTTTCTGGTATATGCTCCCACGACACTGTTGCATTGGATATTCAGCGTTTTAAAGATTTTCCAGTGGAGATATTTGAACACTCTATGGTGTCATATTGTATACGTTTTACATCCCCCAGCAGAACTTTACAACTGAATGTCATGTGGTTCACACTCTCTACTTCTGTGTGACAGAACCTGCACTTGTTATTATTACTGAGAACACTCGTCTTTTTACAGCATTGCTCATCGAACCTTGATTTTGAGTAACCATTATCATTCTCTCCTGATCATAGTGGAGCAATCCTTTTTTCAGCTAGTCTATAGAGGCTTCTTTATCTATATATTCCTGGCATGGTTCATTCAGGAAATATTTAACATGCTGTTGGTTGGCTCAATTCTTCTAGTTTTCTGTAGTGGAAGGTTTTCATGTATTTTTATCGCCTCTTCTGGGCTATTTCTGTTGTAGGCTTATTTTCTGTTCTTGTGTCATTTGTAAGACAGTTTTGTGATGGAGATAGTTCTACTGGTTCTTGTTTTTTGGTGTTTGTATACCATCTTATGGTTTGGATTCTGGAAGTTCATCAGATATTGTCTAGTGCTCACAATAGTAGTTCGGTGCTGATGGTAAATCTCTGAGAGATTCATACCACCTGCTCTTCTGGGCAGATACAGCCTTAGTAAACACTGATTTTTGTACATTGTACAGTTATTCTTGTTTTAGTGCTTAGCTTATTAATGTCCTTTTTGTGGATAAGCAATAATGCTAAAGCTGTATGTTACTGCTAGGATGGCAAGTTGGTTAATGGCAGTTATTTTGTTTTTATTTGTGAACTGGGTTTTGCAAATTTTCCGTACCCGTCCTCTGCCTCTGCAAGTACTATAATTGAATGTACTCTAATGAACTCATGGCACTTGTGTGCCCTCTATGTACATACTCCTGTTCACTGTTGAGATTCCTAATTGTAGGAAAGCCTTCTATTCTAACAGTTTTTTTCCCCCTCGGACTGCAAGACTTTGGAATTCCTTTCCTATTTCCTGCTTCCCTAACTGTACTAACCTGCAGAAATTTAAATGTACTATGAAAAGACATGCTGCTGCTCAACTCCCCACAGTCCCCTGTTAGACATGATCTTAAATAGTCTCCCCTTACATCCAAGTGACAAACTGCTTTGTTTCAGTTGAAGAAGAGTAAAAAAAAATCTTTTAAATCTGCTCAGAATTTAAAATTTTTATGGAAATCATTCTTGCTTAAAAATTTGTTTTAGATAAAATATGTTTTTAGAAATTATCTTTTTTACCAATATTTTGTCACAGGTGCATTTGAATAAATATTAAATCACCAAAATACATTGTGTGTGTGTGTGTGTGTGTGTGTGTGTGTGTGTGTGTGTGTGTGTGTGTGTGTGTGTGTGTGTGCTTATTAATTTACAATTACATTTCTAAATATGAAGCAGATATAATTTTGTATCCAGTATGTTGTATATTAAACTTATTGCGGTGACTGAATCGCAAAGTGATTCCTACCAATACTAAAATGCAAATGGTTCCAATAGCTTACACTCTTTCCTTCTCCACTTTATTGGAATTTGCTTTCCTCCTCAATCCTAAAGCCAACAACTTTTCATATGAAGATGTAAAATTAAACAATTTTCAACCATTGAAAATATTCCCCCCCTCTCCAAAAAGTAACACCTATACCTGAAAGTAGTAAGCCACTGCAAAGTTAGAAACTCCTTAAAACGAAGAAACAGGCACCTGAAACTATTCAGATTTCAACACACCACTTTGGCCTTTTGCCAAGGAGGGAAGTGCAAACAAACTCCATAACACACGTATACATCCTCTACCAACTCACACACATATAGATATACACTAACAAAGACAGAGATAATGCACACACATACACAATGCCACGCTGCCAAATACTCAAATATGCACATTTTCATACAATGAACATTTTGAACTACAAACATTTACTAACAAAAGAAATAACTTTTATATTCGTTTTCTTGTATAAAATTTTTTCTTATAAACTTTCTTTTATTTCAATTATTTTTTTTACAAAACTGTTTATGTTTATGTCACCTGGTGCCTTTTCTATTATTTCAATATCTCATTTTATTATGCATATAGATATATATTAGTGTTGGGATGATTAATCGGAATTGGAATAAGGCATTGAGAAAATCAACACATTTTAAGTTTTAGAATCGGAATCAGAATTGGAATAAATTGCATCTACTTTCCAATTCCAATAACGATTCTTCTAATTGTTTATTATTTGGTTTGCTTTTGTTTAAAACTTAATTTCCCATTACTGCTGCTAAAGAAAAAATGGTAAATATGTATTGATTTTAAGTTACAAAGAAAAATTAACTCTATAGATCATACACGCAAGTGTATTTTTTACGTTTGTGATAATATATACCTTCATATCACATGGTTCCTTATGGTATTCTAAAGAAAAAGAACTCGATAGCTAAATATTTAGTGATTTTAAAAGAATCGGAATTGGTAATTGGATCAGAATTGGGAATTTAAAACAGAATTGGTAATTGTATAAGAATCAGGCAAAATTCTAAAATCATCTCATCATTAATATATATATACAGTAGAATCCCGGGATACGGTGGTTCTAGGATACGGTTCTTTCAGGTTTGAATATGGATTACAATGTTTTTCCAGCCTCTGGTTACGGTTGTAGTGACTCACTCACTACAGGTGTTGAGTGATTGTGCAGGAACCTTTTTGGTTCCGCGTGCATCCGTAGTTTACACACACACACACACACACACACACGCACGGCAATAAACAAACCTTTATTCATTTCAATTTTCCATGCACATTTTGCAAAGGAATATGTTTTGTCAGCAACGCCACAATTTTAAATACGCCCACACACTTTTCTCAAAACAACAAAAGTAAAAATAACATATTTTTGACGGACGTAGTTGAAAGCACCATCACGTGACACAAACAACCAATGAGAAAATTAAGATTATCTTTTTAACGATTTTCCAAAAGCCAAAATATCAGCAGGAGCTATCGCATTTTGGAGCAGGTTTGGATCTATAAAAAGGGCATTTTGCGCCCAAACAAGTCAGTCGACCACAAGTCAGCATGCTGTAACATCATCATCGACTCCATCCGCGTGGACATTAAATGTGTGCACGCACCTAAATTCTCCACATGGAAGTACCAAAGCAGCAAGATTTAACATTTATCCTTCGATTTCATTTTGCCCCAGTCAGAGCAAGATTTCTCTCTCTTTACTTTGCTTTACGCATTTAATTCAAAATGTATCAGACTAAATACAAATATACATAGAGTTCTAGCGACCATACCAGAAGTTACAAACATTAACTTTATTGCCAAAATATTCCTTTCCTGAACATTTTAGCTTTATCACTTTCATGACTCTCGTGCTAAACCAGCACATGACACACAAATAAAAATACATCAACACAATAACATCATTCTTATATTGTTAAATAAAAATGATATTAAACTTTTAAAATTTGCCTTTGCCTTAATGCCATTTCTGACAACCTTTTATTTTCATATTTTTGTTGGGGATTGGGAAACTTTTACCTATGCTCACATCACGACTGTGATACAAGGCATTGGTGAATGTCAACCAAGCTCCCCACATGGTATTTGCCCCACCTCATGGTGTTATTTATAATGTTATTTGATTATATACATGTGTATAATTGTGCAGTATTTTGTTACTAATTTTTAATGCCGTATCCCGGGGTTCTACTAATATATATATATATATACAATATTTGTTACGACACTATACATACATATTTCAAGGTCGTACCAGTGGTTTCATTGCGCTGAATCAACCATAAGAGGTTGGAAAGAGTCAGTGTAAATTCATCAGCGACATACAACTTGTTTCAGTTTTTCAATGTCGCTGATGAATTTGCGCTGACTCTTTCCAACCTCTTATGGTTGATTCAGCACAAAGAAACCACTGGTACGACCTTGAAATATGTATATATAGTGTCATAACAAATATTGTATCTTCAGCTCTCACATCCACGATCGAGCACTTTATTGAATTTTTTCATCGTCTCCTGACACGCTATATATATATATATATATATATATATATATATATATATATCAGTTAATTTTCTTTCCTCGTTAAAACAATAGTATTTTACTCCAATTCATATTAAATGTTGGTAAGGTTCTTGGCTATACAGAAAGATGCCCTAAAATGGTCTCTACTAAGGCCAGGGACCACACCACAATAGACAAAAAATACATTGATTCAACCAAAAATAAAGAGTTAGTAATAAGTGAGAGTTAAGGGAGTTTTACGAGGTGCCTTAAATAAGTTCCCAGACCTTTTTGTACAGGCATTTAACATTGTCGTAGACTCTTAAATTCAGTATGTTATTTCGATACATTTTATGAGATGACTGACAAATTTTTATGATTTTAGGTTCAAATGAACAGCTACAGCAGGAATTGGAATACACCCTACTAAAGCCTGATTGTCACAGTAGGTAAATTTCAAAAATGCAATCTGAACATGAGGACACTTTAGAAGATCAATATGCAATAAAATTTTGTTTTAAACTTGGAAAAAATGCCACAAAAACGTATGGAATGCTCCAGACTGCTTTTGTACCATCTTGCATGAATCGAACATCAGTTTTTGAGTGGCATAAGAGATTCAAGGAAGACAGGGAGATTGTGAGGGATGATGAGAGGTATGGGAGTGTAAGGAAGCCAGAAAACCAGAGTTGATTGGTAAAATACAGAATTTCATGGATCAGGATCATTGTGTGTCTATAGAAACAATAAGTGCACAGTTTGATGTCAGTGTGAGGACTGAACACACAATTATTCATGAGGAATTGAAGTTTGTCCCAAAGGTGCTCAGAGAAAATCAGAAAGAAAGACGTTGTCATAACAACAGGGAGAGGGTCAAGATAATCAATTCAGATCACACAGTTCTTGATGCTCTAGTGACCTGTGATGAAGGCTGAATCTATTGCTATGACCCAGAGACTAAGAGAGTTTCCAGTGGAAGCATGCTGGCTCTCCCAGAGCCAAGAAGGCCAGACAGAACAAATCCACTCAGAAACTTATGATTATTCCCTTTTTGACAGCACTGGCATGATCTACATTTACTGGGTTCCCACTTTGACTAACAGTCTAGAAGGAATACTATGTTGAAGTTTTAAGGGAGTTCAGGAAGAGATTCTTAAAATCGGGTCAGTGGCATTTCCATCAGGACAATGCACCAGTCCACAACTCCACCCTTGTCAAAGACTATTTGACCAAGATGGGCATCAAGACAGTTCCTGCCTATAGTCCAGACCTTGCTCCCTGGTTAATCAGTAAGCTCAAGGAAAACCTTTTTGAGACTATTGAGGTGATGAAAGAGGCTGTGACAAAGGTCATTGATATGCTCATGCGAAAGGACTTCCATGAGGTTTTCCAGAAGTTGTTGAAATGGTACAACAAGTGCAATGCAGCCAGAGGAAATTATTTTGGGGAGACTAGAGTTTCATGTGTGTACTATCAATAAAAGTGCCCATACGAAAAAAGGCTGGAAACTTATTTAAGGCACCTCGTAGAACGTTCCAAATGAAGATGGTGCTGTTTAGTCTTTGTCCAGTGTTGCACCTAAATTAAATATGGCTGTTAGACATAGAATAACAATAAAGCTTTATGGTGTACTTACTTATCAGGGAAAAACTCCAACTCAACATAATGCAAGATGTTGCGTGTACATCAAAGCGAAATAGATCTCTAATGCAACTCTAATCCAAATCTCGAGAGTGGAGCTTCTAAAGCTCACCTTTCACAGAAGAAAAGAAATAGAAATTTTGCTGAGTTGATCCTGTCCGTACGTATCTGATTTGAATAAGCAAAGAGTCACCAGAGTTTGAAAGAAAACACCTGCATCTTCTCTTCATTAATATAAATATGTTTTTTTTTTATTTTTTTATTTAACTAAAACAAGAATACAGGAACGTAAATATGCAAGTTGATTTACTTGGTCAGCAGACATAAAGATAACATAATTTAAGTTTGTCTTCAGTTTATTGCCGCCTCTCATCACCATTATGATAACGAAAGGAGAATGCCAGTCTGTCTACGTTGAAGTATCATGTATTTACTCAGGGAAAAAAACTTGCAGAAATCAGTAGGCCTTTAGTGCGCATGTCAGTAATGTGCTAATCATTTGTGTATGAATACGTTAACTGAACTACAACTCGACATAACACCAAATATTGTACGTACATATAAACAAAATAGATCTCTCATGTAACTGCTACAGGAGTATGTTTATATAATAGAAATTCTGTTGGGTGATCGCACATTAGTGACGACAGGAAAGTCATTTTTCGTTGTGGTAAAAGATAGAAGTATTCTTGCTGTGAGAAATCAAAGGTTAAAAAAATAAATAAAAAGATGAAATGGAGCCGCTATTATTAAAAATGTTTTTTTTATTTTGCAAAACTGTCGAAAATTATTATTTGCAAACTAAGAAAAAGGACTCAGGATCCAAATGAACGGCCTCATTAGCCAAAAGCTCTTCACCCCGTCTCACCTCTGACCTTTTGCGACCCACTCCAAAATTTTGTAACTTAACAGAGTCAAGGTAGTTTATAATGCTTGAGAGAGAGAGAGAGAGAGAGAGAGAGAGAGAGAGAGAGAGAGAGAGAGAGAGAGAGAGCAGGATTACTATATTTACCTTCTCTAGCAAAGCTAGTTGTTAGGATAGAAGGGAGGTGGGGAAGTGGCTTTCATAATTTGTGCTGTTATGAGACTATATAGAACAGGACATGACACTCGTTTCCTAATGACGCAGGTCACGGACCAGTTCCCCCCTCACTTCCTTCGCCCTGCTCAACAGGTTATCTCATAAAAATATCTTCTCTTCTTACTCTTTCTTATTCTTACTCTTTCTTCTCTGCAAAATACCTTAGTTTCCTCCCTTTGTTCTGATATAATCGGATGATGAAAAGAATTTCATACAATAAAACCTGTTACATAATGATAATCCCTCGTCTTTTACCTCATGTTTGTGTTATATAACAATTGTGTTCAAATGTTTCAAGTGTTTTAAGGTTAGAGATGACCCCAGACGGAAGTCGCGAAACCATGTAATTTCCAGACAATGATTTTCTGTTTCTTAGCTGGCGAGATTTCAAGGGGGAAAGGCTTGCCCGGGATGATGTCCCCAATGGGAGGTAGGTGTGCAGCAAGAGGAGCGTAATAACATATATCAGAAAAAACAATTGGAAATGAGTTATACACCTTCGTCTATGACTATGCAATTCCTACAGCTGTAACAGTGCGGATGCGTGAATGTAAATGCATGCAAAATGACGTCACTGGTAAAAAAGAAAAGACTTTAAAAAAGGAAAGAGAATGATTACATGAGAGACTGGAGCACGGGACAGGATGACATCGAGATCTCGTGAGAGACATGGAAAATGGAATGAGATAACGTTTGAGATCAGGTGGGTAACGTCACAGCCGTAACAATGAGGAAATAAATGTTGTTACAAAGAAAAAGCGAGTTGGAGTTATTTCCTATTCTTTGTCTTGGTTTTCTTTTGCGACGCAAACTGCACACAATGTGTGTTGGCTTCATTACACAGCTATGTACCGAGAAAACAGAGCTATTAAACCTGACATAGAGATATGGGACAAGGAGAAAGAAGCAACCTTAGTAGAAGTTAGTGTCACCAATGATGATGAGCTAAACAGAGCTGAGGGAGATAAGATAACAAAATACCATGGTCTTTTGTACAACATGAACTGGCTTGATCCAAAGGAGGAAGTTTCATGGGATTATGAAATTCATAAGCAATCCCCAGTTGCATTGTATATCTCTATCAGGAAAGATGACGATGTTAGGATTTTGTAGCTCTTGCAAGAAGGTGTCGATGTCTTCCTACATACAGCGCTTAGTATTCACAAATATCATAATACCTATAGTTTTATAGAAGTTCAATATATTATGTCAAACAGTTATATCACAAAAATAATAATTACTGTTTCTTTATCATTTTATTTTTCTGCCTTTATATTCCAACCTCATAATATAACATGACAACACAATGGTGATGAGAAAGGGATCAAATATGTGTATCGCTATACAAATAAAAACCTTCTTAGTTTTATTTTTTATCCATTTTAACTGTTGTCAGAAAGATTCTACAACAGTGACAACTGCGCATATGCACTAATTCAACTATTAAATTGAATCAAACTTGAACTCTTTTAGAAATCACTATGATATTAAATCTGAAAACGTAGTGTAAAACATATACAGTTATCCTGTCGGATTTTTAAAGTCAGACCCAAATAACAATCAGTGGGACATATCGATATTGAATTCAAACTATTCTATTTTTTTTTTTTTTTCGTTTTTTACTTTTTCCACCTTGGTATAAGTATATTTTGCTTTTTTTTTTTAATTTTTAAAAATTTATTTTTGTTTTTCTTAAAATACTAAAAAAACTGTTAGAGTGTAGACGTTTTCTCTTACTGAAACAGATTGAATGGAAATTGTTATGTGAATTCATACTGAGTACTCTCCATTGATTCCAACAAAAATCTAATAGCTAACCGTGGTTCTCTTTCGAATGTTCCGTGCACACAGAAACCATGTTTTCCATTCCTTTCAACAAAATAATGAAACTAAAGTTACATTTAGGTTTAACAGCAACCACTATAAAAGAGTAATAAAGAGTGCAAGAAAGGTTTATGTTCAGCCTATCAAGTCCAAAGTAGCTGAGCAATGGCTCGATTCTCAGGAGTTTTAGCATATAACAAACAGGGTCCTGAACAGAGGATTGTTCTCTATCTCAATGGATCTAAAGCTAAACTTTTTGCTAACAACTTTGCAGCAAATTCTATCGTTGCAATCAGGATAGCATACCCCCTATGCTTCTTCCTTTGACTAAAAACATGCTATATGTGACTTACAGATATGTGTGCATGATGTTGCTAAGCTAATCAAAAACCTTGGCTCCAGTAAAATAACTGACGGCATTCCAATCATAGTACTTAAAAAGCTTCAACCAGAACCAACACTCATACTTACAAAGCTGTTTAAACGTTGCCTTAAGGAGACATGCTTCCCAACACCCTGGAAAACGTTATTAGTCTGCCCCATATTTAAAAATTCAAGACATCAGTCATCTCCCTCTTAGTATAGACCAATCAGTCTCCTGTGCATCATGAGTATGCTATTGAAATCACTGTTAAATAGAGAAGGGTAAACCACCTCAGCAAAAATAACTTGCTCAGTGACATGAAATATGGTTTCCATTCTGTTAGATCTACAGTTTATGCACTAACTGTAATAACACATAAGACTAGTGAATCTCTTGATATGGGCCTCGTTTTTAGGGCAATTGCTCTTCACATATTAAAGACTTTTGATAAGGTATAGCATAAATGTCTGCTTTGCAAAATCGCCAGCTACAGAATTGCTGGAAATGTCCTCTCCGTTATTAAATAATTTCTCTCTGATAGAGTTATAAAAATAGTGATTGATGGATAGAAATCAGAAGCTCATAGTATCAATGCTGACGTCCCTCAGGATTCCATCCTGGACCCGACACTTTTCCTGATCTTCATCAATGATCTCCTAAATCACATCCTAAAATTATTCATAGATATCTATGCAGAAAACACTACCATCTACAGCAACACTTCAAAGGTCGGTAATGACCAAGATGTCTCTGATTCTCTTTTTTCTGATCTTGAACATGTGATGCAATGAGGAAAGAGGTGGCTGGTTAATTTTAATGCATCTAAAACCAAGCTTCTCGCTTTCTACCATCAACGCTCTGATCTCTATCTGGCCTCAATTGAAATGAATGACTCTCGTCTTTGGGGAATCACCATGCTTTAACAAACTTCTGGGTCTGACCTTCATTCCTGATCTGAAAGGGAGCACATACATCAAATCCGTTACTATGGCCATGAGAGTATGACTAAAATAAAATCAAACTATTGGAAAAAAAAATGGGGGTACGACTAACATAAATCTATTGTTATGATAATTATACAATGGAGAGGAAACGCATATAATCTTCATAACGATATATGTATAATTATCATAACGATAGATTCATTAGAGTCGTTCCCCTGACTCTACCCCCTTATTTATTTAATTTAATTTTTTTTTTTTACCCCCATTAAATGTTTTCCCTCCATCCTTCTTTTTACCATGAATACATAAAAACTCAGTCTTCCTTTTTTAACAGCTATAATAAAGTTTTGTACCCCTAAAAACATAATGAAATATATATATATACTAGCATTTCAGCCCGGCGTTGCCCGAGTGTTTGAAGGTGTATGTTGAATAACAAAAAAAAAATGGTCAATTTTTTTAACTTTGACCCCTATTATGACCCCTTAACATTTATTGTTTTAGGCTCAAATTAAGTTATTAAGTTAGATCCATGTCCAAAGAACCTATATCTAAAATTTCAAATGTTTAGACCCAAAATCGTCAGAGGAGTTTGGTAGAGTTCTCAAAGGTCAAATCGTTGAACTTTTACCCCTTAATAGCCAAATTTCTGGTCGAAAATGAATTACAAAGATTTTCCCAAATCTCAGTACCCTGTATATCAAATTTCGAGTCTGTAGACTAAAAATTGACAGAATTATTGCGTTGGGAAATGTACACAGACAGACTGACACATAGACATGTTCACTTTTATAGATTATATCCCTGATATGGCTTCCGGGCCTTGATAAGTGGTGATCACTGTGTAAAAAAAGAAAAAGTTGAAGAAAGAAAAAACAGTTAGTAAAGATCTGCGCCTTGTCTCTCAGCGGTTATATTTTGAAATGCCAGAACAGTGTGTTGGCTATGTGAGATTAATGTCAGTGGTGTGAGTTCCGTTATAGTAGCGTTGATTTAATTTGAATAAAATAAAATATGTATCGGGTATGTTTGAAAGCCAAATCACAACACAATATTACGAAAATAAACAAATATTTTTACTTGTTTGAAATTTATAATTTAAATATGTTTCGAAGTCAAACTCCATCCTCAGTATTTTGTACATCTTTTCTTTTTTTTCATCTTCTTTCTTGCCATGTTGTAAAGTTATATTATATTATTTTATTCAACAAATTGGAAGTTCAAGACTCGAGTTTCACTTTTATTTGGGCTCATCAGTTTGGCACATCTGAACTCTAGATTCAAAACCTGAATCTCTTGCATGTGAGGCAAGTACTCTGCCACTTGAGAAAAAACGGCACACAAAATTTATCAACTAATCTAGATGTTAGTTAATAGATTTAGTTTTAGCTTGAGTTTCCCGTTCGGCACAAATGCACCATCAGATGAAATTTTAAATATTACTTTTTTATTCTGTATTGCATCTTCAAGAATTGGAGTATCCCAACTTTAAAAAAAAAAGGTGAAGTATAATAACGTACATAAGAACATGAAATTGTCTTAGAATATTAATGCATAGATAAGATAATTCTCATGGCTTTAGATTTTAAAATATCCTTGAGAATATGTCTTTGAGAAATGTGACGTAGTTTTGGTTACACTGCAGACATGTAACAAAAGAATTGGCATTATAAATTATAGCAAAAAAAAAAAAAATGCATAGTTGCTATTATTATTTTGTTTATTTTTAAATGTTATTGCAGTTGCTTAGGCTTCATAGGTTTATTTGATGATTCACATGGCTTGCGTTCTCCCATCCTGCATCACGTTGTGTCTTTGATCACGGAAGTCTGCAAGTCAGACGCCATGTGCAAACAAGGCATCAAAAGACAACAAATCAAACAATTGCAGCATAACAGTAGATCGGTTTATGTTATGGATCGTTTATACAATTTGCATAAAATAAAAAAATCTGCAGACGCTCTGCATGTGCGTCAGTCTGTGTGTGCATGTGTGTACATGTTCATTGAGTATTTTATGATGTTTTTTCGGCTCTCAGCATGAAAGTTAGGCACAGGACCTAAGCCCATGGAGTCTCTCCGGGTAGCATAGTTACAATGACACTAGAGAGTTCTCTCTGAGATGCAAGCTTCTTTATCTTATATGGAAATTGACCCCTAAACTGGAGTGAAAGTCAACAAGGATAGGAGAAAATTAATTCTCCGACCCCCAAACACTCACCTATTCAAGCAGATTAGTCAATTCTT
Source organism: Euprymna scolopes (assembly GCF_053919585.1). NCBI lineage: Eukaryota > Metazoa > Mollusca > Cephalopoda > Sepiida > Sepiolidae > Euprymna > Euprymna scolopes. The sequence continues at coordinate 68,638,503 of NC_136498.1, forward strand.
TCTGTTCCTATTACCTTCTCATATGGAGATTTTTCATGAAAAAAGCAAATGGCTCGAACAAGTTAACTTATTTCTTTCATTGCTTCATTTGCATCCGCTTTCTTCTTCATCTCCAAAAAAGCAAGTAAGTTTTCACAGGAACGTGTTAACTTAAAATATTTTCAACCAATGAAAATCATTTCAAACCGCAAAAGTAACAAGTCTATGTGAAAGTTATAAGTTAGTGAAAACTTATAAACTCACACAAGACCTGATCAACAAAATCAGTTTTCTCCAGCCAGCCTGCATCAAACAGGTCCCCAAGAATGTATTCTCTGCTCACCCCCCACCACCACCACCACACCATGCCTTTGATCGGGAGGGGGGGGCAGATATCAGGCGAAAAGGATTCACTGACTCATCTATCAGTTTTCATTTCGCCTACACTTTCTTACACTCTAGCAAAAGTCAGACAAACAACGAAGAATTACTATTTACTCACACATATTAACAAGAACAAGGTAAACCAACGAACACACATACACAATGCCACGCTGCCAAATACTCACATACTTGTATTACTGATATACACATATTCACACTATGAACATTGTGACTTGTGAGCATTGTGTTAACTTTCTTTACCCAAACACCTGTTTACACTATGAACATTTACTGATTGAAAATAATTTTTATCTGTTTATAAAATTGTAGATATAAAAATGTTTTATTCATTTATTTATTTACGAACTGTTATCCTCATCTTCATAGTTGTTGTTTCACTACATTTCGGCCAACTATTCCTCTGGTCTTAGGCGGTTAATAGCAATGAGATAGGAATGCTGAGTCTCTTAACTCTATCCTCAGTAATTACTGCCTTCCATAGTTGTTGTTGTCTCAACACGTCTTGGCCAACTAATCCTCTAGCCTGCTTTGGGTAGGATTGAAACCGCTATCTTCAGATACTGTTTACATGGAATCATAGATATTCAATGCCTCTATCCACTAGAAAAAATAAATTGCTTCAATTCAACTTTGGACGAAAGGAGTTTATTAACGGAACAGAGTGTGGAGAAAGAATCAAACTTATGACTGCAAGACAAAACCTTTCTTTTTTAACTTTAGGTTGACAGAGTAAGGAATATAAAGTTATTTGAATATATAATCAGGTTTGTTTTCAACAATTTATTTGACACTTATACATGTTTAGTTTTTGAGGAGAATTTTTTTGTTTTAATTTTTGAAGACTACCACTCGGAACAAGGGGAGATAATTCAAAGAATTTCTCCCAAAATATTAAAATATTTGTAATGGTAAGCCAATTAACTGACATCGGGTCACCAGTAAGGGGAGTTAGCGTAATGGCTGGTAACGAGGAATGGCCAATCCTTATCAATGTTAGTGTCATATCAGCAGCGTGCACATAGATAAAAATCGCTCACACCTCACCAGAAACAAAAATAATAAAAGTGTCAGATTCTGTATAATAGTCAAACGAATTTTAACATTTATGATAAAGTTTTATTTAACAATAAAGATAAATCATATTTTTGCTGTTGCTGTATTTTATATGCCTGTGCCGTGTCAACACACAAGGGAAAGATTAAGTCATTAAATGATTTACGAGATGTTCATAGTTCTTGGAAACAGTTTCTTGGAAATAAATATTAGGTTTTTAGAACCAGGAATAGTCGTGAAGACTTTATATATATTTCTTAAATAGAGTGTGATAGGACTTGTGTAAAAGAACTGTACCAAAAAGAGGAAAAATACTTCCTCCGACTGAGGCAATCATGTTTTCTTTAGAGAAAAATGTTTCTTCTTTTTTAGCAAAAGGAAATAAATTTTTTTATATTAGTTAATTCCAGTAATGTGATAATTTTGCTCCATAAATGTGTCTGATATGACAAAAGGTACTTTTTTGGAAATTTAATCCAGTGAAGTTAAGAGGCTTTAGGTGAATGGCACGTGGCAGCAATGTTAGTGATTTTGTGTTAAGGAGATGGAGTTGAAACAGTGCATTGTTCATTCGTGATAGTGCGTTCTGAACTGAACTAAGCGAAAATCGGACTCAACTGATTGCACGCAGTGTCTTTTATATGCTTCTGGGTGGCTCCCAGTGAAGGCTGTTAGAAAAAGATTTTAGAAAGTGTTTTCTTCGAGTGTTGATTGGACAGAAAATGGACACCTATCATGTGGTATTGCCTTGTCCTGCGTCCGTGCGAAGAGACACAGTTTACTTTTTACTTCTACAGAATTTGCATGGGTAGATACGACAAATGTACACGTAACTGGAATGTTCCTTATCCATCTCTGGTATATGATTACATATTGCATAAGTTTTTGGTAAAAGTGCGCGAGCCTTTCCTAGTCTCACACAAAAACATGCGTTCACATCTCAAGCTATATTACTTGTCATATACATACGTGCACACAAACATACGCGCCACATTCACACATGTACATATATTCACGTTCGCGTACATACACTCACATTCACATGTATACACACACACACACTAACGTACACACATGTACTCACATACGCGCACATGTACGCACACATGGGCAATGTCACTTCCCCCTTCAAAGAAAATTCACACATGCGCAAAAGACCACCGGAAACACCTATAAAAGCAAGAGCAATAAGCAGCTTCTTTCTTTTCAGACCAGCTCTCAAGCTGAGAGTTTGACGAACCAGCCACCTCCCGAAAGGGAGGCGCGTGCCTCACGCCACTTGCTACTATGTGGGGCAAAAAGCTAACAAACAGTATGTACACTTTATACGCTTTCTCTCTCCATGAACTGGATTGACATTCTCACTCTTTCTCTCTCTATATATACAACTTGTCCCTGAGAATACCTTCGCGTTGTTGACTGCTAACATGGCACGCAGTTTAACTGATATCAACCCTCTATCCTTTTCTTTGTCTACATGCTGGACTATCATTCCCATTTCCACTACATTACATTTCTCTTCCCACGCGCAAAAAAAAAACGATAGTGACCCGAACGTGAGATGAACACACATTTCCTTTTTCTTTCTATACTACCAGTCCCGCAACAATGATGGTTACACCCGCGCGAACATGAACACGTGTTATACCTAAAAGATTCATATTTTCAGCAGTAAATAAACGACACGTTTATCTTATCCAGCAATTGAGTTTTTGTTTCCTTCATTCCATTCGTTTCATTATTTTCTTTTGTAACGGGATTAGGATATATATATCCTAGTCCTCTACAAAAGCAACACAAACACACTAAACTAACACAATGCTTCTTTCTTAGAACTGCACGCCCATGGAACTCTCTTCCGTTTGCCTGTTTCCAAGCTAGTTGTTTTTAAGTCCAACATAAACAAGTTCTTGATGAATCGCCCCTTTAAGTAATCCAATCTGCCAAATTTCCATTAATAACGACTACTGCGATATTGTCCCCTTGATTACTGTACACTCAATAACCCTTCTCCTCGCGTGGCCGCAGGGCCTTGATAAGTGATGACTCGTATGTAAAAAAAAATGAAAATAAAAATAAAAAAGAACGCAAAATGAAATATTAATTATCTTAACATTTATTTAAAATAATTTTTTTTTGGGGGGGGGGGTTATAAAATAATTAGAATTTTGAAATAAATGGCATTTTTTTTTTTTTAACGGATGAAAATGGTTCAGGGTCCCTGATCTGATGCATGATTTACAAAAAAAAAAAAAAATCTTTGCGTGCGAAGAATAACAAAAGTCTAAATTAAAAAGAAGAGCAATTTATTTTTTTAAAAATTACTCGTTTGTATGTGGGTAAATTTTTGCAACTTCTTTGGAAAATAAGGCTTAAATTATTAATTGTGAATAGTTTTGAAGAAACAAGTAAAAAAAAAAAAAAAAATACCATCTAAAGCTTTGCGTCTTTTTTATAAAATGGCAGTCGCCCATAAGAAAATAATCCCCAAAAAGAGATATTAATACCATCCAAACGGTAAATTTGCGACGGATTTAAATGTCATATTCATTCTTAGCGAACTCGAAAACCCCTCAAAAAAAAAAAAAAACAAAAAAAACATACTAGAGTGTTTGGTGTTCTGTTATGAATAAAACATGGTAGCCTTCAAATCCAATATAAACATTAAACAAGTTCTTGTTGAGCCGTCCCCATAAATAATCAATTTTACCCAATTTACACCATTAACGACACTACAACCTTACTTTCATTAACCCTTATCCCTGCGTGGCCTTCAGGCCTTGATAAGTAGTGACACTCAAGTAGAAAAAAAAAAAACATTTACCAAAAATGTTTTAAAAATCTAAAACTTAAGATGTTGAGCTAACTTACCTCCCTTACTTTGCTAATCTAAAGTCAAAAAAAAGAAAGAAAAAAAAGCCAATAAAACTAATAAACCTCTCCTCCTTCGCACCATAACAACTCCATCTGTTTTATGAAAATAATATCCTTTTTCTCCTTCTAATACAAACAACTGCAGCAACAGCGGGGAATATCAGATTATCTGGATTTTTGTTAAACACACTTCCTATCATGTTTGTACATCCATAGTTTTCAATGGGCTATTGTCTCTATTTTTAAATCCGTGCGCTTCATGTGGTTCCTATGGTTACCGAGCGATTGTGTTATTGAATCAATTGAGGACTCCAATATTTTCTGGTTTTGTTCTGTTCGTATGAAACTGCTAGAAAAAAAAAAAAAAAAAAAAAAACTATTTTCGAAGATTTGGATAGTTTCGAAAAAAAAAAAAAAGATTTTAAACTGTTTTTCTTTTTGCTCCTTTATGGTTTGTATTTAGAATTTAAAAAAAAAAAGGCAAATGTGTATTTTAGTGGCCTAAATTATTTCACTGACAAACATTTATAAAAATTATTTATTTTTATATAAAACACATATAAAACCATAAGGCTGAAATATAACCCGAAAATTATTTTAATTTTTATTATTTTTTTCAACATTTTTTATTAGATTAAATGTACGACAATCGCGGCTGCTATCTTGTTTTGAAAATTTGGCCTTTCTAAGGTTTGCCAGATTGGCCTTTTTGAGGCCAAATTTGGCCTTTTTTACGCTCTTGCATGGGACTATCATTTTGGCCGCCGTTTTTTTTTGGGGGGGGGGGTCTTTTTCTAAATGTGCGTAAATTATTGACATTGGTGGTCATTTTTTTTTTTTTCATATTCCCATTCTTTTTTCCCAAATTATTATGTTTTTTTTTTAAATAAACATGGACACCAAAAATCATGGTCCCATGAAAATACTTCCCACAAAAAACATTGATGATGTTACTTTTTAAAGAAATTGCAGCAGAAACATGTATACACATACGTAGCCAATGTCTGTATAAATAAACATGCTATAATTATGCTCTGCTTGTCGTTGAGCACGTTTTGATAAACACTGGAGTTTTAGTGGATTTACATCTTGGAAACTACAGTGATACAATCATTATATATTATTCTAATGATGGCAGCAAACTCATTCTCGAGTATTGCCATTACTTAATACATCTCTGGCTCAAATGAGGCAGACATGAGCGCCACCAGCAGCACGTGCTGAACGGTTACTTCTATGAACCTTCTACAGTCCTGCACATCTGCTGATGACCGGGTCCAGGCTGTGGTGCCCTGAACACCTTCCGGACCAGACTTTGGATGTTCCAGAGCCTTTATTTCCATTAACACCCATATCTGCATCAGACCTCATTGGGTGTCCGTTTGCTGTTTTAGGCTACAGCTAGCCTTTTTATTATTGAGATACACACTGATGATAAAATGTGTATTCCATTACATATCAAGTAATGCCTTTGCTTGAAGCTTTTTATAGTGAGGAAAGACTTTGCACCAAGACAATCCCACTCTCTGAACAACTGCCACAGTGAACCAAAAAGAAGAGCAAGTCAACATCATTGGATGCAGCAGTCATCACAGGTTTTATATCAGGGTTTTCCTTCTAGAGAGGTTGCTTTCACCACGGCTTATGGAGCCCTCTCCACCCATCATGACATTTGATCCATGACTGGGACTTAGGTTGCTGGGCACCAGAGCATATTCCACACGCCAGTGGGTCATGTATGCCGCAGCTTACAGGGCCTAAGGTCTTCTGGAGGTTTCTGTTGGGGTTACCTCACCCTTAGCCTTTGGTTAAAAAAACCTTGGACCACAAGGCAGTGGAGGTTCAGTTATACAGCGCAGGACACTCGCCGTTCATCAGAGCTCCGTCTGCGTGGCAGTCGCCACGATGTGCACGTGGGGTTACTTTGTCTGAGTGCCATATATGTCGGTGCAATTGGACTGGGCTGGCTTTGCCTAATGGATTGAGGGTACCGGATTGACAGTTCCTGGTTGCTGTTTCCGACTGATAGTACAAGAGCCCTAACTCTTTGATAGCGCTTAGAGCGGCTGCTCCATCAACAGTTGTAAAATATCGGGATGTTTGTAATGCCATGTCGCGCATGGAAAGGGACCCTGCACTCATCCCCGGTGGGCTTTCCTGAAGCCACAATCCTGTGGATGAGGACAGCTGATGGTCTACTTGTATTGCATGTCTGGTATTCTACACAACTACTTGTCCAGCACCCCCCTCACTCACTCACCCTAACTGAAACTTTTAAACAGAATTATCTCCCCCGTGGCGTGTTCAAAAATTCCAAGATGGCTACCTTCAACATGCTGTCATAAAAACATGTTTTTCTGTTGTAAAAAAAAACAAAACAAAACAAAAAAACTACTCCATCAAATTAAGTGAAATTTTTTTTTTGAGATCTTCAGTCCAAAGCAGATATGTACAATGTAACCTTTTTTTGATATTTTCATTTTTTAATGTCTTGATTAAACTGTACAAGTACCAGAGGAAGATATGCTGAGAAATAATTATATATTCATAAAAGGTTCTCATGAATTAGTAATAGAATCCTTCGTAACAATAAAGGCTTAATATAGAAATTTAGAAATAGACCCATTTTTTAAAGTCACTTGAAGAGTTAAAGGCCTAAGATATAAATGTATCACCATCCTCAAACAAAATGTGACATTCTTTCTATACAAACTGAAAATCAGAACACCTGAATTTATTCGGCAATTATAGCACACCATTAGTGGTAAACATAGATGATCGATGAGCTTTGATTGCAAGAGAATACCATGCGTCGGATTGAACTATATCTGAAAGGTTGTCCACAAAGGTATCAAATACAAGTCTTATGTGAGGAGTAAAAATTATTTCCTGCCAAAAAAGGTGAAGGAGGAACCATCATGAATTCATGCGACGCAAAAAAATGGCTAGCAAAAATTGTTCATAATTACATAAGCTCAAAGAAAACCAACCTGCCTCCTCCCTTGAGGCTTGCATTACTAATATCTGCGGGCTTAGAACTAACTTAGATGATGTTGAGTCATTTCTCCTTGTAAACACCCCGGATATCTTAGCATTAAGTGAAACTAACCTTCACTTCTCCATTCCCTCTAACCACTTTAACATGCCTGGTTATCTCCCACTCTACTGTAAGGACTCGGACAGACATATGCATGGGCTTGGAGTCTATATTCGTAACACCCTCCCCCTGACTAGAGAAATAAAACTAGAATCGGACGACCAGGCCTTTATGTGCTTCAGACTAAATATGCAACACAATATTAGCTACTTGTATTTTCTCTACCGCTCTCCCTCAAACCAAGACTGTATCCTAATAAACAAAGTCTCAGACAGCATAGATATAGCACTCTCCCTCGATACTAGCGCACAAATACATGTATTTGGTGACTTCAATGTCCACCACAGTAATTGGCTAGGATTCTCTAATCACACAGACGTAGCTGGTAGCACAACACATAGCTTCTCTATATCCCATTCCCTATCTCAGTTGGTTACATTTCCGACACGTTTCCCAGACCAGCAAGATCAACATGCCTCACTTTTAGATCTCTTTCTGACAACGGTTCCCGATGACTGTACAACAAATGCCCACAGCCCACTCGGGAATGCTGATCACGCTGTGATAATGGTAGAAATCAGCCTAAATTCTCGCCCTAAAACTGAAGGCCCACTACTCAAAACAACGAGTTATTACAAAAAGGCTGATTGGGAAGCAATCAGGGAACTCATCAGAGATGCCCATGGCAAAATATCTTTACTCTTCCAGCGGAACAGTGTGCAAATGAGACCACTGAATGGTTCAAAACTGCAATTGAAGCACATGCTCCCACACGGAAATTCTATAGCAAGCCCCACTCTCCCCAATGGTTTACTTCTGCTTGTGCAGTTGCCACTTGTCAAAGGCAGCATGTGTTCCGCAGATTCAACCGACATAAGTCCAGCTCAAATAAACAGAAGTTTATAGAAGCTAGAAATAATTGTAAGAGAGTGATTGAAACAGCTGAGACAGATTACTCTGAAACCACCAGAAAATGCACCGAAGCACAGAAATTAGGAACCCGGGATTTTTGGAAAATCTACAACAGCGTAGTAAATAATGGACAACTGACAAGGCTAATCTGCTTGCCAGTCAGTTTGCCTCAAACTCCACACTGAACTCGGTACACCACTCCCTCCCTGATTTTCCTCTGCGAACAGACGCCACACTAGACGATTTGAAAATCACCCCTTCTTAGATACATGCTATTATAAAAAACCTAGACACCTCAAAAGCATGTGGACCAGATCTCATCCCGGCTGTGCTATTAAAAAAATGCTCTGCCGAGGTTGCTCCAGTTCTCTCCAAACTTTACAATAAATGCCTTAACGAACCTTGCTTTCCTGACTGCTGGAAAACCGCCTCTGTGGTACCAGTCTTCAAGAATTCTGGTGAAAGAACTGACCCACTAAATTATCGCCCCATTAGCCTCCTCCCGCTTTTCACCAAAATATTTGAGTCCTTAGTTAATTAAGCCCTTGTCCAGCACCTAAACCCGTTCAACAGCAGATATCTTAACTGTAGTTTCTGAACGTATATACCGTTCATTGGACAAAACAGGGGAAGGTAGAGCGGTAGCCCTTGATATATCTAAGGCTTTTGACAGGGTATGGCACGATGGTCTTCGAAAATTAGATCATATGGAATCACTGGAAGAATTCATAATGTAATTAAATCCTTCTTAAGTAATAGAAAAATCAAAGTTGTCCTCGACGGTCATACATCTAAACAATATGACATAAATGTGGGAGTACCTCAGGGGTCTATCCTTGGACCTCTATTATTCCTGATATTCATAAATGACCTCCCTGATAAAATTGTTTCGGAGATGGGTATATTTGCCGATGACACCACTCTCTATAACAGATATGAGGGGAAAACAAATGAACACATATCCAAGGAAATGGCAGAAACACTAGAGGATGACCTCCAATCTGTAGTGGAATGGGGACAAAAATGGATGGTCACATTCAATGCTGCTAAGACTAAGCTTGTTTCCTTCAATAACTACAAGAAACCTTCTCTAACACCAATAGCAATGGCCAAGAACACATTGCTTGAAAGTACTTCTTTTAAACTCCTTGGCCTAACGTTTACAGGGAATATGAACTGGAATAGATACATTGAGAGCATTACCAAGGCTGCTGCAAGGAAGGTTGGCTCCCTCTACCGTGCTAGAAAACTACTTACGCCTGACAGTATCCGTTACCTCTATAAGGCCACCATTCGCCCATGTATGGAGTACTGTTGTCACATCTGGGCTGGTGCATCTGCTGCTTGTCTCTCGCTCCTGGATAGGGTTCAAAAGAGAGTCACCAACCTGATAGGTCCTGAACTGTCATCTAGGCTCCAGCCTCTATCCCATCGACGAGATGTTGCATCCCTCTGCCTGTTCTACAAATACTTTAATGGTGAATGCTCTGACGAACTGCAAGCACTTGTACCTCCCCGACGTAACTACCCCCGACAAACCCGACAAGCTACTAAGTCTCATCCTTTTACAGTAGAGATCCCTAGGTGCAAAAAAGCCTTTTACTCCAATAGTTTCTTCCCCAGAACTGCGGGTCTTTGGAACTCCCTTCCGGGATTCTGCTTTCCCAACTGCACTGATATGCAGAAGTTCAAGTGTAATGTTAACAAACATCTTTCTACTCATCTCCCTTCATAATGACCCCGCTAATTAAGTCCCTGATAGTAGCCCCCTGCTTCAAAGTGGCACTGTGCCTTGTTTGGGGTGAAAATTGAATAAAAAAATAAAAAAAAGAAGCACAGTATGACGCTAAAACATCTGTGTTCTTTTAACACACATCCACACCAGACCTTGGTCACCATATTATATATATATATATATATATATATATATATATATATACTAGCAAAAGTACCCGTCATTGACTGGGTTTAAGAACAGCCTACAGAAAATGGACTCTGATCTATGAAAGTATGATAGGTTATGAAAAGGAAGGGTTGTAAAGTGATAGCTTTGAATTTGGGGGTATCAAAACCAAAGCAAAATATGATGAAAGTAAAAGTAACATAGATAAACCCCATAATTTATTATACCATACCTGTTCACACTGAAACACTTATCACAATATTCTGTGGATCTATATTAAAAAACCTTGTTAAACTTTGTGACATATTTCCATTCTATGGAGGTCAGGCACGAACGAACACCCCATAATTTTATTATACCATATTTCTTCAAACTGAAACATAATTATCAAAGTATACTTACGCAGATAGATATGAAAAGTCTTTATTAAAGTTTGTGCCTATTTCCATTCTATGGAGGCCAGGCGCGAACGCAGACCCCACAATTTTATTATACCATCCCTATTTAAGTTAAAACATACTTATCAAAGTATTATTATGTACATATATATCAAAAAGACTTGTAAACGTTTTTTTTTAATTTTTAAATTTTTTATTTCCATACTTTGTGGACCAGGCGTGTATGCAGACCCCACAATTTTAATGAATCATCATTATGCCAGATCAAACATACCCATTCCTGTGTCTCGATACATCTTCTATCATTATATGTGATCAGTTTTCTATAATAGTCAACCATATAGGAGCCTATTTGTGACCAGACACACACATAGACGTTCAGCTTTATATCTATAATAATATAAAGCTGAATGTGTGTGTGTGTGTGGTCACGAATAGGCCCCTATATGGTTGACTATTTAAAAAAAAACTGATTGCATGTAATGATAGAAGATGTATCGAGGATCAGGAATGGGTATGTTTGATCTGGCAGAACGGTGGTTCATAAAAATTGTGTGATCTGCATACGCGCCTGGCCCCCAAAATATGGAAATAAAAAGTGGAAAAAAAAAAACGTTTACAAGTCTTTTTGATATAGATGTACACAAGAATACTTTGATAAGTATGTTTCAACTTAAATAGGGATGATATAATAAAATTGTGGGGTCTGCATTCGCGCCTGTACTCCATGGAAATATGGTACAAACTTTAAGAAAGACTTTTCATATATATTTGCATAAGTATACTTTGATAATTATGTTTCAGTTTGAAGAAATATGGTATAATAAAATTATGGGGTGTTCGTTCGTGCCTGACCTCCATAGAATGTAAATATGTCACAAAGTTTAACAAGGTTTTTTAAAAGGGGTGAGGGTCTACAATAACACCTTAACTTTAATCTTAATTCACATTAGCTTTTATTTATTTTTTGGAGTTGAATCATATTGTGTCAAATAAGATCACCTCATAAATTCACGTTCTTATTAAAGTGAAAGCCCCCCCCAAAAAAAGTCGGAACTTTAGACAATTCTCAACACAAATTTTGCATAACTCTGTTTTTTCCTTCTCCACTTGCACATGGCGCTCTTTCAAAAATAGATAAATAGATAAATAATAAAAAATAAAAACGTTATTTGTTATCATGTCAAAAGAAGGAAAAAATCCTGTTCACGTGATTACGTGTCTTTTTAAAAACATTTGCATAACCTTTTTATTTTTATTTATATATCTGTTTAAGCTTTTTTTGTCAGTGTACTAGAAGGAATTCAGTTGATTACAACCCTTTCTGAGTGTTCTTTACATTACAATAGTACAACCCTGAATCCGACGGCGCAATACTACACCATTCAATACTGTAAAACTGAAATGAAACTGTTCTGCTTGAAAAGGGCGCCATTTTCTTCTTATTCATATTTATATCGATTTTTTGCTTTAAAAAACTAAAGTAATTACGTGTTTACTTTTTTAATATCCCATTTTGCTGTTTCGGATTATAAAGTAAGTAAACCTTCATTATTTTTCAAAACTGTTTTTGTTTCTTTGTTTTTCGATATTTCATTGATATTATTTAGGAAGAGTGTTTAGCAGGAAAACCAACAAACGACTACCCGAAAAAATAAATATACAAGAAATAAATGTTACCATAGTTAATAAAAGTTCAGTTCATGTATTTTTTTTTTGTTTTGAAATAGTCTTTAATGCGCTTTACTTGAAATAATTAAAACGAAATTTGAGGCGATAACTACTTAAATGAATTTTTATATAAACTAGACATGCCATAATCGAATATTCCTCAAGCACAAAATAACGGAAAACATTAAAATATGTTTATAAATATTCCTTACGTTGACGGAACTCTCTTAAATTGTTAACACAGAATGCTCAGATGCCCCTCCTTCAAATTGAAAACGGGGCTCTCCATTTCAAAGTCACTGCCATTTTGATTTTTTTTTTAAACGATTCGGGAATTAAAAAAAAAAATTTTTTACAAAGTACTTAAAAATACAAACCAATGAACTTTTCTATCATAAAAGTAACTTTTATTGACTATGGTAACATTTATTTCTTGTATATTTATATTATTATATATAACATTTTTTTTTTTTTTGTAAGGAAACATCATTTTGTTGGTCACTGTTTGCTATGAATGGAAACAAAGTTGATATAAAAAAATATATTTTCGCAAAAATTATCTTTACTTTCATTATATTTTGCTTAGGGTAAAATTTTTTAGTATCAAACCCTATCTCTTTACAACCTTCTCCTTTTAATAACCTATCATACTTTCATCAATCACAGTCCATTTTCTGTAGGCTGTTTTTGAACCCAGTCAACGACGGGTACTTCTGCTAGTTATAGATATATTATTCTAATATATATATATATACACGGTACTGTCGATTTCAAACCTGATAATAGGGGACTGCTTTAGATACCCATATCAAGCTCTCTTCAGCCGATACTCATCTGTTTTATAACCGAAATAGGAATCATATAGAATTATATAGGTTTGAAACCGACGATATCAATGACTTATCTCATCTAAACTTTCTGTAAATAAAAAATATAAATAATACGCTCATATTTTCGGAATTTTTTCTTATAATAGAGAACTTTGTTGGAATCTTTTTTTACAAAAAAAAAACAAAAAAATATAACTATAACTATATATATATATATATATATATATATATATATATATATATATATATTAAATGAAAGATGCGGAATAAAAGTTATATATAATTTTATTATATCATCAGAAAAATAAGGAAAAGTAAAGGAGGAAAAAAAAAAAACTTTTCTTTTACTATTACCTACATATATACTACCCTTTCAATTTACCCTTATATATTGAACCTACTTTTAATTATTTTTTACCATATTATCCTATTCCTTGATTCTCATTTCATATCTAAATGTTATTAAGCCAGTTTTTCTATATTTGCATTTTGTATTATTCTGGCCCTTTTCCTCTTCTGATGAGAAGCATTTAGCTTCGAAATGCCATGGTATAAAGAGTTTTTTTTCCTTAATTCTTCCCTTTACTATTGCTTATTGTTCTGATGATATAATAAAGTTCTATATAACTTTTATTCCTCATCTTTCATTTAATATATTTGTTTGCTCCTCTTAATAGTGTTGAGCTTTTCTTACCTTGATAAGTTTTTTGTTAAAGATTTACACTTTGATAACATAATTTTATTGATATATATTAGAATTTTCAGAGTGTGAGATGATATAATTATTTTCACAAACTCGAGTTTTGCCCTCATTTGGGCTCATCAGCATATCCAAACTCTGGATTTGAAATCCAAATTTCTTGCACGCAGGGTGAATACTCTGCCACTTGAGCAACCGTGCTACACACAAGAAAGTCTATGAGTTAACACAGATCAAGTAAACCACAACAAAATCTGACTATGGAATGTACTGACTTCATCTCAAATAAGGGGTGTAGTCATCTAATTACTGAGAATTCAAGCCAATGTCTTGCTAGGACGATACCATCCAACAAGCTAATCAAGCAAACTTAATCAAGCTATTAGACTTTTTTTTTTTTAATTTTCTTCCTTTGAAGATTGTAATGTTGGGTATGGGGCAGTGAAACCAGTTGCCAACATTGTCCTGCTTTTTATTAAAACCAACCGAGAGCTCTTTTTAGTATCCTCGTTCCCTTAAGTGAAATTGTCTTGATTTCTCTTGCACTTGGCTCACCAGGAATATTAGTTAGGTAGGACTTCAGGTTCTTCTTCATAAGCCCTGTAGCACCTATAATAACTGGTATGATTGATATCTCTCTAAGATCCCAGTTTCTTTTCATATCATACATGAGATCTTGATATTTGGTCTGTTTCTCCCTTTTAGCTCTGTTAAGACGTCCATCATTTGAGAGACTCAAGGTTGCAACTCTAATGTGAGATGTTATAATGATTTCCACAGTTAAACAACATCACAGCTTATACGAGCAATGCAAACCAACAAACCGGAAGTCTAAAACTCAACTTTCACCTTCATTTGGGCTATTTAGTTGAACATATCTGAACTCGAGATTCTAAACCCAAATCCCTTGCATATAAGGTGAGTACCCTGCCACTTGAACAAGCACATCACACACAATAAAATCTATTATCTAACACAGATCAAGCAAACTGCAATAAAATCCGACTATGAAATGTATCTATTTTTTCTCAAACAAGGGGTGTGGTCATTCAACCACTGAGAACCGAAGCCAATATCTCACAAGTAGGATTTTTTACACTCGCTGGGATGATGCCATCCAACAAACTAATCTAGCGAGCAAAGTAATATTAGAATTTTCAGAATGTGATATAATATAATTATTTTCACAATCAATTTTAACATATATACAGGGTGCATAAGATATCTGAGGACACCTTAAATACTCTTAGAAAAACAGAAAATGAAACTGCTAAATCGTTGAAATTCACAATTTCTTGTAGCAAAACAAATAAATATATTAATCTACGTTTTATTCTGTATATATCCTCTTTCGACTTTTATCACTGACTTAATTCGAGTTTGAAAGCGACTGTAAGCTTTGATCAGGTGGTCTTTATTTATGTCCTCCCTTGCTCGAGCTATTGCTTCTATCAGAGGGGATTTGGTGTTATTAGGATGCTTATTAATTTCCTTTATAACGACACTCCACACGTAATACTCCAAAGGATTAAGGTCTGGTGAGTTAGGAGGCCACAAGTTTGGTGTGACATGACTTTCACAAGAAACACCCGTCTAGCAGAAAACAATATCAATAATTTCCCCCACTCTTTATCTGTGCCTAAACCTAAACGTAGATTCCATGAAAAAAAGCTTCTTTCTTAGAACTGCGTGCCTATGAAATTGTCTTCCGTTTTCCTGCTTTCCAGGCTGACTACAATATGGTTGTCTTCAAGTCTAACGTAAACAAGTTTTTGATGAGCCGTTCCATATAAGTTAACAAATTTACCAAATTTCCATTACTAACGATTATTATATTGTCCAATTGTCTACCGTACACTCTTCAACCCTTATCCTCGAGGCCTCAAGTTTGGTGTGACATGATTATTATTCTCAGCCATCCAATCATGGGAGATTGCTGAATCTTTTGGAGGACATTGACCCTTCCATTAGCTACATTGTCTATCCAAGACTAAATAATGGTTTGAAGAGTCTCGCCATAAGTATGTGTATTGACTCTCAGGCCTCATATGAAAAATGAGGAGGCATGATGTGCCCTTCAATGCTAACAACACCAAAACCCATCAGTGGTGTCCACGCATAGCCGCCTATCATTTTTTCAATCAACTTTTTGATCCTCATCAGAGTTTTTTTCATTGGAGAAAACCCTAAGACACTTCTATTCTTTTGGATGCTTTAATTTGCTTAAGAGTCGTTTTGCATCAAATGACTCTCTTGAGTTGTTGTTGACATGAATTGACCTTGCCTAAGAACGTATGATTATATCTGAGGTCTTGATGAACAACATTTCTTATTGTTCCCTCAGATACTTGAAGATCTTTGGCAAGATGTCACATTGGTGTCTCAGCATTTTCATTGATCATGCCATGCATCTTTCTGACAAACTTGTTTTTATTTAGCTCCTTTCTAACTTTGCAAATGAAAGATCTGACGACTTTTAGAAATCTTGCAATTTCTGAATTGCTGTGTTTTGCCTTTTATAAACAATATTATAGCGTGTCTTTTCATTTCATTAGTTATTTTAGTATCTGCCGTGAGATCTTCTGAAAGAATATTAATTAGTATATATTTAATTTAAATTACAAAAATATAAGTGTCCTCAAATACATTATGCATGCTGTATATATATATATATATATATATATATATATATATATATATATATATATATATATACTAGCACGGGTGCCCGGGTGTTTGGAGGTGTGTGTCAAGCAAAAAAAAAAAAAAAGTGGTAGTAGGAAGGCAGGCTTGGACCTGTAACGTGAAGGAGGAAAAGAACAGAAAAAAAAACGTGACGTCTTTGCTGTTACGACCACTGCCAAACCGGAAGTGACGTAGGTTTAAATTAAGACTAGAAAATCGAAAATAGGGGATGACTTTCAAAAATATCGGTGAAAAAGCAACTGCTTCCTGTAGAAAAGTGCCCAGTTGAGGGTGAAGAAATGAATGTTTTTTGCCAATTTTTTGGTATTTGTCATCTAAAGGGTCGAGCTTTAAAGCGATACTGATCTCGTGAAAATCAGTCGCCTCTGTCGAAAGTTTTAGGCAGATATGAACAACATACATACATTTATATATTGGTAGCTCAAATTTTGGACCCAAACCTATTAAAACGCTTGCCCTATCTGAATACCATTTATGTAAAATTTCAAATGTTTAGACCAGAAATTCTCTGAGTAAGTTGGTAGAGACCACAAAAGTCAAATTTTTAAAAAGTTTTACGCCTATTATGACCCCTTAACATTTATTGTTTTGGGTTCAAATCAAGTTATTAAGTTAGATTAATGTCCAATGAACCTATATCTAAAATTTCAAGTGTTTAGACCCAAAATTGTCGGAGGAGTTTGGTAGAGTTCTCAAAGGTCAAATAGTTGAACCTTGACCCCTTAACAGCCAAATTTCTGGCCGGAAACCGATCACATAGATTTTCCCAAATCTCAGTACCCTGTATATCAACTTTCGAGTCTGTAAACTAAAAATTGACAGAGTTATTGCGTAGGGAAATGTACACACACACACACAGACACAGACACACACAGACACACACACACACAGACACGTTCACTTTTATAGATATACTAGCATTTAGCATTTCAGCCCGGCGTTGCCCGGGTGTTTGGCTGTATATGTTGAGCAAAAAAAAAATAAAAAATAGAAAAAGAAAAAAAAGTCAATTTTTTAAACTTTGACCCCTTAACATTTATTGTTTTAGGCTCAAATCAAGTTATTAAGTTAGATCCATGTCCAAGGAACCTATATCTAAAATTTCAAGTGTTTAGACCCAAAATTTTCGGAGGAGTTTGGTAAAGTTCTCGAAGGTCAAATCGCTGAACTTTGACCCCTTAACAGCCAAATTTCTGGCCGAAAACACATCACATAGATTTTCCCAAATCTCAATATCCTGTATATCAAATTTCGAGTCTGAAGACATAAAATTGACAGAGTTATTTAGAAGGGAAATGTACACAGACACACACACAGACACACAGATACACACAGACACGTTCACTTTTATAGATATATAGATAGACTAGCATTTCAGCCCGGTGTTGCCCGGGTGTTTGGAGGTGTATTTTGAGCAAAAAAAAAAAAATAATAAATTATGGCCCCTTAACATTTATTGTTTGGGGCTCAAATCATGTTATTAAGTTAGATTAATGTCCAAGGAACCTATATCTAAAATTTCAAGTATTAAGATCCAAAATTGTCGGAGGAGTTTGGTAGAGTTCTCAAAGGTCAAATCGTTGAACTTTGACTCCTTAACAGCCAAATTTCTGGCCGAAAACCGATCACAAAGATTTTCCCAAATCTCAGTACCCTGTATATCAAATTTCGAGTCTGTAAACTAAAAATTGACAGAGTTATTGCGTAGGGAAATGTACACACACACACAGATACACAGACACATTCACTTTTATAGATATACTAACATTTCGTCCCGGCGTTGCCATGGGTGTTTGGAGGTGTATGCTGAGCAAAAAAAAAAACAAAAACAAAAACAAAAAAAAACGGTCAATTTTTTTAAATTTGACACCTATTATGACCCCTTAACATTTATTGTTTTGGGCTCAAATCATGTTATTAAGTTAGATCCATGTCCAAGGAACCTATACCTAAAATTTCAAGTGTTTAGACCCAAAATTGTCGGAGGAGTTTGGTAGAGTTCTCAAAGGTCAAATCGTTAAACTTTGACCCCTTAATCACCAAATTTCTGGCCGAAAACCACACATCGATTTTCCCAAATCTCAATACCCTGTATATCAACTTTCGAGTCTGTAGACTAAAAATTGACAGAGGGAAATGTACACACACAGATGGACACACAGATACACAGACAGACAGATACACAGACACGTTCACTTTTATATATATATATATATATATATATATATATATATATATATATATATATATATAAGAGAAAGAAAATTAAAACTGTAAGTTGAAATTTACAATCAAAATTTATTGCGCGAATGAAAACTCCAAAAAATAATTTACAAGGTCCTTATTCCGCGAAGTTTCAAAGAATGCTATTCTTGTTATTCTTCTCATCAGAGGACAAAGAAATCAGCAAAGTATATTTGTAGCAATGCTAGAATTTGCTGGTTATGGTATTAAGTGAAACCACAATTTATTATAGTCATAAATTGCCAAGAAAAACAAGTGAAAAAATGTTGGATGTGTAAAAAAAATAATAGCAAACCGCGCATAATATTTCAGCTTGCATAAAGATTCTCTCAAGGTAATTCCAAAGGCAAAAATAATTATATAGAGAGAATGAAGTCCAAAATTAAATCCAGTGTAATGCTAATATTTCGGTTGGGAAGTTTTCAAAGCAGCTAAAATAATGGAAATTGTTTTTTTTTTTATAATAAGCTCTATTCTCTATTGAGTATTGAGCTTTTTTATTCGGTTGGTATTAAATTATCTATATATAAATACTGGTATTTATATTAGATTGAAGTTTACCATTGTATATATCAAGTAAACACTACCTCCTAAACCTCTGCCCTTGATGTTGACGGAGAGGAGACTAAAACTTGCTGTTATGGTTTCAAATGATCTGAAATAACAGCAAGGGGAGACTTGATTCCAAATATTTCTCAGATGTTATATCTTTTCTCTTTTTGAAATCGGGTACGATTAGTAATATCTTCAGTATCAAATAATCCTTATACACTGTGAAATTTAATTTATGTATGAAAACCAAATAAATGCCTATTGACCTTAGTCTTGCAAAGACTAAAATTATAGATAAACGGAAAACAGTGAGCATGAAGAGAGTTCCACAACCTTGCAGTCCTTGGAAAGAAGCTACTGGAATAGAAAGCTGTATTACAATGAGGTATTAAAACAACAAATTCATGGAGATCTCCAGACGAACGAGTCCAACGAGCTGGAACAAAGGAAGTAGGGAATAGATCAGGCAATTCTTAGGAATAATTACCATAATAGTATTTGTAGGAAAGACCGAGACTAGATTTAATATATGGACTCCAAGAAAGACTTGATAAGAAAGAAAGATCAAAAGGTTTTAGAGTCGATTTCTCACCAAGAGCATAGCCATCCATAAGAATCTCAAGAAGAAAAGGGATATGCCTGCGATTGAAGAACAATAGCTGAGTCTTAACAGGATTAAATGAAACAAGTCATTTTTTACCCCAATCCATAACAGAATCCAAATCAACTTCTAGCTCAACTGCATATTTCAACTGATCCAAAAAAGATGAGCGAGAAGCAATAGCAGAATAGAGGGTGGTATCATTAGCTTAAATGTTAACTTTTTGAATAATATTCTCTGAAAGGTTATTTATATAGACAGGAAACAGTTTTGGACCTAGAATAAAATGACGTTTCTGAATTTTTGAGATGAGGATTGGTTATTCGTATTATTTGGATTCATCAGACTCACACTCAAGATGAGAACAGTAGTCCGATGAATCCAAATAATAGGAATAGAATAAAATGTTAGCTTTTTGGGCATAGTAAAATTCTAAAGCAGTAATGTGGTGACCGAATTATAAAGTAATTCCTACAAACGCTAAAAAGCAAATAGCTCTAATTGTTTATCCTCTTTTTTTTTCTTTTTTTAAATTCCATTTTCACCTCAAACAAAGCACAGTGCCACTTTGATGTGGGGGGGGCTACTATAGGGGATATAAGTTGCAGGGATACTATGTAGGGAGTTGAGCTTCATTTGGATAACCAATAAAAATCATTTCAAGCTCCAAAAATAACAATCCTATGTGAAATTCAACAAACCTATAAAACAATAACTTGGTGAACCGAAATTCAGAGTTCTTCCAGGGGACACCTGTGATGCACCATACTTTGACTCTCAGCACCATCAATGCTCATCCTAGAAGACTGGAATGCCCCACACTGAAAATCCTTTAAGCCTGCTACTATTTCTACAGTGAACTCAGTCACCCAGAAGGTAAACACACACACACACACACACACACACACACACACACACACACACACACAAACTTTCTGATACTTTTCTCTATTTCTTATTCAAGAACTTTATAACTCCCGAAAATTTTTTGTCTTTCAAAGTATATTTTGCATCTCTGTAAGATTGTTGATATAAAAATATTTTGTTCATTAATTCATATTTTTTCGTTTTCATTCCAAAATTTCCATTATTGAGTTAGCTCTTACTAACTGGTGACCCATTCGTGACATTCATGTTTTTATCCATCTTTTTCATTGGCCAATTGGCGCTTCTACACTATCAGAACGAAATTTCGAAAATCGTAATACTGAATTTCACATGAAAACAATGGTATCTACATATTCCTCATATTCTTAAGATGATTATATCCAAAAAGTTATAAAAATTGATAAGGTAGAAAATTATTTATTAAAGAAAATAGAAAATAACATTTCCAGAAAACGATCGTATTTGCTTATGTAAGACACAGGAGAGTTCAAAAGGGAGGTAATTTTCCGTTTTGATTTATTTTATAAAAACAAGATGACCGCAATTTTTCACCTGCTAACACGTTTAAAGTTGCTTTTTTTAATAATTCAGTAATATTCAGATAATTTCGACTGCGTAATTTGGAAGATAACATTGTAATTTATTAGAATTGACAAAAAATCAGTAGAAACCATTGTTTTCTATCTGAAGACTCGATTTATCGACTACAAAATTTTGTTCTGATAGTGTAGAAGCGCCAGCCAATGTAACTACATATATATTCTAAGGTTACAAGCAGGATTTTGTTCTGGGGTTCAGGAAG
The DNA here is from genome assembly GCF_053919585.1 of Euprymna scolopes. Taxonomy (NCBI): domain Eukaryota; kingdom Metazoa; phylum Mollusca; class Cephalopoda; order Sepiida; family Sepiolidae; genus Euprymna; species Euprymna scolopes. The sequence continues at coordinate 68,660,118 of NC_136498.1, forward strand.
GAGTGAGTCACTCGCTCGACAACAGCACACCAGGCCTCTCGCCACCAATGTCACACCGTACAATCTGAACGTCAACAACACGAAATACTTTTCAAGAGAAAATGTTCACGACTCTTTTCTTTTTCTGCCTTCCAGGGGATTTTTCCCAGCTTTTATATCCTCCTATCTAGAAAAAAAAAGAAGAGACAGGAAAAAAATAGCTTCTCCCATCATGCCCTGCCTTCCCAAGATGCCCTTCGTATATATAAATGAGCTAGCCATCCTTTCCTTCTTCTTTCGCAAAGAGCAATGCAGATACGCCCGGTACGTCTTATTTATTTTTTTTTTTTTCTAACCATAACCTAGCCTTAAACGGTATCTTTTTTCCCCTCCTTTCGCATATACCCCGCATATATTAATTCTTTCTTTTTTTTTTTACTCGTGTTCACCCCTAACAATTGTTAGTGCTTAGCACTTTTCAAAGACATTACTATTGCCAGAACACAGTATCAGAAGCCATGACCAACACTACAATAAAAATATTTTTCATGTTAGAATGGCCACCAATCACTGTTTTTCAGCCTTGCCCCAGAACCAACAACACAACAAGGCGAGGTTTTGAAAAACCAACACACTTGGAGAAACGTACTCTGGCCTACGATGTCAATGTAGAACATACTTTGGAGTGTTTTGGATGACGGTCAGTAGGTGACATGGCTGTACTATTTGAGATGTCGTTGTGCGACATACTTTTTCCTGGAGGCTTGTAGAACAATACTGGCAAATTTATTCATTCGATGCACTGCAGTCAGAATCACGTCATTTTGATGTTTCGTCATTGACCATGTTTTACAGGCATACAAGAGTGCACGTCAAACATGTGTGCTGCATGCTGCCACTCTTGTATACTGCATTTTGTCAAATTGTTGACAGTTGCCAGACGACTCTCCATGTGGCGGATATATGTTGTCTGAAAGTTGCATCAGAAGGAAACAATAAATAAATACAGAAAAGGGCTGCTGCTGATAATGATGCAGAAATAATAAGAAAGTGTGAACGCAAATAAAAGGAAAGAAATCACCTGTAATTGAAGAATTAAAAAGAGAAAATACATAAGAATAGAATAAAATGGAAAAAAAAAATCTTGTTTTAAATTAAAAGATACAGAGAATTTGGGTAATCTAAGAAATTATTCATTAAATACTAATCCTTATTAATCCCAAACTGTGCATTGAACAAATACCATAATGCTATGTTCACTGCACCTTATCGTAACAAAGATCCGTATAAAATTTCAGACAGATCAGCCCAGTAGTTTCCAAGAAAAGCTCTAGACTAAATCTGATATTGTGGTAACAACTCCCTGTTAATCTCTAACTGTGCACCAAACAGATACCATAATAATCAGTTCGATGCACCTTATCATAATAAAGATCACTATAAAATTCTAGACAGATCTGTCCAGTACTTTAAGAAAAAGTGGAATGGACAGACAGATTCAAAGAAGTGTGTGTGTGTGTGTGTGTGTGTGTGTGTGTGTGTACTTGAATCACACAAAATACATGTTAAAATATTACTTAGTTTTGGGATTGAGTTACATCTAAAAAATATTTTAATTGTTCTAATTAGCCGTAATTTGCAATTAACTCACCAAGTGACCTATCTTTTACTAAGTTTCTCAGCCATTGTCACACTCTCCCAATGTATGCTGTTTAACTACTTATATCATATTTTACACTCCACTTCGTTTCTCTCTCTCAACAGTCAGTAGCAATAAAAATAATTATAAAATTCTAGAGTGGAATAGTCCATTATAAACAAAAGGAAATATAGTCACACGTTATAATACTATTTAACGCGTCGCCGGAAAGCGAAAAAAGAGAAAAAGAAAACGTTTGAAACAGAGAAAGATAGGGCAATAGCCAAGAAAGAGACTAATTTGGAATTTTGTTTTATTAATTATTTTTTTAAATATAATATAACAAGTGGTAATATTGTTTAACCCATAATTAAGAGAGAGAGAGAGAGGGGGTATATCTATCTGAAAGAAGCTTAATTTTGGAGCCTGTTTTTTTTTTAAATTTATTTTTTAAATTTAACTGGCTTTGCAAACTCACTTTTTCCTGATTCAGACAATCTAAATCGAGTCAAATCGGTGACACAACGGGTCATATTGTTTTTGTCCCCCCCCCCCCCCCGAACCTGGTGTCTATGTTCTTGCACTATATATATGGATTCTTTGTTAGCCGTAAGACGAGTTACAACAAGACGGCAGACGTCAACGCTATCAACTCTTAACTGCTGCTACTGAAAAGAGAATAAAACATCACGAACTGCATATACTCAACAATTGCCACGGATGCCACCACGCAGGGTCGCTACTACTCCGCCCTGTCACTACTTCAACAGTGGCTCGTGTTGTTGTTGGATAAAAAAGAAGAAGAAGAAGAAGAAGAAGAAGAACTCTCTCTCTCTCTCTCTCTCTCTCTCTCTCTCTCTCTCTCTCTCTCTCTCTCTCTCTCTCTCAACATATGCACAACTGTTGGATTTTAATCTTAACGCACAAAAAAGCTCGGTTCCTATCCAGAATTCAACTTAAAAAAATAAATAATAAATAAATCACAGGAAAATCTTTATGATTGATGTTACGTATCCGTCACGAAATTTGCATTCCAAAAATTCCGTAAAATTGATGATCAGGTAGTTTTTTTTTTTTAGTTTTTTTAATGTAAAAAATCATCTTTTTTTTTAACGATTTTAATAGTAAATCGTAATTATTACAAGACTGATTTTGATTTCGGTAGTTCGAATTGAGTTGTTTCACACTTATTTTTTTAAACATGACAGATCAAAACACGTCTCACTCTCTGATAAAATTTGATTTTCTTAGTTAAAAAACAAAAACAAAACTATTTGATCAATTTACGTGATTTTTTGGAATATGATATTTTCATTCTGTGAAAGATATTTACATCATAAAGATTATTTGTATTTTTTTTTTTTTTAGATTGAATTCTGAATTTGCACCATAAGCTTTGCTAAGACATGACACATTTGAATCGTAGAAAATAACTCACTTTTAACAAAAATAATAAAATTAAAGGCCGAGTTTTATGATGTGTGCATTATTAAAAATGTTTCTAAATTTTTTAGATGAAGATTGGTTATTCGTATTATTTGGATTCTTTGGATGTAACCTTCGACCTTCTTCAGGTCGCATGGACTCGATTGTAAAAGTGATATTCTCCTGAAGATTGAAGGTTCAATTCTAAGCATGGGTGACCCAAATACAAGAGCGAATAACTTGGGATCACTATCCAGTCATGGCTGACAGAGCAGGAGCATGCTACCCCATGAAGTAAATAAAGGGTTCCTTTTCGAAATTCTGTTCAAATTCCTGAGTTTGACAGAAACATTCCTGGGTTCGACAATATACAACTGAAGAATGTCGGAGGTTACATCGACCGAAACGTTGTGAAAATAGCACTCAAGATAAGAACAGTAGTCTGTGCGAGCCCTTTCTAGTCTCACACAAAAACACGCGTTCCCATCTCAAGCCATATTTCTTGTCATACACATACGCGCGCACGTACACACATGTACATATACTCACATTCACGTGCATATACACACACGCTAACGTACACATATGTACACACATATACGCACACGTATGCACACATGGGCACCGTCACTTCCCCTTTAAAGGAAATCTACACATACGCAAAAGACCACCAGAAACAACTATAAAAGCAAGAGCAATAAGCTGCTTCCCTCTTTTCGAACCAGCTTCCGACCTGAAAGGTCGACGGACCAACCGCGCGCACGTCACGTCCCCTGCTACTGTATGTGGGGCAAGAGCTAACAGACAGTACGTACACTTTATACGCTTTCTCTCTCTATGGACTGGATTGACTTTCTCACTCTTTTTTCCCTTTTGCTTTGGTCCATCAACCAGACAAGTTCGCATCCACAGCTAGTGGCCTGAAGACATTTCCACATGGACAAGTACCAACATGTGTGCGCAGCTTTACTGATGTCAACCCTCTATCTTTTTCTTTGGACTGCCATTTCTCGTTCCACTATATTACTCACCCCTCTTTCCATGCGCGGACATGAACATGAGTTACACCTAAAACATTCATTTTTCAACAGAAAATAAACAACATGTTTATTTTATCCAGCAATTGAGTTTTGTTTCCTTCTTTCCATTCGTTTCATTATTTTCTTTTGTAGCGAATTAGGATATTTATATCCTGGCCCGCAACAAGTCTGAAGAATCCAAATAATATGATTTAAAAAGTTATTTATTTTGGTTCTTTTCTAGAATAGTGGTTCTTTTTTTTTTTTTTTTTTTTTAACTAGTGCGTGTGAGAGGGTGGTGGTCACTGTTTATTAAGGCCCAAAAGCCTTTCGAGGGCAAGGATTAATGAGTTTGTTAGGTGGACGGTGCGACAACACTGTGATACTTGGTAATGGTGGAACTTGGATAGGGTTTAATTATTTAAGAGGATGGCTCAACAGGAACTTAGTTACATTAGACTTGAAAGCAGCCATGTTGTAGTCAGTTGGGAATCAGTCTCACAGAATTGTGTTTCGCAGGCAAAGAGTTCTAGAAAAGAAACTTGGCTCATTGAATTTCCGTTTAGCTTTAGGCACAGATAGAAAGTAAGGGAAATTGTTGACAGTTGTTGTAGATAAACGAGTATTTGTTTCAAGAGATTATGTTTGTATTTGGTTTATAAGCACGCATGAAAGATAGGAACTTCAAATCGAACGTGATACGTCATCAGTTTAAGATATAATGACGAACCTGTCAACAATTCATTTCAATTGTTTTCATTTCGGCACACATATCAAGAAAAAAATATTTTCTACTCATAAAACCTTTTTGCAATAAAATAATAAAAACCAATGGCGGTTATATAAGGAGAATTTTTATTCACATAAATCAACATGTCCTGTATTGAAATAGAGTCTGAATTATGCAGCTACAATACTGATTCCTGACACTTTGAAAAACTCCTGATATTCCAATTAATCGTACCATCACTAATATAAACCATAAAAAGGCTTACTAATTAGTATGCGCGAAAGATTTAGATTCTAGAAATTCAGCTATTTAAGCGGTGTCATCACGATTAAGAAAAGAAATGCTTTTATCAAACAAAATGAAATTAAATGGCTTATAACTATCATCTCTTCACGGCACACCAGTAATCATTTCACAATACACTAATGTGCCATAGCGCAGTGGTTGGAAACCACTGGATTATAGCATTGTCGTGGATTGTTTACAAATTGCCAATTCCTTGATACCAAACAAATGCTGTTAATTAACATGAACATGACCTTTAATGGTTGACCATTCAAGTACTCAGCTTGATTTGACAAGCCTTCGATGGTAAGTTAACGGACTACTGGTGGTAGTTATAAATTGCCATACTGATGAGTCTTCATTGAAGTGAAACAGGTGCATCTTGTCGAGTTCAGGAATCTTTATGTCGAACTAGGGAATATATATAAAATTTGAGATGGAACTCTTTATTTAATCCATGGTTTAGTCATAACTCAATAGAGTAATCCGTAATTGTATTTTTAGTATAGTTTGCAAGGATTAAACCTTCAATCATGAGAAGAAAGTCATGTAGAACTGATTATTACTTAACACTTATATCTGTTATGCCACAGGTTATTGTGGGCAACACTGTAAGAATAATATCTAAGATGAAAATAAACTCACTTGCAGAAAACGAGCCAAAAATAGAGCAGACCCACTTACACTCACCACTTTAAATAGTACAGACTCATTTGCATTACTAACTTTGAGCATATTTGTAGCCCAATCATCTTCGTGATTGTGCCACAATAAAAAAACACAAGATAAGTACTTGTTAAGCTGTGTGTGTGTGTGTGTGTAATACTGCTGCATAACATACAAGTAGGAACCCCACCATTGTTCATGGATCTATCTGGTCATGTGAGTCTCCAGTAATTTTTTTCTCAGTCTACTCTTGCTCAGCTTCCACTCCAATCTTTCCAATCTCCCTTAGGGATCTCCAAGCGAGCAACTGTGTCACCCTCTACTGTGTCTAGCTCACAATTGTTGACTGTTGTAAGTTTTCAACTCACAACTCAACCCTGTCATAAACTGGCCTTTTTCGTCTGTAAATCATTTCTATTGTTAAAAATCTCATTGAGTGTCACACCCTGCATAGTCACTTCTTAAAGTCATAAAAATTCATTGTGAATCCCAGCAAACCAAATCTAAATATATCTCAGGTTTATTGTTACCGTCACCCTGACCAACCATCACATGCACAATTTCTTTTCTCTACCTTCCTATCTGTTATTCTATTTCCTATTTCTTTTGTTACCTGGTAAACTTTCATTTCTTTTATTATATTTTCTCTCCTTAGGGTCGACTATAGTATCACACAGCAAACACTTGCATCATGGATTTCACCAAGTACAGAAGCATTTGCTTTACTCCTTCAACCGTCTTTACGGATGTACTTTCAACACATCTGCACTGTTACTGATTCTCACAACGTTTCTAATTGATATGATCAATTATCCAAGAAGAGAGCTTTGTCGTTCTGAACTTATTTATGACTTGGCACTTCTAACAAAACCGGATGTTTGATTCTTGAACAGCTTAACTCATGTGATCAGCAGCCTTTTTCCTTTTAATCACTGTGTAATCGAACAGCATTTTTTACTAGCACGATACAGCTCAAGCCATTCATCATCATCTGCAGCTAGATCAAATGCAATAGCTTCCAGTATAAAGAAAACTTCTAAGATAATCATCACCTGCATCCTACAGTAACGATCCATCATCTTTCCAGTTGACTTACTGAACCATGAATTCATCTTAACTTGTACTCATCATCTTCAAATTTCTGCTATCACTAACCAGCAAAGCATTACCATCATGGATCAAGAGGAGAATCCAGCAGGCATGCATGTACAATGTGATAATGTATAGGAATGAAACCTAGCCAGTGAGGGTTGAGGATATGTGTTGCATGGAGAAGAATGATAGAATATGTGTAATGTTACTCTTAAAGACAGGCTTAGTTCTGATGATTTCAGAGGAACATTACATCTGGAGAGCATAGAGAGATGTCTGCAGAAAAGTGAACTTCAGTGGTATGGCTAGGTTGAAAAAAAAATGGATGAGAATTCTTGGGTTTCAAGGGAAGACCAGGGAAAACATGGGAGAAAGTGATAAAAATGGACAGAAGGGGGGAAGAAGGCAAAATCTTACAGGCAAATGCTTTTGCCCACACGGTCATGAGTGCTTATGATGTTATAATGTTGAAAATAAGCATTTTAAACAAATTTTAGTTTAATATGTGTGAGTGACTTGGTCTGTTGCAATGACTATGTTACTTTACAATATGTACTGAAAATATGTAGAAATTTTTTTGACCGAAATAAAGGTTTTTATGTTTTAAAAATGATTACTTATGACTTAAGCAGTTATGATGTAAAAAATAAAAAATAAATAAAATGTGATTTACGTAACCCTCGAAATAATTAAAACAAAACATTTTTCTTAACTGCTGATAAAAAATGCCAAATAAATCACACAAAGTACAAAAAAATATTAAAAAATTTTTTTTACCGTTTCAATGCTAAAGAATAAAAAAAAAAAAAAAAAAAAAAAACTTTAAAAAATGTAAATATAAGAAAGTTTGCTTTTTTTTTGTTTTAATTAAAGAATCGTAATTGGATTAGAATTTTTGTTTCTTTTAAATAAACATTTAACGCTCAGTTGATTTAAACCTCTGATTAAAAAAAAAAAAAAATCGAAATAAGAAAATTATTTTTGCTTTGATATAATTAGCTGTCGAAATTACAAAACAACCCTGTTTAAATGCACAAAAAAACAAAAACAAAAAACAAATGAACAACCACTGGAAGGTGTATGCGAACCTCAAAACTAATGATCATGAGGCAATCTCTTAATCCATTGGTCCACAGCGCTCATTACGAAATCATGTTGAAAATTCTTATAGTTAAATGAATTCTGAGGACAGTGGTTGACACATGCGCAGTTGTTGAAATCATTTATAAAGAAACGATTTTATGTGACCCCCGTTTGATATAAAACTATTTGTATATGAAATAATTGACCATTTTTTTCCAATTTTTACATATTTGTCTGAGAGGTCAGTCTTTCTAATGATGCCGAGTTGGTGCCTGTACGATGCACATGACAAAAGTTTTTAGCAAGCATACAAACACAGACAACTTTCCTTTATATAATAGACTAGCGGCCTATTGCCCAGTTGTGGAGAGGTGGTGTAGTAAGGAACCCCAGTAGGCAGCCCAAGTGGAGAGAGGTGCTAAAAAAAAAAAAAAAAAAAAAAAAAAAAAATTGTTGGTAGGCAGGCTCAAACCCGTAACACAGGAAAAGGTGAAAATAAACATAGCGTCTTAGCTGATGTGTCCATCGTGAAATTGGAAGTAGTGAGCGTTGGAATTAAGGGTAGTCAATTGAAAGAAGACAATGACTTGCAAAAATGTTGACAAAAAAAAAATCACCCTTTTTGTGAAAAACGACCCAGGTGAGGGTGTGAGGGTGAAGGAATTAATGTTTTTGGCCAATTTTTCGATATTTGTTGTCTGAGAGACTGAGCTTTAAAACGATACTGATTTTGTCACGTTCCAACATGTCTGTCGGAAATTTTTGTGAGACATACAAACACACACACTTTGCCTTTTATATATTAGACTAGCATGGATACTCGGCGTTGTCTGGGTGGACATGAAGTTTGGTTTAGACACAGCTGCTATGCTAAGGATATTGAGCAAGCCCCTGAAAAGAATGGAAGAAGTAGGTGACAACTTCTCCACCAGATATTTAGGAAGCTTGTGTGCTGGAACCCACCCCTTAAAAAAAAAAAATTAGCCATGGTAGGCGGGCTCGAATCTGAAGCACGAAAGAGGGAAAATCATTACTGGGAACACTTTTGCTCACTGAACCACAATGACTTATGATGCCATGATCCTTCAAAATAAAAAAAAATAAAAAAAAGTTTTGGTAGGTAAGTAGGAAGGATTAAATCTGAAGCCTTGAGGCGTTGGGAAATAAAGTGTGAAAAAAAACAAAAAAACGTGCGACGCTAACCACTGGGCCAGCAAGAAGTAATAATGAGGTCAACTTTGACTGCGGGGCAGTATTTTATTTACTGCGGGGCAGTTTTTTTTTGTTTTATTATACAAAAAAGCTGAATCAAGACGCGGCAATCAAAAAATGTTGAATATTTAGCTTTTCAAAGTCGGGCAAATTAAATACACACACAACTCCCGTTGTTATCTCGTAAATATTATCATTTAGACGTGATATAAAAAGTTTTAAGAAGGACAGACCCCTGCATGAAGGCCGAGGAAAAAACCCTTTTGCAGACATACACGAAAACGCACACACAAAACAAACATTTTCACTTTTATATATATAGACTAGCGGGGAGGGTACCCGGCGTTGCCCGGGTATTTGTAGGTGTGTGTATGGGGGGGGGGTAAGTAATAACCCTGTTAAAAAACAAAAAAAAAAAAAAAAAAAAAAATCGGAAAAACCACATGCAATCTTAAGATAACAACGTTGTGCGCGTAGGGGTGGGGAGTAAGAAGAAAAAGCCCCGGAGTTTAGAGGTGTAAAATAAAAATAAAAAGTTTAGGTTGGAAGGTGGGCTTGAACCTGAGGCCTCGAGGGTAAGGTGGAAAAAAAAAGCTGGACGCGTTACACGTAGGCCAAAAAGACAAACAACTAAATAGTGACAAAATGAAACGTTTAAAAAACCAGCACGTTAAACCAACAAACGTTTTCTAGGTCAAACATCACGTCATCATCGCAGTAGTCGTGGAAAAGGCAAAATGAAGGAACGATTTTTTGCTACACCATCCCTGTACAAAACTGATGATTTTAGGGTGAAGGAATTAACGTTTTTAGCCAAAGGTTGGAGCTTTAAAATGATACCTATGTGGCGAAAATCCGTGGCCCATGTCGATAGATTTTGCGAGACATACAAACACACACACAAACATTTTTGCTTTTATATATATAGACGATTAAAAAATTAAGTGACAGGTGCGTAAATTTAATGAGGTCAAACATCATGCCATACGGTAATGAAATGATGCACTTAACTTTGGCTGCAAGCCAATTTTCCTAAGATGTTGGGGAAAACCAGCTCCCTATAACAAGGGGAGTGTCCAAATAGAATAACAATTGTCTGATATAAGAAAATGGTGTGTAAAAGTCGCCCAAATTAAAGATACACATGACCTCGTTTCATGAATCAGACATATTACAATCTAGTGGGTATATAAAAAGTTCTAAGGAGCAATTAATCCCCCCCCCGCGCCAAGCCATTGCCACACATACACAAAAAATGCATACACACACTAACACATTTTGCCTTTTATATATATATATATAGATAGATTAGCAGGAGTGCCCAGCGTTGCTCGGGTATAAAAGAAAAAAAAAAGTTAGGCCTGAACCCGAAACCTTGAGGCAAATAACCTGATGACTTACCATGACACTACACGGGCAGAAAAGTGAGAAAGGATGAAATTAAACATAAAAAAAGCAGGTGGTTAAACGAACATGAACGTGTGGTTTTCTAGGTAAAAAATCACGCCATAACAGTAGAGAAAATGAAATCATAGCGTGAATTTTGTAACATGATAAAAGATTCGGACGACCTAGTTTCGTAAATTGGGCATATTATAATCTAGACAGTATATTAAAAGTTGTAAGATTTAGCGACCCCTCCCCCAAAAGTCTTTGGCGGACATACGAAAAAAATGCACACACAAATACATTTTCGCTTTTATATTATAGATAGAAGATGTTAACAGAACAGAAAGATGAAGTCAGTTGGGTCTTTGTAAGTTTAAGAGAGAGATTTTTCTGGATCCTAAGCTGAAGATGTTTAGTGGAAAAAAAATGCTTGCCCATTTTGCAAGTCTGTCATTTGATGGACAGACCAGGTCTCATTGTAACCTCGATATAAAACATTGTTGCTTTTTTTTTTTTTTTTTGTTGCTTGTTTAAAACTTCAGTTGTGATTTTATTTGGCAGAAAATTCTTTTTGTTACAACAATGGCCGAGACCATGATTCACAGTATGACTAGTGTTGAGATCAAACACTGAATTCAAATGAAAACGAGTGCTCAATCACAGCCTATGAAGTGAACGCACACAAATGCAGTTTAAAACATTTTACAAATTATCTAAAAAAATACATTAAACTCGATATTTTAGCTCATGGACTTAAAATGAATGCTTTATGCCAAATTGATAACTGCAATAATTCCCCTGAAGCTGAATCTACTCAAATGCTTTATTCAGACCACCATTCTAGCTGCGACCAGAATTATGAAGATTCATTTTATCTTAGACCTTTGCAGATCCACATTGTCACTCATGAATGCAATATCTAACAATATCAGCTGCTTGAAGATAATGCAAGTTGTTATCTCATTGATGCGTGATACTATCAAAGTCCGCAAGTGTTAGAAAGTTTATAAAAAAAAAAAAAAATGAAATAAGTTTACCAGCAAAATAATGGAAAGGAAGTTATTCACCAAGGTACACAAAGGAAGCTGAATATGATTGTTAATGAAGGTGATGTAGACTAAAGACTGGATATATCTACAGTTAGTTTACAGACAGTTTTACGTGTGGCAGTGATTTTTTGTCAGTTTTCAACAGTTGGGGACAGTCTTGGGTTTGGGACAGTAGACAATAGTTAAGAGGAGAGTTTCCTGTTGAACATAGTTGAACGCAATTCTTGACTGACTAGATCAAGAAAGGATGACATAAACTGATGAACATTACCTCGACAGAACGTAGATGTGAACCTTAACGTGTAGAGGGTCAATGGTATCACAAGCACAGAATGCAACTGATATTTGCAGTTTATGTCAGAGTTTGTGTTTTTGTTTTATTTTTTTATACTTGTGAACCCATGTGCGTCCTCCCGCCCTCGGCAATTGCTAATGTGAGAGATGATGACACGGCCAAAAAAGACAACAACACACATACCTCAGGACTAATATTGAACTAACTCTTTCTCAAAAGAGAAGATAAAGCCTGCCAGGGTGGACCTCCTAGAACTGCACAGGGTCAGCAACATACCACAGAGATCAGGGAAGAGGTCATTTAGAGTTTAAGGAACCTAGTGGTATACATAACTAGTTTTCACTATATATAGTGCTAGGTACTGTGATTCTGGGAGCCTCAATTTGAAAAGTTTGGCAAAACCGACACTCTAACAGACACGACAGGAAAACAAATGAACACATATCTAAAGAAATGGCAGAAGCACTAGAGGATGACCTCCAATCTGTAGTAGAATGGGGACATAAATGGATGGTCACATTCAATGCTGCCAAGACAAAACTCGTTTCCTTCAATAATTACAAGAAACCTTCTTTACCACCAATAGCAATGGCTAATGACTCTTTATCTGAAAGTACCTCCTTTAAACTCCTTGGCCTAACGCTCTCAGGAAACATGAGTTGTAACAATTACATCGAGAGTATCACCAGGACCGCTGCGAAGAAGGTAGGTTCTCTCTACTGTGCTAGAAAGATACTAACGCCTGAAAGTATCCTATACCTCTATAAGGCCACCATTCGCCCATGTATGGAGTATTGTTGTCATGTTTGGGCTGGTGCAGCTACCACTAGTCTCTCGCTCCTAGACAAGGTTCAAAAGAGAGTCACCAATCTGAGAGGTCCTGAACTGTCATCTAAGCTTCAACTCCTGTCCCATTGACGTAATGTGGCATCCCTCTACCTTTTCTACAAGTACTTTAACGGTGAATGCTCTGACGAACTGCAAGCAATTGTGCCCCCTAGACGTAAATGCCCCAGACAAACCCGACAAGCTGCTAAATCCCACTTCTTCACAGTAGAGATCCCTAGATGTAAGAGAGCCTTCTACTCCAGTAGTTTCTTCCCCAGGACAGCTAGACTTTGGAATTCCCTGCTTCCTCAACTGTACTGACATGCAGAAGTTCAAGTGTAACGTGAACCGACATCTTGCTGCCCAACTCCCTACACAGTACCCCTGATAGTAGCCCGCTACAACCAAGTGGCAATATGCCTTGTTTGGGGTGAAAATGTAAAAAAAAAAAAAAATAAATAAATAAATAAATGAAATAACAAAAAAACCCTGTCCTGTCATTCAGAGAAATTTGGATACAGAAAAAGCTTATCTAAGAGATTCCCAGATTAGAAATCGTGTAAATAATTTATAATTTTTTTTTCTAGCTGAAGCAAAAAAAAAAAAATAAATAAAAAAATCCAAATTCTTTTTCTCTCAATAAGTTAACTTATTCAGAAATGAGTCTTAAAATTTCTACACTTTAAAGTGCCCACATTGATATCTAAATTCTATGGCATTTGGTATAAGTTATTTGTTGCTTTTGTTTTGACTTTACTATTTCATTAGAGCTAGATTTAAAACTGAACTTGAAAAAAAAAAAAAAAAAAGCAGCAAACAAGCAAAACTTTTCTCTACTGAATCGAACAAATTAAAAATGGAAACGGAAATAGTGAGGGAATAAATTATTTCTGAAGAATCAATGATTAAAAATTTCATTATTTTGAAAACATTCTAGAAGACATTTGTTCTTACCAACCATTTTCATTTTATCTTTACATGTTTCTAGATGTTTGCATAGACAATAAGGTGGAATTTTCTCAGTTAACGTCGGATAAGTTTTAGCTTGCTTTTTTTTTTATTACACTAAACATAATGTATATTTATTTGAATATTACAGCTCAGTCTTTTTAGAGTTGCAGGTCAAGTTTAAAAGTAGGAATGATTTTTTTTTTAACTTAACGCTTCAATCCAACTGAAACACACCCTACTACAAAATCAAGTCCCTATAAGTAATCCATGCTATGCATTATTTTTAAACGTCTAATAGGTACTAATAAATACTCAAAAAGTAATATTGTGCTACATAGTTCAATACAAATAATAAAATCACATCATATGAGGCAATCTTTAATTTCCTTCATTCCAACATTTCTTGGCAGACAATACTCTATTTCTTTCAAATATATATTTTTTTAACACAATGTTTTGTTGACTTTCTTTGGTGAAAAATCACTGCACATGAAAATTAGGAGTTCCTTTCTCAAACCATTACAACAATGATTATATATTATAATTAGGGCCAAGACAACAGCATATTCTTTTCATTGTTTTGACTCAAGTGTGTATCCGTTGATATCTTTTATATAGAGTGATGTGGTTCTTGGTTGAGTGACTGTATAGGATATATACTCGAGAGTCAAAACAATAATGAGAATATCCTGTTGTCATAGCCCTAATTATAATTATATTTGAAAACAAAACTTCTATTACTTTTGCGCATACACAATCGTAATAGCATTTATAAATTTTTAGCCTTCCATATCCATATGTCGATAGCTTAAGTGGAAACAATGCTAGAGAAATAAATAATGACTAAGGCTGGAGCACTAAATGCTCTGGTTTCAATTCTAGTGGACTGTATCCAAAAGATTTTTTTTATAACTTTTGAAATCATTACTATATATTGAATAATCAATAGAGAACTTGCTCTATAAGAAATCTGCATGAATTTAAAATGATATTCATGCATATTTTACGACCAGGCAACATGGAGTGGTTTGCTAGTTTAATATAAAGGAATTCCTTTGTTGTTTATTTGCAATGAATTATTCTGGGAGGGGTTTATGAGTTTACTATGTCCTTTTAGAGTTGCAAGTGTCAGGGGCATAGGATCCCCTTCACCTCAGTGATTTTTTTTTTTTTTCTTTTGTCACTAAAATCAAGTTTATGCCATTTCTGAAATGGCTTTTTCCCTCTGTTCGGTGCAATACGTTGCTGGTTCTGTGAAGTTATAGAAGATCCACCCTACCATGCTTTGCCTTCTCCGTTTGAGAACGGATTAATTTATTACTAATTGCCCGAGGCTCCTTTCCTGAGGAATGCCAACAGAACTGACCTGGCTCTTCAATCTCACTTTTCGACCTCTGTGTAAAATCTTACTGCCATGTGAAGGAGATAATACCATCAGTGGCATAGGATGCATACTTATCAGAAGCTTTATATACAGTGTGTGTATATATATATATATATATATATATATATATATATATACACACACACACACACACTTCTTAATGATTGGTTTTACGCAAGAGTTTTTCCTCTGAATTTACTAAAAGCTGAAATACCAATAAAGTTAAAAAAAAAAAAAAAAAAAAAAAAATATATATATATATATATATACACACACACACACACATACACACACAGGGTGTCCACAAAGTCTGCCTAGATTATGTAGCCAGACTTTGTGGGAACCCTGTATATATATATATATATATATATATATATATATATATACATACATACATACACCTATATATGAATGCTGTGGTCATTTATCACCCCTAATGGTAAAGTTGAAACACTTTATTCCAAGCTAATTAAACTTTATACAATAGATGCATCATCTATTTATATATACTAGATATGTTTATGGAATATCAGTCGCAAAGTTAATTTGCATATTAGTTTAAAGGACATTTTATTAATAGACTATTATTATTATTTGTTATTGATTTTAATAAAATAAATATTGTTTTGCAACATTTTATCATTTGTATTCAAATGTTCCTTTTGTTTGTGGGAATTCCAAGTCTAAACTGAAAAGGCAAATTGATTTTTATTTTAATTTTGTCACATTTAAGATAAATTTGTATCAAAATCATGAAAATATTGATGTTTATATGAATAAATGAAAGATTTTACTTAATGTTTATTAAATTATGAATGAAATATTTTAAATTAATTTCATGTAATTCAAGTAGCAAGCTTTGTGAAGCAATAGTGAGTAGTCCAAGCTAGCTAGCTAGTATATATATACATTATATATATATATATATATATTGGCAGCAGATTGTTATTCAGACACGTCTTGTTGAACACGGAGTTATTCTTTTTTCTGATCTTGATGGAAAGTTTTTCAATTTGCCGGGTGGTCCTTTTCATTTCGGTAGGCAGCTTATGCAGTATGACACCCAAAGGTTATGTTTCGGCCATATTGTTTCCGAGCGCTTTCTATCGGTGCATCCGATTATCTTCAGGAGCGATTGTTGTGGTTTTCGTTTTCTAGGTTGAATTATTTTTTATTTAATTTTAATTTTCTCATTGCATAGTTTATTTATTTAGTTTCTAGTTAATTATTAAATACCATTAGTATATTTGTGCTGGTATTAAATGAGATCCGGTTCAAAAAAGGCTGTCGTCTTTTTATAAGTATGGCTTCTAGTAATTTTAGTCGTCTTGTGCAGTTGTTAAGGTATCTGATTTTAGTATTGTTAGTTAAGATATTTCTAATGTCAGGCGACTGTAGTTTTTTATTGTGGGATGTTAGATGTTGTTTTATGGCACTATTGTCAGCTAAATTATAGGTTAGTCATCAGGAGAGTGTTGTTGTATGGCCTATGTATGCGTTGTATGAATTTTTAGAGTGGGTTCGGAGACATTCTTTGCAGGGGAAAATAAATTCATACACTACATTAGTTTGGTTTAGTGTGGGGTTAGTATTGTTATTGTTTTTGATTATTAAGTTGGAAGTTTTAAATTTGGTATAATATATTATTAGTTTGATCTTTTAAAATTTAGTATAATATATTATTAGTTTGATTTTTTTTTTTGATCTAGTAAATACTGCATAAAATCTACCACCGACTTCAAAGATCTTTTAAAATTAAACTCCCCCCAAAAATGTATAACCGCATCCCTTGACGCTGAAAACCTCTTTACTAATGTCCCGATAAATGACAATTAAAATAATCATTAATCAAGTATACAACCACAATACAATACTCCCTCAAGCTATAAAACCCAAAACCATCAAAAAATTACTATTAAAATGTACCACACAAGTTTCCTTCACAGACCCTAATGGGAAAATATACATTCAAATAGATGGCGTCTCAATGGAATCACCTCTAGGCCCAACATTCGCAGAATACTATATGACCCACCTCGAAAATAAAATATTCCTAGACTCCAAAAATATACAATATAGCATTAACTCGACAAACATTTTATAAAGAGCTAACAAACATAAAACAAACCCTAATAAACAATAACTTTCCCAATAAAATTGTCAACAAACACATAAAACTATTTAAACTCACTCCATAATAAAAACGTAAACCCAAACCCTAACAAAAACGACACCATCAAAGTATACTATAAAAACCAATAGCATATTAACTACAAAATAGATGAAAAAATAATAAACCTAATTAAAAGATACATCTTCAAAGGTCTCCGAACCCACTCTAAAAATTCATACAACGCATACATAGGCCATACAACAACACTCTCCTGATGACTAACCTATAATTTAGCTGACAATAGTGCCATAAAACAACATCTAACATCCCACAATAAAAAACTACAGTCGCCTGACATTAGAAATATCTTAACTAACAATACTAAAATCAGATACCTTAACAACTGCACAAGACGACTAAAATTACTAGAAGCCATACTTATAAAAAGACGACAGCCCTTTTTGAACCGGATCTCATTTAATACCAGCACAAATATACTAACGGTATTTAATAACTAACTAGAAACTAAATAAATAAACTATGCAATGAGGAAATCGAAATTAAAATTGAATAAAAAATAATTCAACCTAACCCCCATGCACTCACCTCTATAACCAATTAATAAAAAAAAAAACTATAATTACAGCAAGCCTCATAGAAAACAAAAACAACAACAACAATCGCCCCTGAAGATAATCGGATGCACCGATAGGAAGCGCTCGAGAACAATATGGCCGAAACACAACCTTTGGGTGTCATACTGCATAAGCTGCCTACCGAAATTAAAAAACTATCCATCAAGATCGGCAAAAAGAATAACTCTGTCGTGTTCAACGAGACGTGTCTGAATAAATAAATATTATATATATATATATATTATATATATGTATGAAATTATGTAAGCATCAGAAAAACCTTACATGGGTTAATCTAGGTATTGACAACAATCATCTTATCAGGGGTTGAAAAACTGAGGAGATTAATCTGTCTACAGTTTTACTGATGCTTATATAAAATCAGTTATAAAATCTACCTATATATTCAAGCACTTTTTTTTTTTGGGGGGGGGGGGGGTTCTAAGTTCAATACATATAAGAGATGCTAATTGTTACATAGCTTGCATCAGACACAGTAAAATCTTATCCATGCATCAAGGATGCAAGTCAATTTATTTTGGAAAAAATAAATTGATGTAAGCACACAGAAAACGAGTCCTGGGATGTAAGATTTTGTTTACTTGTTTTTTTTTCTTCTAAATTATTATTATTTTTTTAATTATGTTTTCCTTCCATTTCAAGCTAACTGTACAGTCAGCCTGACCTAACCATAGTTTCTTTTATAACTGAACAATTTAATTTTGTGATAAAGATCAGGAAAATACATTACTTGATTGTAAATACAAGTGGGTGTGAACAGTGATTCTTAGCTCAGAACGTCATTCTCAGGCTGTTGTCTAAACCTCACGAGCAACTTCTTAAGGATCAGCCATTTTTTTGGGATGTAAATTCTTGAATTCTGGTTATGTGATTAAATATAATTGTATTATTATGTTTTCTTCTACACCAATTAAATAAGAACTATTTTTTTTTTTTTTTTACTTATTTGGTTGATTTGATTATTTTAAACATGAGATTCTTATCTGTTAAATATACTAAGAAACTTGATATTTATCTACTATCTCTTCCATTAATGGAAAATAAGACAGTTATTCTTATTGATTGGAACTCAATACAGATCCCATTAAATTGACCATATCGCATCTTACCTGCAGAACGATTGGTACATATGGAAAAAAAACCCAAATCAAAACAGTTTCCTGAAAGAAAGACTTTTTTAACCCATGAAACTAAATTCGAAACAATCCATTTCTTGTATTTTCATTTTGAAGATTTTAATTTTTTTCACCCCCCTCCCCAAACAAAACAAAACATTTTCTCCAACTAATCTAGAATCATGTAAAAAATCGGTGTATTTATAGAATTTGATAAACCAAATCTCTTGAAAGTGAAAAATGAGTAAATCAATCTATCTGACAAATCACAAGGTGTTTGCATATATTTATTCTGTTATCACTTTCATGTTGATTGTTAACTGAAAATATTGTTCAACATAAGGAAATTGTTGTGGTCATTTTTTTTTTTTTTAATGCATTTGAGATGATGGCAGCTGGATGAAGAAGGAGGAAAAGACATGAGGAAGAGGAGATGATGTATGTGTGTGCTTGACAAGAATTAGTCATGCCCGACTAAAAGGATGGGAGGAGAGAGAGAGAGAGAACTAAAAATAGAAATTTGGAAGAGAAAGGGTAACAAATACATAAATTTCATCAATACCTTATAAAAAGGGTGAACTTTCCTTTTTTTTTTTTTTAATAAAAAGACAATGATCACCCTTTAACCAATGAGATTAAGATTCTTGACAAAACTGGTTATCGGTAAGACAAAAAAAAAAAAAAAAATGCATTTTTAAGCTTCTTGGTCAAATGGTGCACTGCGTAGGTAGCCATTTTTGTGTTTTATTTTCTTTTTTTATCACAGCACCTCATTCAAAATCTATTCCCATCAATTAAAATTTGCATCTAAATTACATTTCAATTTATCTTCTAATAGTCAAACAAATTTTAATTTTAATTTTTTTAAATGAGCTTTATTGAATCTTCTCTTTGAAATCCAGCAGTCAAATGTCAGTAGTAATCAGACCTATCACTTTACAACAATAAGTTATGTCTTGAGGGACTGGAGCAACCAATGACATTTGCATATCATCATTATTATTATTATTATTATTATATTTCAATATTTACATAGGGTAATAATTCTATTCTGCCCCCATCAAGTGATTCTGCAGACATAGTCTGAGTCCAATCCCGCCACATTCCCAAGGAGTCACACATACCATTCACGCCTGGCCATTGTTCTGAATGTAATCGATCCACATCCCCATCACCGACAACCTGTTCCCGCTCCGGCACCTCATAATTGTCCTCTTCCCAGTCAATCTGGTCAAGATTCAGAGGTGGAAGGGAGTCGTAAATATCCAGTAAAGATTGTTGGGTGGCAGTCATGGGTGCAGGGGTCGACTCTGCTAGACTGCCAGGAAGTTGCAACCGGTAGGGGTCCATCTCTAGAGACAACAGAGATTCAGATTCTTCTTTAATATCATTGGGCCTCACAGAAGTCTGAAGAAACTTTTGTACGAGTTCATTTTTGGCCTTGCTTAGCATGTTATGCGGCTGCCGAGAGTCACGTTTATTTGATTTTAAATGAATGTCTGACGGCAGAATATTATTAGAGGATTCTCTTTTTATTTGATTTGCTCGGATTTTTTCGATGACATCTCCTTTCAAATGAGAACTGCTGCCTCCTGATTTGGCTTGCAACTCTGCTATCAATTGCGCTGTAGTTTTTACTTTAGAAGTCTTTGTTTTGTCTTGTTTAATAGTCAATTTGCGTTTATTAGCAGAGTTCTTAAAGGAGTCATTACTGTCACCACTCACATATGTGAAACTATTGTCCATCACAGGCTTTGATTTGGAGAGAATTTCATTTGTTTTTTTCTTCTCAGAAGATTCTATATTTGGGCACATGCCATATAAAATGCCATTTACTTTCTTTTTTTTAGTATGTAAATCTTTAGCAACACATTTTTCAGAGGGAGGCACACGCTTTGCTGGAGGCCCTCCCCCTGGGTCGTTCAAAGTTCGCTTTTTAGAGAAATTTACTTTCACAGGATTTTTTGGATCATTGACTATGCCAGCATTGATGCGATCTTTGGAATGATTCGAAATTGGGGAATTTTTCCCTAAATGTAATGAACCAACTTTTGATAATGAAGTTTTTTCTTTCGACACACAATTCCGATCACAACCTGCCGGACTGCAGGGTTCATTTTTCTGACAGTTATTTTCACAACGGCCTCCATTTGAGGCACTGTTCCCATGGGGAGGATTTGGACAAATTCCTTTTGATGTTGGTATTGAAGACGACAATGACATGTTAGGACTATGTTCTTTAAGTTTTGAAGATGATGGTGTGCTGACTCTTCGAGGGCACATGGTTTTGGGGGAAATATTAGATCCTTTTGGAGTTGAAGTCATAGAAGGGCCAAACCTCAACGGACAGACCGAACTGGGAGAAACATTTGACCGTTGAATACCATTTGGATCAACTTTGGGAGACATAGGATACAATCCTGAAGTCCATGGTGATGCATTCATACGCAAACATGGAGAATGTATTTTGTTGGACATGGATATTCCACACGGACTAGATCTAGACAGGGCCGGTGAGCAACGAAGTGAAGCTGGGCTGACCGGCTGCGAACCGGCACCGCTATAGACGGTCATGCCTGGGCTCTGTGAATTACTGTTTATCCGTTCTCCATTGATACTGTTGCTATCTGATGGAGATATAAGCTTATGCCAACTGCGCACCAGTTTTTTTGCCCGCCTCGCCAAGTCATCATTTGTAGTCTTTTTACGGAGCTCATTAACCAATTTTCCAATTCTTGTTTGCTAAAATGGAAAACAATACAAAATAGTTAGAAGGAAAGCAGGTTTCAGTTTCATTCAATTATACAAAAATGTAACAAAAGCTGTATTCTTAAAATAAAGGGTTTATTATTTTTTTTTAAATTGAGAGAAAATGTTTTTTTATAAATTAGAATTAAAACAAAAACAGTATTAATATTCAATCACGGTTAAATCAAGAAACTATTTTTTTTAAGTGGCACAGCAGTATTTTGTTAAATTAACATTACTGTATGATTGCTTTCCTGCAGGCTACAACAATGTCCTCTTCAAGCCTAATTCCAAATATTTGTCATAAATTGTCCAGAGGGAATTCAAATTGGTTTTATTTCATTCATCATTTTCATTCCTCTACTAATATTTCTCATCACTCAATTGACTATCCATTCCATTAATGCTTATCCTCATGGTGACTTATCAGTACAAATAGAAGACTTAAATTTTCAAAACATAAAAACTTTAGCATAATATTCTCACTATTTCAGTGTGAGATAACCAAGCACTAAATATTAAAAATTTCAATTCTTGTCCAGAATTCTCTCTATATTAAAAAACAAGTAAAAAAAAAATCTGAATAATATACATACAAAAGTAGCATATTCCAAAAATTACGTAAATAGTTTAGTTTTATTTTTAAATAAGGAAATCAAATTTTATGAGTATCGAAAGAGTGAAAGTTTTGCCCGCCATTTTGAAAATCTCAAAAACCAAAGATGATAACTCAATTCAAAACTTGCCAGATTTCTGCTATAATACTTACGAATTTTCATTAATCACTTAAAAATGATTTTCTTTATAAAAATAAAACTACTTCATCAATTTAGATAATTTTTGGAATGCAATATTTTTGTTTCATTAAGGATATATACACCATACAGATTTTTCTTTCTTTTTTTTTTTTAAATATAGTGGGAAATCTGGGTACTTGTACAGTTTAATGAAGACATTAAGAAATGAAAATATTGAAAGAAAGGTTATATTGTATGTATCTGTTTTGGACTGATGATCTCCAAAAATAAATTTGTACCCCTTCCCCTTTCAAAAAAGACAATTTTCACACAACTATAATGCATGCAGTGTATTTTTTTTCATGAGGAAAACAGATGCACAAGCAAGTAACTTATTGCAACCTTTACAGGTATATGCATCAGTAACATAATAAAATACATAATGTAAGATCTCTGTGCAAGTCCATTTAAAAATTTATTCACTTTATGCAATATTTTATCTCTTCTTGCTGCATAATAATCTAAAATGATGGAATAAACTTCCCTGTCTGTGCCAGAAATTTATGTCAATTCTATGTAAAACAATACATTGCCCACAGCCAAACAGTTATATGAAATAGAAAAATTAATGTTGTTTAGTAAAAGTGCACAAGCACATCAATTCAATGATGCATCCACATTTAAAATGCGAGAATATTTTGCAGTGTGTTCTCGTTGACAGGAAAATCAAGCAAGTGGAAGCATGTTAGACTAATAATACATTTTCTCATATTTCAAACAAAACTACTTAAAAATGTAAGTAACGGAAAAAGAAAACTTTCTTAAAGAATGACTTTAAACAATCTAAGATGTACTACCAAAAGATTAAAAACAAATGTGCATAGATATGTTTATGTATCTAAGAACATTTACTCAATATAGTAAGAGAAGCAGCAGTTAGAAATGAGAGAGAGAGAAAGGTCACTTCAAGATAAGCAAACTTTTCATCTCTAAATGTTATATCATCGCCCGAACAATTAAAAATTGTTCTCCCTATCTCCCATTTGATATATACAATTTATCAATTGTAATGAGTTTTAACTATAACTAGAGAAATAATAGAGAGATAACAATAAGTGCAAAAGGTGCAGCATGAGTTGGGAGGGATGAAAGAGACACTCCCGTCCACATAAAATAAATACTTTTGTTTTATAGACATTAAATTTTATCTAATGTATAAATTTAGTCGAGAAAATTATTTTTGTAATGCAGATATTCTCTCTAAACACTCACCAACATTATTCTGTCAATATTATTAAAAAAATTTTTTTAATTACAGCTTAATTGAACTGTAAACATTTTGAATTTATACAAGACAATTTCTGTTATGTTAATTATTCTTGAAAAAGAGTAAAAGGAAAAACAGTTTGAAGACCTGCAGGTCAAAAAACTTTAGATAGGATTGATTCTCATAATCACCTGTGGAGAATGCACTACATCAAAAACTTATTTGCATCATTTAATATCAAAATACCAAATTAAGATTAATTCTCTAAGATTTCCATTTAAATACATAAATACTGTGTTTATTTTTAGTCCAAAGAAAACCCTTTGCATTTAAATACTGGACATCTTATATTGAATAAAAAAATAATTTAAAACTGAAGTATTAAAGTTAGCTTAGCAACAATGAATAAATATAAAATCAGTTTTTTTTTTACCTTTAACAAACTTTTTTAAAATCAATAATATTCAATAGATTGTAATAAAATTTAAATCAATTTTCATAGCAGATAAAGATTTCAAACATTTGAATATTAGAAATTTGTATTACAATATGATGTAAAGTTTTATACAATTTCATTTATAATAAGTAATACCTTACCTCAAGTGCCTCCCTTGTAATCGGGTAACTTTCCAAGGTGGAAATAACCTCCAGGACAGCCTGTATGTCCGATACCTGAAATAGTAACATTAATACATTGAATTTGAATACTTGGAAGAAATATTTTCAAAACTTATTTTACTATTAATAATTAAAAATGGATGTAAAAGATAAACATACTTGCTAGTCATGCAAGGAAAAATAGAAAATATTTAATACAATGATATATGGACTGGAAAAAAAAGTTGTAAAATAAGCTTTCATTCAATTCATGACCTAGGTTGGATACAAAACTGCATCTACTGACGATGCTCCAATTTAGAAGGAGACTGTGAAATTACTTCTTAGTTAATCACAGGTCCATGCTGGTTCAAAGTGGTAATACTTATCAGAGACCCATATATGGGTTCGCTAAAAACTCAAGGTAGGACTTAGGTGCCTCCTCTTAAATCTCGAAGAAACTTTTTTCATGGCAAATGCATCAGTGACACTTAAGAACAAGGTCTTGTCGATGGAATCAAGTGGCAAGCCATCTTATGCAACCATGCTAAAGATAGACTATGGTTTCAGATGTCGTACACACTAAGGTGGAAGCTGACATAAGTACATATGGCATTTCAGTAACCTTCTTCAGATATGTAAAAGCAAAGAGAAAAAAAAAATTAATTTGAAGAAAATGTTTTTAAGAAAATTTTTTTAATTTCAGTTTGCAACACCTTCTTCAAATTAATTATAGAGAAAAATATACAAAAGTTTTCTCAGTTTATAAACATGTTTGTGTGTGATAGCAAAATTAGACAAAAATCACCAGATAGAGTAAAAATGGTAGTCTGCAGTAGTGACGCTATGGTAAGCGATAAAAAAATATATTAGTGCTAAGATGGCATTCATCAATGAATAGCTCAAGGAGAAAAACTTTACTGAAACTACCCAGAAAAGTGCATTGTCAAGTTGTCAAGAGAATGTGAGTGTCATAGTTCTCTGAGAAGATTAATCAGAATTTTTTTTTTTGGGGGGGGGGGGGGATAATAATCAGATCTTTTTGTGCTATCGGAATCGGGAATATTTGTGCTTATTTTCTGATACCAAAAATGATTTGTTTGTTTATTTTTATTTAAAACCTAATTTTTCATGGTTCATATTAATGATGAAATGATAAATATTGATTTTAAACTATGTAAAACTTAAATCTATATATCACTTCCACAAATGTATTTTTACATTTGCAAAAATGTATGCACATATTAGGAGTTTTTATGGCACCACCCGTCCCCCCCAAAAAAACCCAACTATATTAAGAATTTTAAGAATTAAAATTGGTAATTGTATCAGAATTATGGAAAATATTGGAATCGTCCCATCATATTATATTTTATTTTTTCCTTTATTAAGCCAGGGTCATAAAAACTGTTAGCAATAGACAGAGACTACCTAGCTAATTAGGAAATACATAAAACTTAGGAACATCACGCTAGTTAGACAATACAGAACTCTTAAAATGTGACAATGATATACATGTTCATTCACATAGTTCTGAGGCAACACGTTAAGGATTGCAGAACAGCACAAAAGGAGATGGCTGGTATATCTGAGCAAACACAGGTGTGATTATGCAGTGGATCTAATGTGAATGTATATCGTCGCAGGTTTGGTCTGTTCAGCCGCAGCGCAGGATGATATTTAAGCATTGTGGTGGGTCGAGAACCATGAAATAATCTGTAGCAACAGGTGCAACTGTCACATTCCGATGAGTAAACAGCATATCTCATACAAGCAGATCATATATTCCAGAAGGAATAGGGTCGCAACAGGGAAGATAGTATACATCTGATGGTACAACGCTGTAGTCTCTCAAGAGAATCAGAGAACAACCTGCTAACACCAGCAAACACTGGGGACCCATATTCCAAGTGAGGACTAATGATTGCCTAAATACTATACTTATTTAGCCATCATTTTTTAGAGTTTTGGTGATAACTATGTAGAAAAATGAATTCTGGAGCACAAAACGGTGCTCATTTTAGCAATACTACTCCTGTCTTTGTTTTATTTTTTTTTATTTTTTAGTTAATAAAATAAGTCTTACTTTCAGAATGACTCTCGTATGTCTGTTACAAAGTGAATATTGAAGGAACTTTTACAAGGTAGGATCAATACTAAAAGTAATGTCAGAAGGTTAGCATCTCATCCTGGTACATACCAAAGGGATTACAAGTTGTCTTTTTTTGTGTTTTTTTTTCAATATGATGTTTTAATGCATGGACATGAGCATTCTAGCAAACACATAAGTTTCTTTTTAAAGATAACTGATTTTGGAATAGGCATGTTTAAGGTCTTCTTCCACTACCAAAATTCATTTTAGGCAGACCTCATGTTAATAGAGGGAAAGAGGTCTTATGTCTCAGCAAACAATGGATTTGGTGTAATTTAGTTGCAGTAAGCAAGATACAACTTTGAGGTGTTTTTTTGTTTGTTTTTAAGCTTATCAAAGCTAAAAGCCACCCAAGGATACGGGTTAATGAAGTAAATAGATTGACAGTTAAATAATGAATATTATAAAGATTGAAAGTGAATGGAATGACTAAAATTTGATCACTTATGAGGAGAGTTTATGACAAATATTTTACATTGAAGTCAAGATTATATAGTTTGCAGAAAATCAATCCTATAGTAACGTGTTACAGAGATGCAAAGTTCTTGGAAAGAAACTGTTCATAGAAACTATTTGATGTTAACCACATGGCAGATGAAAAAGAAAATTTTTTGCAGTCATACTAGCATGACTGGTTCTTACTGTGAATGTTTTTCAAAGAACGAGAGCTTAAAGATCAAAGATCTTCCGTAGAAATACTTATAGAATAGAGAAAAGACATCTTATTTAAGAAAGACTAGAGAACAGAATATCATTCCCCCACTAGATTGTGAAGTCAATTTTGTATTCTGTCAAGGTAAGAACGCAGCATTAATCCTTACGTTGTATCATATAGGCAGAGGATTGCATCAGGAGTCTGATACTTTTTGAAGCAGTAGAATGATCCAACCATTTCTCCAGCAGCCTTAGTCAGAATTTGACCCAGAATAGACACTTGAGGGACACTAGTGTTAATACTATGTGCTTCAGACAACAGATTGGATCAATGTCTTCAATTTTAGATCTGGAATGAGTCAGTCTCAGGAGCTAATTAAAATAAGAGACTCCCTCAAGGAGAGTATCATTCATTTCAACTGGAACAAAACAAGGATATGAATATTGGTGACGAAAGGAAAGAATCTTCATTTTAGACATGTTAAAAGAAATAAGCCACCTTTCCTCATGTGCCATCAAAAAAGAAAGAATCTTAATAATACTCTTCAAAGTGTTGCTGTAGAGTTGAGTCATTTGCATAGATCTTAAATGATCTCAATGATTTGATGGATCATTAATAAAAAATCAGTAAAAGTTTGACCTACCATAAATTCTTGAAGTATGTTGACATTGGTACTACGTGTTTCATAACTACTTTTATAAATAGATAAACAGTTATTTATACTCTTTGAGAACTTCTCATCGAGGATATATCCTACAGTTGGTTCAAAATTTTAGTATGTATACAAAATAAAGACCTCAGCTATTTCTTGAAAATCAGAGCTAAATTTAGCTTCCATAAAAAATGACAATATTACATTTCTAATAAGAAAAATATTCTAAATTCTGGCAATCGTCTGGATGCACGCCACTGAAAACATAGGTCCCTCTCCGATAAATCGGGGGACCAATATGGAGAATGACATGGAAAATATTGTCAAAGCAATACTGAAGTAATCAAAACATCAGAACATACTATCAAACATATTGCAACAATATTCAGTAAGAAACACTATAGACAGAATTTAGTAAAAACTTTAGAAAGTTTGTCTAATGAATGGTATTTTGTACATTATGCAATATAATGTATTCCTATGTTAAAAGTATATCTGAATTAGTTTTATTTTCTTGACAGCTAGCCTAATCAACAACAAAGATTGGATGTACCAAATGTTTCTGGCGATTTAAGTGTTCTAGAAAGTTTTTGTTTTATGTAGATAAACCAAAACATTAAAATATGAGTAAATCTTCCATTTAAACTTTCAACTTATTTATTGCTTAAATGTTTGAATACATGCATGCTTATATAGATAGATATTAATATATTCACTTTATATAAAAACTCAAATGTTCAGTTCTTGTTTAAAATTCCTATATTATAAAAAAAAAAAAACAATGAAATGTGTACTCATGATAAAACAAAAATCTATTTGAAAAAAAAAAAATAATCAAATTGATTTTAGTTTATTTTTAAATAAGAAAATTAAATTTTAAGAGTATCGGATAAGTAACCATCTTGTCTGCCATTTTTGAAAAAAAAAGAACTCAATTAAAAACTTGCGAGAGTTATATTGTAATGCCTAAGAATTCCCATTAATTGCTTAAAAATGATTTTCATTATAAAAATAAAACTACTCAGTTTGTGATTTTTGGAACACGATTTGTTTTGTCACTGGTACATTATACAGATTTTCTTTCTTTTTTTTTTAATATAGGGCGAGTTCTAGACAAGAACAGTTTGTTCTACCCATCAAATCAAAAATATTTGATATCCTCCAAAAAAGAGTCAATGCATTCAATATAAAATTTGTTCAAATAAAAAAGTATCAACATTTTATTTAAGTTGAATTTTATACACAAAATGCTTAAAAAATAATGCTGATAATGTTAGAGACACTAAAAATAACTAAAACAAAGCTAAAAATATGTAATTTAGTATTAATTTACAAAAAATAAAGTTACAAAACTAAATTGCTAAGACATTTGACATCTTAAACTCAAAATAGAATTCAATATTGTGAAATCCAGTAACATGAAAAGAAAAAAGTTTATCCTTCATGCCAAAAACTAAAATAATTTTTTCTATCAATTTTGGGCATCCTGCTACTAGAAAGTTTTTCCCCATAATGGAAGCATGTGTTCGATGAAGAATACCCGCCTTCCACTCTCAAAATACATTTACAAGTATAAGGGTGCTATGTTGATTCATTATAACAGCCCCACTTCAAAAACAAAAATCATGCCCGATCAAGGAAATTACACAATACAAAATAAAAATATGATCATCTATGGCATTATAAAAAAGTTTTCAGTTTTGCTAATAACATTACTAACAATGTAAAGTATATTTAAAAGCATTTTAGCTATTATTGAAAAGAAAAATTTAAATCATAATTTCTGAAATGACATGAAATTATAGCCAAGTTAAACATTAAGACATTTTAAAGTTTCAAATTCCATCACACACACACACACACACACACAACAAAGGTTGAAGAGAACCCAGTAAAGAAGTCTGTAATAGATTCCCTTTTTTAGGATTCAAAACAGATGGTACCAATACTGTTCTGATCTGTAATACATAAATATTACACTTATTTTTAATTTTTCTTAATAATCAAACATTCTGCTGAGGTACTCTTCTAACCTTACACACACACACACACGAATACTTATTGCAATATATATATATAATGTTAAATTCTTTTATTAAGAAAAGACTGAAATTAATAAACTTGTATTTTGTAAAGAATAAAACCATATGTTGTGCTCTATTGTATAAAACATCAGATTCAAGTATGAGAGAGATTTCTTAGTGTGAACGACTTGGTTTCCAATTATCACATAATACTTCTTTGTGGATGGCAGGTAATCAAACTTTCTGGAAAAATAAGCCCAAAAAATTTCAGACAGAAATGTAACAAAACAGTGGTAGAAAGAGAGCTGTTGCCCCCCCTTCCTAAACGGAGCAGATTTGCTGTTGTATATCAAGTGTTCATCTGGAACTAACTGCATCTCATGCGGATCTCATCTGGACTAACTGCAGTTAGTCCAAATGAGATCCTTTGCGATGAAGGTTCCAGACTATTTAACGGGGGAATCTGGATTTTAGATGCTGCAGTAAACCTATTTTAAGTAGGATAACCGCAGATTAAAAAATTAGCCACATGTGCTGCATGTGATTACAACACAAAGTAAATCAGACTAAAATAACAAAAGCCCTCAGGTTAAAAATAAAAATATTTTTTTTTTAAAAGGTGGAAGCAAGATGAGAGGCATCAAGATGGATTCAATTTACAAAAGAGGTTAGCAGCTTTTGTACAAGAATAAACAATTGGCATATTTATAAGGTGGGGCAATTTATCGAAATGACATTGAGAATAAAACACCAAATTCATATACACAATATAGCTTTCTAATATACTGATCAAATCCATGGAATCAACGTCCAAAAGTTAATTTGTATAATAACATCTCATTAATTCACTATTCATTTATTATTGGATTTTAATTCATTGGTTGTTTTTATTATAACAGTTTCTATCCACAATATAAAAAATTGTGGATAGAAACTTAGCATTTTTGACAACAAAAGTCTTCCCTATTTTTGTTCAATTTATTTCCGGAGGTTGTGATTCTGTTCTACCTTGTAAATTAAAAACAATGCTCTTCCCCAAGCCATGTGCACACCACAGCCAAGCAAACAAGTCGGTAACTACCCCACGACCACCAATTTCATGATAAAATTTATCCAGAATACATTTTGGTTAAGTCAGCTATTTTATACAGTTGTTGAATTGTAAATTAAAAATAGCCCTTCTCAACCAAAACAAGTCAATGAATACACCAATCTTTTTACAAATATTTTATATAGTATATATTATATATTTAATTTTTTATATTGTTAAATGCTTAGCATTATGGGTGAAAAGTATCTTTCGGTCTTTTTGCAATTCTTAATCTCAATTTTCTCAGGAAGTACTGGTACACAAGTCCTGCTAGTAATAGATACAGCTACTGTTGACAGATTACAATTAGAAAAGTGACTTTGAAAATAATATTTTTAAGTATTTAAATAACATTAAAAAGCTATTCAACACCTTGACCAAAACAAATTTTTAGAGTAAAGTCCTGAAGTCAAAACTGGAAAACAACTATTTTAACCTAACTGTACCAAACTGGTATTGTGCAGGATGCAGCTAAGTAATTTCAGTTTTTAATTCTCATTTGCACATTTTTACACTTAAGGTAGACAAATTCTATATCTTTCAATTTAAAATGAGTTATCCCCTATGTTAAATTTTATTTTTTAGATTATATAAAAGCGTTTAATATTAGCAATCCCATCGACCGAATAAATCATTTTTAAAATAAATTGTAGCCAAGTACATCATTATATTGTCAATAACATGAAAATCTTGAAATAAGGATACCACCCATCATCATCATTGGAGAGTCACGTGGAGAAGAGGTTGCGAAATCTCCAGCTGCATAAGGAAAAATCCAATACAACCAGAAACAAAAAGTTGGGATAAATAGTGAAAAGGGACGAGCGACATGTTTTTCCTTCTCTAGACTAGTTACTTCATCCATAGAGGTGGATTTATGTTACCTGAACAGTACAATGACTGTACAAGAGTTTCAAACTTAGAACACACAGCACATGATATTCCCAAAATACTTATTTTTTTTAAAAGTAGAAAGTGAACCATGGGTTTAGTTTCAACAGTCTCATAACTCACTTTCCTTATTTTGTCCTCATATTCCATGAACAATGTTTTTTGTACAAAAGAATTGTCCTTTTCTGAGTCAGAATCTAACACCTATCAGCCAGTTTTTGATCTTGAAATAATTTTTTTTTTTTTCTTTTTAGCTCCCGACATCAAGTGGCTTCATGCCTTGTCTGGGCGATTCCCATAAATAAAAAAATAAAGGTTACTCATTTAAGTCCTGAACAAACTGAACGTTTCTTTACTTTGGTGATCCGATGAGAACCAGTGTTTCAATGCGATTTAAGTTAGGAATAACACGGTTTAACAGGCAGATAAGTATTGTACAAATAGGATTAAATGCTAAATTTAGTTAAGAAAAAAAAGAAAAGAAAATCAATGCTGACTAATGATCAAAAGGAAATATCAAAATTCTAATAAACAAAGAATTTTTTTAAACATTCAAAAGGAAAACCTCCAAAAGAATCAACCAGTGGAGGGGGGGGGGGTTGATTAACAAGGCAGATCAACCACTTCGTTTTTCCAAGATATATCCGGAGAAAAATCTGCCAAGATAAAAATTTATATAAAAAATATTCAAAAAAGAAAAATGTGCAAATACATTCAATAAAGATATATTGCTGTCAAAGAGAAATAGAAAAACTTCAGTAAATATTTTTTCAAGTCAAACACAAGATTTTATGCACACTGAGAAAGTGTAAATATTTAAAGTAGAAATTGTCGCTCGCGCTCTCTCTACACAGTGACCGGTTGGGTCCAGCCACAACTTATTCTTTGATTTCATAATCTGTGACACAGCTAAGATATTTGTGCATATTCTGGTTTCTTTATTTCTATATCTTTATCCAAATTTAACTAGTAATACCATTTTTAGTGGTCTTCGTCCAATATTGGACATTCCACTTTACATTGAAAGTTTATAGGAAGTAAAAATTCATACAGTCCCTAATCAGCATGTATATCCTGGTTAGGGGAGATAACAGAGGCCTATTTTCAAAATAGTCTCCCATCTTGTACTGACCAGGCTCAACGTCGATTAACAGGAACTGATGTGTTAACGTGATTATGCTGCATATCCTAATATTTTAGACAAATGTTTGGTGTATATGGATACATATGTAAATAAGATTATATTACAAGGAAAAAAACAAACAAACTTAAAATGCTTGCAGAAATTTGTATTAGAGAGTGGTTGAATCGGAAAATGAAGAAATAGAAATACACTCTGCCATAAGCAAAGAAAAAAAAAAATTGATTTCGTTCCT
Source organism: Euprymna scolopes (assembly GCF_053919585.1). NCBI lineage: Eukaryota > Metazoa > Mollusca > Cephalopoda > Sepiida > Sepiolidae > Euprymna > Euprymna scolopes. Next base: position 68,693,217 of record NC_136498.1, read on the forward strand.
GATGAAGATGTATACAGTCGAAACTAAGTTGATTTAACATTTTTAATTATAATAAATGTTTATGAAAAAAAAAAAAAATTCTGTATTATATTGGCAGTGCTAGTGCACTTACTGATCCGCGCTATTTTTTAAATCGTATTTCCAAGTTTAATTAAAGTTTTGTTTTTTAATTCAATTGTAAGGTTATGGTACAGAATAGGTACAAAACACCTTCCCCTCCCCATATTAAGAATGGCTTTTTAAATAATAACGTTATTATTTCAGCATGGATCAATAGGTGCACTCACTAGTACCATATTGGCTTCTAACTTAGAAATTCTAATTTACACAACGTTTACATGGATGAAAAAAAATCTAATTTATATCCAAGAGCAACTTGTTCAATTAATTCTAAATGACGGTTAATAAAAAGATTTTTTTTCTTTTAAACAATTTAATCCAAGAATTTTTGTACCTTTTCTCCATGTTAAAAAACGACCCTGGTGTCTAACTCTGTCCCGTGGGGAGGCATAGTAAATAGGTACAAATATACAGGAAAAGAGTTTTGGGAAGAGGGCGAGGGGGGGGAAACAAACCTTAATCAACTCGCATTTAGTAAAGTAACACACCGATTATTACTAATGAAAAATGTTTTCACGGAGACATTCGGAAGTTGACAAATTCAGCTTAAATTTTGAAGTTAAATAGTCATTGTAAAAATCCTTTGAAATATTAGTTTTCTGGGTCTATTTCAAAGATAATTAGAGCAGCAGCACCAGCTATTCATTTTGCACGTACCTATAAATTAAAAAAGTTAAAAATGGTCAATTTGTACAGAAGCATAAAGTTCCAACTATTAAGTATTAAATATGTTATTGAAACAATCAACAGGAAAGAGACAACCAATTTCACCAAAGAGATATTTACAGACAAATAAAATTCTTGTTTGTAAATAGTTTTGGTTCTTGTCCAGAATCTACTATATTTATAAAAAAAAAAAAAAAAAAAAAAAAAAAGAAAAAGAAATAAAAAAAGAAAAGAAAAAAGATCTGTATGATGTACATACCCATGACAAAACGAAAATATATTCCAAAAATCACGGAAAGTGATTAAGTAGTTTATTTTATTTTTACAAATAAAATCAATTTTAAACGAGTAATGGGAATTCGTACACCACAAAAAAAAAAAAAAAAAATTTTTTTTAATAAAAAACTTCAAAACTTGCAAGTTTGAACGATTATTGAGCTATCTCCCTCACTTCTTGAGATTATTTTCTAGAAGGTCGCTCCTCTTTTAGTCATAAAATTTAATTTTCTTATTTAAAAATAAACTACTTGATCAATATATGTGATTTTTGGAAATATGTTTTGTTTTCGTTTACTCACGGATACGTACATCATAAAGATTTTTCGGTTTTTTTTTCTTCTTTTTTTAAGATAGGAGGGATTCTGAACAAGAACCAATTTTTTCCCCCTTTTAGAATTCAAAAGTTTAACTTTCGAAAATTTCACTAAATATATTTTCTAATAAAACTAAAAAAAGACTAACATTACTTAGAATGAGTCATTCTTTCCTTAGTTTTAAAATTAAAAATATATAGAAGAATGCATTGCATTCTTCTATATATTTTAATATAATTTCACAACTTTTAACATTTCCCGTTTTATCATACAATATGACATGTGGTTGCAGCAACCACATGTCATATTGTATGATAAAACGGGAAATGTTAAAAGTTGTGAAATTATATTTACCAATAAATACATTGCAAAAATATGATTATCACAAGCTGATTAAATGGTGACAGATCCATTAAAAAGTATTTTATAAGCATGAATCGAAAAAAAGTACACGTTGAAAATGATAATTGTAATTCCATGAATGCAGAGAGAGCAAATAGTTCTAAGTCGGGGTTATTATCTCGCATTACGCAACTAATGTGTTGTCTTTACACAAGATCAGCCTTGAGACGGCGACATTCCCAAATTCAAGCATTTACAAACAATATATTATACAGGGTATTAAAAGGGAAAAAGATAAGAATTTTGCCCTTTCATGTAGGAATAAAAATCAAAATGCAAGATGAAGTCTGGCTACAAAACATGTAGCTAGCTGACAAAAACGACTTAATTTTTTTTTAATATCGATAAAACAAAAATAAGTTAAAACTTCCTTCTAAACTTGGTACGATTTAAACCAGCTTTAAAGCGAGAAAGGGTTATACAATAAGTTTTAAAGTAATAGCAGTTTGATGTTAAGAATTTCTAAAATAAGGGTATTTAAATTTCCTATTTACAATGCCTCCCCACGGGGCAGAGTTAGACACCAGGGTCGTTTTTTTAACATGGAGAAAAGGAACAAAAATATAAATTGTCTCAATCGTAAAGGATTTCTCCTCTACTGAGAAAGAATAAAAATTTAAGTGCAGCATCTAAAGAGATACTACACTTTGATCTTGCCGAAGGCCAAGAACGTCTGTTCATTTATAAAGTTGTCCCTAGTTACTTGCCTCTCCACGTGGAGAGTGGTTTTTAATGTGGAGAAAATACCTCCACCAAAACCAGGGGGCACTGATTGAAATGAAAATCGATTTAATTCAAAATTATACAACCAGACCAGCTTATAGAAAGCGAGAACAATCCTACAATAGTTTGTTATATCTGAGAAACTTTTTTTTCTTTTTGTAACCTCGTGTGTATTTTAGGATTTGGGTAGTTGGTTTTGTTACCGAAAGTTATAATGAGGTTAATTTTAACAAAAATAGTTCAAGCTTTGTAAAAATGATAGTCACTGTGCAAATCCGATTAATTAGAATCATACGCAGTCACTTCAAATAGTGAAATTTACAGATTTACTTTCTAAATTGTGTACAACTGGTTGATTGTAGAGTACACACACAACTTAACATTCAATTTAATAATGAGCCTAATGAAATAGTGAATTTTTATTATGATGACTACCATTCTCATTTTGGTTGTTCGAAATCCCATGTAGATTCCAGAGTTCGACAAAAGTACCCTAAGAAGAAAGCTACATCAGTCGAAATGATATAAAAATAATAAAGACGAGAATAGTAATAATCAAAATAATGCAAGTTATCACTGGTTTACATCAACAACGCGTGGTGTAGTCAAGGCCAAAAAGGCTAACAAAACTATCGAAAATCGGATTCTGACAAACTTCCGCCATCATTACGGTTTTGTCTCACCAGATTATATTTATATGCTTTGAGATATAATTGTGTTTCTACTGTAACCCCAATCGTTTAGTTTAATCGACCATGATCATTTCTAAAGATGCAAATTTAATGCTTAAACTACATTCCAACATGTAGCCCTACAAATGCTAGACAGTTTTTAAAAGACCTGTTGGTAAAAATGCAGTATAATTAACAGCCGAGAAAAAAAAAAAATAAAAAAACATAGCAAACTAAATAGAATGAAATTCTCTAACATGCAAAAGCTATATATATATATATATATATATATATATATATATATATATATATATATATATATATATATATATTATTTGTTATTGTTTATAAATCTCAGTTTTTCTATAATGAAGTGTTATCGACACACGTAAAATAAAGCGACTGTGTTTTATCTAAATAAACCTCAGTGATTAAATATGATTTGGCCATGTTTAACTAAACAAATTGCAAAAATGATCATTTATTAGGTGGTCATATTAGTATTGTTTTATTTTCGAGTTTTGAGCGATTCTTTAACTCGCAAGGAGGCAGCCTCATATCGCCATCTTTGTTTTCCTTTAAATTAAATGCTCGGCACTACTTGCATTTCAAACTTAAACGCTTCAAAAATAAGTTAAAACACCAAAAACTGGCTAGGTAAAAAGAGCAATCTATCTTGCCTTTGGTAACGTTTGTTAGATTGGTTTTGTATCACTTTTTCGCTTTGTTGTTTATTGTAAACCATGCCCATATCATCTTATGAATTCAACTGAAACAAGACATCACGTGATCACCCAATTTAGTTTGACTATAACCACACGAAGATCGAAACAATTTTTAAATAAAGAAAATAAAAAATGAAACAAAAATAGTCTCAGCACGTTAAAAGTGTGCAGGTCGATATAAAACTAAATTCTACTGCGTTTGGTATATATTTAAGATTTCTCAAAGTGCAATTTTACCAATATATTAACGTATTGAACACTTTAGATAAACATTTCTAAAGCGTGCCATGAATATATAAAAACAAAGTTCAACCATAAAATAATTATTTGCACAATATCAATAAATAATGGAAACGAAATGTTAATGTCGTCCATTGTTTGCCTTCAAACTTGCGATCAAAGGTTATTTTTGTACAAGCTTTTATTGACAAGACGAACGAAAGATAAACTGTGTTGAATACAACTTTAAATCCGGGCAACACCTCGAGCTACAATTCTCATCTTACTCCTTACATTCACACCATTTCGTTCGATGAAATCTCCGACCTTCTTCGAAATCCATGGTTAAAGATGATCGTTAAACAGTCAGTTTCAAATGACTTTTTTTCTTATAGAAATTGGAGATCCAAGTGATAAAAAAAAAAAAATACCCCAGAGAATTAAATAAGAGGTTTCAGTTAGAAATTTCGCATAAATTCAAGAGTTTGAAAAGCTTATAACCCTTAAAGGTTGGGGGGGGGGGCAAAATGCTGTAAGCAACAACGAAGATTAGAATAGTAGAATACAAATTAAAAAGCATTGAATAAATCGTTAAAATTAATTTAGTTTGAAGAAAATTTCGATAATTCTAACTGGGGTGCATTATGTTTTCTGTATGGATGTAGCCACAAATGAACAATATTTGAGTTTTGCCAGTTAAAAGAGTCCAACATTTTAATACATTGCTATTAAGAAAATCTAATATTGCGAGTAATTTGTGCTAAACGAAATAAAACATGTAATTTTCTCACGTGCCCATTTGTATAAAATGAAAGAAAAAAGATGGTATTTCTACAAAATTTGAACAGAACTATTTAGTTCAATTCGGCAAAATCGGGTTGGTTCAATTCCAATTCTATAGAACCAGAAAAAACTAAAGAGTTCTAAGTTAAAAAAAAAAAAAAAAAAAATCGGTAAATTTTTATGCGCCCACAGGCCAGCGTATTATAAACACCCCAACCTCCCCATCTTTCGGAATAAACACCGCCCAACCTTGAAAGCCGTTCTTAACATGGGGTGATTGGGGGAGGGTATTCCGAAAGCCGTTCTGGTAAAACTATACAAACACCGTGACAGCGAATTAACCCTAACCCTAACCCCTAACCCTAAACCTAAACCCTAATCCTAACGCTGTCACGGTGTTTGTATAATAATACCGCCGTTCTTAACATGGAGTGGTTGGGGGTGTTTTGTACTGCCTTGGAGCAGGTCGTTAAAAAGAAAAAAAAAATCAACTCTGAAAAAAATAAAAATAAATAAATAAAATAAAAAATAAATTCAGTGTTAAAATTTTGTATTTTTAAATTTACGATTTAAAGAGTTTTCGGTTAACATTAAATTTTGGGGTTAATAAATCAGTAATGTAAACTATTTTTATCAGTTTTCTGCAAACCTTAGCTCCCCCCCCCTTCATAACAGCTGGAGCTGGAGAGTGGAGAGGGCTAAGAAAGTAAACATTTGCATTTTAAATCCAATAATCTAAAACGGTAAAAATCTAGAGACTAAAGGTAACAGTGAAGATATTCAGAATCAAAGTTTATTTTAAATAAATAAAATAAGCGTAGTTAAAAAATAAAATAACATGCAATAATATAGTAGCAGTTGTGTAACAATAACCTAGCACACACACACACACACACACACACACACAACCATTTATATATATATGGACATATAGGGTGTTCTTAACAATTTCATAAGGCTTTCTCTCTATAAATTGAATCACTTATAAAAACTGCAAGATAGGGGTCGATTTAATCAAGTCAAAAATGTGCCAAAGGGAGTTAAATACAGTTTTATATTATTTGAATGAAATTAGAACTTCCATATGTAAAGCTGACAGAAAGACCCACGTAGTAGTAGTAGACATTTGATAAAAAAAGGGGGGGGGTATTATATCAGCTGATCGAAATATTGGAGGAAGGGGTTTAATTAAAACTCAAATACATCAGATTGAATTAATGAACAACGAGCGATTGTTTGCAGCATGAAGTCTGTTATAACCCACTCCCAATTATTATTCAGTCGTGCATTTTTTTTTCCTGTGTTGATTTCTTATACGATCTCTCCTATTTTAGTATTTTTCACCTTATTTACAGATTGTTTAAAACAACTTCATTTGCAAAAAAAAAAAAAAAAAAAAAGAAAGAAAAAAAAAGCGAGTTATTTACCAGGTTTTATACTTTAGAATTGCGCTTTAAAATAAAAATTAGAAAACCGGTATTCAGCGGGCAGCGCCGAGGAACATTTTTTTTTCCCGTTGTTGAAAGAGGGGGGGGGGGCAAGTTAAGAAACGAAATACACGCATCCATTTCTTTTAAAGGCATGAATGTATGCAAATCTATATAATCAACATGAAAAAAAAAAAAAAAAAAATCAAATTATCAGAGTTGAACAGTCGGCAAATCTGGTGCACAAAAAACAAAGTTTTAAAGTTACAGTGTTATATTATAACACTGACAAATATTTTAGTATCTAACTTTATTATTATTTTAATATTTTACGAGTTATCTCGCCGTGGCTATAAACCACCTTCCATTAAAAAAAAAGTTAGGCTAATTCGATGCTGCTATACGGTTCAGAGTAACGATCCAAATGTTAGGGGAAGATCGGTTTGTAATTATAAGCATTATATAAAGTGATCCCCGATTTTATGGCCATCCCATTCAACTTCTGTCGGCTTATGCTGCTGCTGCTTTTTATTCACGTTTAACTCCCGAGCTGAATTAGGCTTAAAACCCAGTAGAAAAAAAAAATCTACGAATCGCTAGTTTCTTTCTTTTTACTTTAAGAAAAAAAAAAAAATGCAGGCTAATTTATATATAAGTAAAAAGAAACTTCAAATACTCAGTGTTTATTATAATCATGTTCATATTCCCCATCCTGACAAATACTTATTCTGCCACATCAAATCAAAGACAGATTTATTCAAAGATTTCCAAGGTTTATCGTCAACTTATCCAGGTTTAAAAATATTTTTAAAATAATTAAAAAGTAATAATATTCATCGTTTTTATCTAAGGATCTTGCTTAGTCAAGTTCAATAGAAAAAAACCGACACGTTGGTGTGTGTATATATATATATATATATATATATATATATATATATATACACACACATAGGTGAAATATTTAGTATTTCAGGAGACTAATTTAAAAAAAAAAAAAAAAAAAGAAGCAATAAAGAAAAAAAAAACATTCGCCATAAGAATCTATTAGATAATCAAATAAACTAGGTAAATAGTTTTAAAATATCAGAATGACCTTATGCAGTTTTAATGTTGGATTTAAAATGAAAATGTAAACAGTTTTATAAACAAAATATTTTAATCGAAAGAAAAAGAGGAAAAAAAAAAACGATGTCCTGTAATGTCGAATATGTATTTATGATAGACGGACGCCATGAAAGGAAGCTACAAAAAACTACCTTCTCCAAATCTTTACTTAAAATGAAAACTAAATTACTACGATAAAAAATCCAGATGGTTTATCTTGGTATAATCATCGTGTAAACAAATCAAAAATGCTTTTCTTTTTCAATATCAAAAAGCATCATAAACGAGAAGCGAAACAACTCAGGTGCGAGTATGTGTGTGTGCGTCGGAAGCCTTCTCTCCTTTTTTCGCAAAAACATCTAATATGTCCTCTTTCGTGGCTAGGATCATTTTTGCTAACGAACGGAGAAGATAAAGTCTGGCTCGCTAAAAAGTAAATTCTTACATTGTTGTCTTCGTCAAGAGCCCTCGTAAGCTTCTCTTTTATCTCTATAGGAGAGAACTGCATCGGGTCGATGGAATAGTCCTAGGTGACGGCACTTCTGCCAAGCGAGTGACCGAAGTTCAGCCACCAGAATGGCGGTCGCCCATACATTGTGAGGTTTTCTAAACCGCACTGCCATCTGGGAAAACCTGGCTCTCTTCTCTGACGTCAACGCCCGAGCGTGACGTCACAACGCCGTTCGGCAATCTCCGGCAAGAGAGAAGAGCGTTCACTCTGCGCATGCGTGGAGACACTAGCTTCAAGCTTTATTCTTCTCTAACCTAGCTTTTTCTCGTTCCTCCCCCTCTTTTAATCTTTTTATTATATATATAAAACCAAAGTGCATATTGAATTATAATCATTTTATTTGTTCAATCCTCGCACTAAAAATTAATTTTGTTCTCTCCTGCCTCTAATAAAAGCAATATTTATTATAAAAGCACTTATGAACTCTGCACGTTTTAATTAAAACGTCACTCACTTAAAAAAAAAAAAAAAAAAATCAATCATTCAGTCATCTTTTTATCAACCATTGTTTCTATTTACTTGCCTGCCCACGAAGGCAAACTTAGACAGAAAGTCGATTTGTAATGTGTGAAAAATACAGAAGCACGCTGGATTGGAACAAACATAAAAATTGTCTCCGTCTAGGACTTCTGTTTCACTGACCGTAGATAGAATAAACTCGTTTAGCACAGAACAGATACTACACTAGTTAAAAGGCCAAGAAACAGCCATTTTTAATTACATTCGTTGTTTCGCATCGCCTCTCTTCCTTTTCAAACGAGATAATACTTGTGAGAATAGCTTCCTCCGATAGAAGCCTGCCTCACTGTTGAACTTTCGTTAATTTACTCAAGTAAATTATAAAAATTGTTAAATTATAAAATTTAATGAAATATTAAATCTTTTCCTTGTTTTATTTTTAAATAACCATAGCAAGTAAATAAATAAAATAGCATTCAAGTTTTTTTTTTCAAAAGTGCAAGCTATATTTGAAAACTGAACCCTCTGAGTCGTTGAACTTCTAAAGTAAATAAAAAAATATGGTTCGAATTATTTTTTTGCTATTTCAACTTTTTTTTTCGCAGCTTCAGCAGAAACAAATTGACTACAATTTCATTTTTTTTTTTTTTACAGGGCTATGAATTGAAAAGATTTTTTTTTAGACTATCGATTTAATTGTTTAGAATGCTAAGATGTCTTTTCTATGAATTTAGGACATTTTTTTTGTAACTTAAGGTTTAACAAACACTAACAAGTTTTATATTTAGGACAATCTAAATCAACAAAATTTGTTTTTGTTCGGTGTGAGGAAACGATTTCAGACATTACCTCCTCGTTGTGGAGTAATCGCCTGAGGCGACCCACTAGGAAATGCTGACGGGCCAAATCACAACTTTTGCAATCGCTCATAGAAACCGCCCCCATATTGGAGTTGAGAGTTTGAATTTTACTCTGCTAAAACGCTCTTGTGTAACATGCACTCTCTGCGAAAAGAGAAGAGTTATAAACTAAATTAAAATCTTTTATAAAGAATTCGTAAGAAACGAAAGATTTATTGATTTCTCCGTTAATGAAAAATAAAAGTTTGCATGTATGTTCCAGATTTTAAAAAATTATAAAGAAAAAAAAAAAAAAATTAAGAATATACTTAAGTGAATTTTGAATGACGGTATAGTATTTTTTTTAGACTCATTTAACTTAGAAAAAAAAAAGAAGCAAACTCTTGCATTTTTTTTTTTAAATAGAAAAATAAATTAATTATGATAGCCACACAGCCCACACACGTGTAAGAAATCGCAATAAAAACGTTAAAGCGTTTTAAACATTTAATTTAATAATCGAAAAAGCCCTTGAATTAGTTTAAATTTACTAACTTCCTCCTCTTTTTAAAGAAATATCAATGTTTAAATTATTATATAAGACAATTTTAAAGTAATTACTACTTTTCCCCTCCAAAATATTGTATTTGTCGCTTTTAAAGTTGTCTATTTGAATTAAAACCAAGTGGCAGATTAAAAAAAAAAAAAACTTATCAAAAGGTAAACATCTTAAGTTTCGGAATGTTTGAAATGAGAATTAATAATTCAGAATACGATTCTCATCTTGATCGTTATGTTCACGTTTCGGCTGATATAACCCCGACCGACCGAGAAAATCTGGACCAGTTCGACTGGAAGGGTCTCAAGTTTGAAAAGATAGATTGGAATAAAAGGTCGCCCGTTATATCGGCCGAAATGCTGTGAACCAAGATTGGAATAATAATAATCAGAATAATAAAAAAAATAGAATATAAAATAATAATAATAGTATTTTTAAACATTAATTTTTAAAATATCAGACGCTGATTGATTAACAAAAAAAGTGTAAACATGAGATTAAAACAAGACTTTATGGGTGCTTTTGCACTTATTGTACCGCATTATTTTTTAAATTGTATTCTCAAGTTAAATTTTTTACTTTATCTTGTTTTTATTTTTTAACTGTCTGTTAGGTGAAAGTACAGAATAGTTAGAAAACACACCTTCATCTCTCCATGTTAAGAATGGCTTTCTAAATAACGTTATTATTTCAGCACGGTGCAACTGCATATGTACCACTTTATGAAAACTAAGCTTTTCCATGTTTTAATTAATTACATATAAGTTAGCTGTATTTAACCGGTGATGATGACCTCCCCACATTCAGGGGGCTTAAACTTTTTATTAAAAACTGTTTTAATCCAGTTTAATTTATTTTATTTTTTTCATTCGCAAAATCAAAAATAATCCAGTGTTAAAGTTAAGGTATAGGCAAGAAACACAAACACTTATCTCGTTTGATAGTTTTATTTTTGTATTTTTAATGCTGATATTTTTTTATAGTTTTAATACTGAAAATCACTTATCGACACATAATAAAGTCAGCGGAGTTAAAATCACTTATGTTTTTAGAGAGGAGTGGGAGGGGGGGGCTCCACGTCTTATTAAATAATTAAAAAAATAAACCTTAAATTATTAATTATTTATTATTATTTTTATTTATTTTTTAAGTATGGGCTTTTTAATAAAATATGTTATATGCAAAATTTAAAAATAGTTTTCTTTTACTTATGTTAATACGAAACTTAGAGAGGAAACAACCTAAATTCATTTGAGGGGTTATTTGCCCATTCTCATATTAAGAGTACAGTTTGCCTTTTTATTTATTTTTTTATGTACTTACGCATGGTTAAAACATTCAGAATACACAGACGCACACACACACACACACACACACACACACTATATATATATATATATATATATATATATATATATATATATATATATATATATATATATATATAAGCAAATTGTTTATGAAATGTCTTGTATTTTCTGTGAAGAAGCCAAAAATTATTAATTACGATAGGTTTCGTGTACGATTTTAACGGCCCATATTATCTACATCATTTGTTGTTTCAAAAATGCGATTGTAAAATAAGGTTAATAAAAGATTAAATTTAATATAGAATCTGTTTTTTTTTTTTTTTAACTAAGTATTTTTCCAGGATACATTTTTTATGCCAAGTTTTTAATTTGAATCTATCGCCCTACTTTTTTTCTGGTATTATTATACAAACACCGTGACAGCGTTAGGGTTAGGGGTTAGGGTTAATTCGCTGTCACGGTGTTTGTATAAATTTACCTTTTTTCTTCCATTGTTAAAGTTTTTTCTTCTCTTCTCTCTCATAAAGAGATAGATGTCAAATTAAATATTTATGGATGTTTTTTACTACAATTATACATCTAAAAATTGAAATTTAAAATGAAAATTGCAAATCGAATAATGATATAAGAATATTAACGGTCCTTTGAAAAGAGAATTTGGGGTGCTGAAAACGTACATAGCCAAAATCTGTTAATGAAAAAAAAATCTTAAATAATAAAAAATTTAAAAAAAAAAAAGTAACCTAAAGTAAATTTATTTAGTTTTAACAATATGTTAATTAAAAATGTTAGTGCCCTTCGAGACAAGGACTATTGCTGTATCTTTTTTTTTTTTTTTTTTTTTTTTTTTTTTTTAGTTCTCTTTTTACTTATTGACTAGCGGAAACAAATCCTAACAATCTATTTCAAATAAATTATTTATAAAAATAAAATGGATTGAATAACGTAATATTAAAAGAAACATTAAAAAAAAAATCCTCCTTTTGAGGGGGAAAAAACACAATCCCGAAAATAGAGTAGAGCACTTAGGTATACCCTTTAACAAATGAAATAAAAAAAAAAAAAACCTTTCCATATGGCTAGAAAAGTTTTGTATAAATTTAAACGTGACCCACATCCGAAGTTATGGAACTCCACAAGCGACAATATTTCTGCAAGTTTCTAACAATATGATTTAATCAATGTTTTAGTGTTGTTTTTTTTGTTTTTGTTTTTCAATGCTATGTTTTTTTTTATTTTTTATTTTTTTAAAGCAATTGCTTTGCTTTAAATGGAAATAGCATGTCGATAATTTGTGAACAACTGAAGAAAGCCGAATTAAGTAACTTAATTAGTCAGTCGCCTTTTTAAGGTTTCAAATGAATTAGTATTGCTCGTTGAAACGTTTGTTTTACGAAAGTAAAAGTGATAAATAATTAAAAACAGTCTTTTTATTTATTTATTATTTTATAACTGAAATAAAAACTTTGTTTTACTTTTAAAATGTTTTCGAGTTAATAAAATAATTGGTTAATTTTTATATATATATATATATATATATATATATATATATATATATATATATATATATATTTGTTTTCAACTCTTTTCCACCTCAAATAAGGCATGGAATCATGTCTACAGGGGACTATGTGGGGAATTGAGCTGCGAGATATCTGTTCGCGTTGCATTTAAATTTCTGCATGTTAGTGCAGTCTGGGAAGCAAGAAACAAGGGAAGATTCTACAGTCTAGTAGTCTATGGGGAAAAAAAGATTAGAAGACATTCCAGAATCTAGGGACCTCAAAATTGAAGGGGTAGGATATTGCTGCTTCTCAGATTAGTCGGAAATATGTACGTCGATGGACCACAACTGCTATGAGTTCATCAGAGCACATTCCATTAAAGCACTTGTAAAAGCTTTTGTCTTGGCAAGGTCATGGAACATATTACTTACTTCACATCTCATAAAAAATAAGCTCATTCATCCGTCTGAGTTCAGTTTTCTAAAACTGCACTCTGCCGCGGAACAAGCTGCCTGTCTTTATCAGTAGTTAACCTCAGGCTAAGAAGTGCACACTTGTGGCAATTTTAGATCTTACCAACTCATTTGGAACTGTTCCTCACTCGATCCTGCAGCAGAAACTACCCTCATTTGGCATTCGAGGCAAGTTCTTCTCTTGGATGTGTCATTATCCGTTTGATCGGCTGCAAGCTACTTTGGTTGCTGACTGTTTGTCAGCTGAGCTTCCTGTCTCAGCTGGGATGCCATAGGGAAGTTTAACTGCACTAATGTTATTATTGCTCTTCATCAACGACCTGCTGACATAAATGGACAGTGCAACATTTCATTTTAACTGTGACAACTTGACTGCATTATCAAGCTCTTATGCTGATGACGAACAAATTTCTGTGTCACCCAGAACCTTACATAACGTCAGCATACCTGAAGGCACTGCTTATTTTTGTGTCTGAGTGGACGAGGGACTAGGGAAAGATGTTCACCCCAGCAAAAAAAATTGTTCCATCATCTCCTAGATATCTCTCCCCTGTTCTTCTCGATGGGATTTGGTTTCAAGACACATTTGTGCCATTCTCAAAATGTCATAACTATCTGGGAGTAATAATATCTAGCAATCTCAGGTTTGGGGACCACTTGTCATATATCCAATATGAATGGCAATTGTTGACTAGACTTTAAAAGGCAATGATTCGTCCCCTCTTGTAAAACAGGTTCCTAGTGTTCGACAGAGTTGGCAGAGTGTTCTCTGATTCTCTTGAGTGTCTACAGTGTTATGCCATCAAGTATATGCTACATATTCCCTGCGACGACCCTATTCTCTCTGGAGTATATGATCTGCTTGGATAAGATCTGCTGTCTACTCGCCGGAATGTAACAGTTGCTTCTGTTACATACAAATTATTTCATAGTTCTTGCCCCACCACAATGCTTAAATACTGCTCTGTGCTGTGACTGAACAAACCAAACTTGCGACGATATGCATGTACCGGCGATCTTCTTTCGCATTATGTTCTACAGTCCTGAATGTGCTGCCTCAGAATTGTGTGAATGAACACCACTGTCACATTTTCAGAATTCTGTGCTGGCTATCATGATGTTCCCAAGTTTTATGCATTAAAACTAATTAGCTTAGTAGCCTCTGTCTATTGCTAACGATTTTATGACCATGACTTAATAAAGGCAAAATAAACAAAACAGGCACAGGAATGCAACAATGGGACAAAAGTTAGAGCTCGGTTGATAGTGTGGGACCTATTGGATTGGAGACTTTTCTAGACCCTGTCTAAAAGGGAGAAACTAGTGGTAGATGCACAAACCCAATGCTCCATATATGGGTGAATGATGGCTTTCTAAAAATATAGGATACTTTAAGATAGGAGTAATTTTCTAGCACATTAGAGGGAGCCCACCTTCTTTACAGCAGGCTTAGCAATGATATTTTCTTTGAAATATGTTTATTTACAGAAATGATTAATACTGAAAGTATTTTTTCTATATAACAAATTAAAATAAATTTTAAAAAAGAACGTAATGGAAAAAAAAAAATTAATTAATGTTTTCTCAACATTTTCCAAAAACATGAATCATTTTTCCTTAAAATAAATTAGATAAAACAAACATAATGAAAAAAAATGTGTAGTTGTAAAAAAATATGAAGTATTTGCATTGAATTATGTTCATTTACAGCAAAACAATGCCAATCCCTACATTTCGAAACATGTCTACATTGTAAAAGCATTTTCCATGGCCAATGTATTTGTTCGAATTCATGTTGCCTGAAAATGTTAAGCCGAGGAGTTTGAGTGATGAGCTCTCATGTATGGTGTTTTTAGCCATGACAATCGGTGGTTGAGAAGGAGTCCTACAATTGATAAAGGAAAGAAGCTTAGTCTTAGTAGCATTAAATGTTACTAAACATTTATGGCACAAAAGGTTGTTTTCTTAGGATTTTGTCATTGCTTCCGATATATGTACATTCATTTTCACTTCATGTCTATTATATTTGTCACATAAATTATTTAGAGTTTAATGAGTTTTGATGTATGGCAACTGAAGCATGACTTTTATTTTTTGTCAAATGAATTGAATTGATATTTCTCTCAAACAACTTATTTTTACTTGAACGATGTTTTAGTAAAACATTTGAACAAACAAGCTTTAAGTTATAGCGAGTTTCATCATACTAGTAAATCGATGAACCAAAAACCCGCCCGGAAAAATATAGTCGCCATTTTGATTAGCAAGTCGAAACGTGGATAAAGGCACATAACTCATGTTTATAATTTTCTAGTTTAGAATAGGGAACTTTTTTGGTACAAGCGCATATTGACTCAAACAAACAACTTCATGCTATGAAAGTGGTCCACACGAAACAGTGTAGTTTCTTCGGAAATATATTTTTTTTTATTTTAAACATACAAAAATTTAGATCACCACATAAAAATATCTGAAAACTGATATTTTCTTTGAAATATGTTTATTTACAGAAATGATTAATACTGCAAGTATTTTTTCGATATAACAAATTAAAATGAATTAAAAAAAAAGAACGTAATGGAAAAAAAAATTAATGAATATTTTCTCAACATTGTCCAAAAATATGAATCATTTTTCCTTAAAATAAATTAGATAAAAGAAACACAATGAAAAAATGTGTAGTTGTCAAAAAAATATGAAGTATATGTCAGGCAAAAAAAAAAAAAAAAAAAGTGGTAGTAGGAGGCAGGCTCAAACCCGTACCGTAAGGAGGAAAAGAATGGAAAAAAAAACTGTCTTTGCTGTTATGACCACCCCCAAGCCGGAAGTGACGTGGGTTTAAATTAAGGCTAGACAATCGAAAAGAGGGGATGACTTTTGAAAATATCGACGTAAAAAGCGACCTCTCCCTGTTGAAAAGTGCCCAGTTGAGGGTGAAAAAATTAATGTTTTTAGCCAATTTTTCGGTATTTGTTGTTTGAAGGGTCGAGCTTCAAAACGATACTGATCTTGTGAAAATCTTCCATTGGATTTACTATCCTGTTTGAATCCACAGTGTGTGTTTTTTGACAACTTTTTCAAATCTAAAACGAATTCCAAAAATTCAGTTTTCACAAGCGGTTTACAAGAACATACTTTTATGTTTTTCGGGGAGGGGGGGTATTCAATTATAGAATTTGTATAGCTTAACAGATGCTTCTGCAGATTAATTAATAATTTTTTCATAAGTATCACACCAACATTTATCGAGCTCTGCTCGATAAATATCTGCTCGATAAATATTGGCGCGTTACTTATGGAAAAATAATTAATTAAACTGCAGAAGCACCTGTTAAGCTATACAAATTCTACAATTGAATACCCCTCCCCAAACGAAAAACATAAAAGTCTGTTTTTGTAAACCGCTCGTTACTGACATCATTATTTTTACTAATTGTTATAATTCTTTTTCTATCCTTTGCAAATGATTCAGATTTTAGTATATTTATTAGGGATGATAACGATCATCAGTTGTCAAAATTTCAGCTTTTTACAGTTGTTATTTCTAACAAATATTAGGTTTTAAAATTTTGTCCCTTAGTTTTGGATGCAACCGTATCTTAACTTGGCTTAGGTTTTAAAAAAATATTTTTCATTACATTTTCACCCCAAACAAGGCACATTGCCACTTTGGTGTAGGGGGCTACTATCAGGGGCAACAACTACTGGGGTACTATGTAGGGATTTGGGCAGCAAGATGTCGGTTCACGTTACACTTGAACTTCTGCACGTCAGTACAGTTGGGGAAGCAGGGACCTGGAATGGAATTCCAAAGTCTAGCGGTTCTGGGGAAGAAACTACTGGAGTAGAAAGATCTTTTACATCTAGGGATCTCTACTGTGTGGGGGTGGGATTTAGCTACCTGTCGGGTTTGTCGGGTCTGTCGAGTCTCTTTACGTTGTGAGGGCACAAGTGCTTGCAGTTCGTCAGAGCATTCACCATTAAAATACTTGTAGAACAGGCAGAGGGATGCAACATTTCGTCGATGGGACAGAGGCTGAAGCTTAGATGCCAGTTCAGGGCCTATCAGATTGGCGACTCTCCTTTGAACCGTGTCTAGGAGCGAGAGACTAGTAGTAGATGCACCAGCCCAAATATGACAGCAATACTCCATACGTGGGCGAATGGTGGCCTTATAGATGTACAGGATACTTTCGGGTGTTAGTAGTTTTCCAGCACGTTAAAGAGAGCCTACCTTCTTCGCAGCGGCCCTGGCAGTGCTTTCAATGTAATTGTTTATTTTATAGGTTATTTTATTCTGATAATTTTTCAAAAAATTAGTTTGCTTTAGAAAACCTTAATATGTTCACTAGGTATCTCCACGAGGTTGCGTAATACGTTAACATTGTACACAATTATAGCAATATCACCACTTTGTGTGTTTGTGTCAATTTCTATGGATGGGCATTCGCGTTATAATGATTGATGGAAGTAACGTTTTATTTTTGTTTTGTTTTTTGCTATGGATAAAAAAACAATATAAGACTCATCTTTTGTAAAACAAATAGATTTGGTGAAAGTGCACTGGCGGACCACACAAAGACTTACCTTTCAGAAGCTGATGACTGGGGGTGGGGGGTTGAAAATAAGAAAATGCCTTTTGGAATACTCCCAACCTCTCTATGTTAAGAATGGCTTTTGGAATAAACACTCTTTGCAGGTTGGACAACCAGTGCACATTGACTGTCTTCGGGTGGTCCCTCCAGTGCACTTTCACCATAGATTTTTATTGACGAACTACACAGATGAGAGATAATAAAATAAAATTAATTTTAACGTCTTCTGTGGACACTTATGTATCTAAAGATAATGTTGCTTACAGGCCTCCATACTTTTTTGAAAAAAGGCGCAAAAAAATACAGATCACTCTCTATCAATTTAAATAATAAAATCAAAGTGAACTTTTTTTAGGCCGATTTGGGATTTGCAATTTTTATTATCTCAAGAGATATTAAAATATATGAATATATTTTTATTATTATTGGAAACCTGTTAGAAAAAAAAACAAACTTTGTTTAAACTTCATATCACATAATATTTGAATTCAATATCATTTAAAGCTTTTTAAAAATAATTATTTTTTAAAATTCTTTTTTTTTGTTGTTTTAATTTAAAAAATTCTATTACCGAGAATATATATATATATATATATATATATATATATATATATATATATATATATATATATATATATATATTTCATTATTTGATCTTTTCAACTTTAAAAAATGTTGAAATTTTTATCGACCTACATTTATTTTTAGTTTTCGTAACATGAAATATAGGGGGGGGGTAAAAAACCTAAAAAAAAATGTCCTCTTATATTTAACAAAACCTATTTTTATTATGTAAGTTTATTTAATAGCGAATAAATATCGAAACTTTCAGGAAGATATGACTACTATTTGATTTTTGCTAGATTTTTAAAACATAGGTAAATTTACAGCTTCAAAAACGTCACTACGTTGTTTTAAAGCGTCCATAATGTAAGCACGATTTTTGTCTTGCATTTTCATTATTTTTGTATGCTGTAATTTTTTTTTTTTTTTTTAATATGAGCAGTTTATTTAATGCTTCTTCTTTTAAGTGGCAAAAAAGTTAGGATGATATTAATTAAATTACAAATTAATTTAATTAAATTAAATCATGGGCGGACCTGTACGAGAGTGCCCTGTCCAACCCCATAAAAATGCGTGTTTGTCACCTTTCTTTTTTAAAAGTTTTATTTTTGTAATAAATTCATTTCTGAAAAATTGAATTTAAACAATGTGCTTCAACACTTTTTTTTTTTTTTTTGAC
Source organism: Euprymna scolopes (assembly GCF_053919585.1). Lineage (NCBI taxonomy): Eukaryota > Metazoa > Mollusca > Cephalopoda > Sepiida > Sepiolidae > Euprymna > Euprymna scolopes. The sequence continues at coordinate 68,712,144 of NC_136498.1, forward strand.
ATCTTAATTCTGATTCACTAATTAAATTTATTAAATTTTTATTCTATTTTGTCCAATATAATTTAGATTGAATCGTGCTAGTTTAATGTAGGGGTTTGAGATTTTAGCCGCATTTTCGCATCGCGAACCAGCTCTGCTAGAAAGCTGCGGTCGATGTCATACCAAAAATATTTCCCTTTTATCCTAATCTAATGAGGCAGTTTTAATTACACTAAACAAAGTGCATCTTTTCTCCACCATTAACCCTCGTGTGTGTTTTATCCTTGATAAATTGGGACTCATTAAAAGAAACGAAAAAAAAAACCTAATTTTATTTCTACGAGTGAACAAAGTGCGCCTTTTTTGGAAAAGTTTTCGTAGATTTTTTTTATTTTCCCTGTTTCAGAAAAAACGCGAAGTGAAATTCAAGTTTTCAATAAATGGGAATAAAAACTTATATAAACTGTAAAAAGTAAACATTTAGTTTTTTGTTCATTACGAAGCCAAATTCGTCAGCTGATAAAAGGGGAATATTTTTGTGTGACACCGAACGCATATTTCAAGCAGAGCTAGTTTTTCGCGATGCGAAAATGCGGCTAAAATGTCAAACCCCTACTTTTTTTGCTACCTGACTTAGTGTCCATTTCTTTACCGACTTCTCACGTGATTAGAATGTTATAACGAAAACGTGAGCCCCCTTCTTAAATGGTATTAAATTTATTTTTTTCCGAAGTTTTTTCTGCTAATATGATACTTAAGTCTGTAATCTGTGATAATCATTGAAAAAACTTAAAAAAAAACAAACAAACAAAAGAAAAACACGCACTTTTAGGGGGTGGCCACACTTAGGTCCGCAAATATACTTATGCAAAATACTGGTCGTGCTATATTTTAGACAGGATACTTAAGTCAAATCTAATTTTTACAGTATTTTTTGTTTATTAAATTGTTAGATGAACACTGTACGTTATTATTTCAGCACGGTTCGTATTATGCATAAGGCCCCCCCCCCCCGCATTAATGTTTTCTTTTTCAACTAATAATTTAAAAGTCTAAGTTCAATAGTCATGTTGACTTCCGCTTTCTTTTTCGGTGTAAACAAAAGAACAGTCCCTTCTGATCAATGTTTAAGTAATTCCAGTATTATTTTAAAATTGCATAAAAAATAGTTTTTACTTTAAAATTATTCTTTTTCGGAATGGCTTTATTTTCAATAAAATACGTGGTACTTATTTAGAATCACACTTAGTTAAAAAATGAAATTACAGAAGAAACACATTTATGATGTAAGTACTCGTCATGGAACGGAGATATAGGAGGGAAATGTTGTGCATTTCTCTCCTAATAATTACTCAAATAAACACAAAGCCAAACGACATTGCTTTTAACAAAACAATAATAAAGGGTTTATTAAAAAAAAAAGCGAGATTGTATCTCAGACTGGAGAGAAAGAAAGAAAGTGTAAATATCTGTTTGAAGGTGTTGTCTGCCATCAGACTGCAGTCGCCAACAAGTAGCAGTGGGAGGGGTGAGTGAGAGAGGTCTATACAGGTCGCTTGCTGGCGTCTCTCTGGTGATCGCAGTTCATATCCCAAAGGGCTAAAAATAATCCTTAAGGGGACAGCTCAAATCAATGCGCCCTGTCAACCGATTGGTCAGTGTGGCCGAATCATTTTGGCACCGGGCATTGATCTGCTTAATACTTTGTTAACTGCTACATCACCCCCTGCTTAGGTGAAAAGCCGATGAAGAAAAATAAAAAGGTAGCAGTCTTTAGAAAAATACAGAACACAAGGCAACGTAATGTCTGGAAGTTTATGTTGCTGAAGAAAGAATATATAAAGGGGTAATGAGAATAGAAAGTTCCAGCTAAAATTTCTTTTTTTTTTTAAAAATAAACCGAATTTACAGGGGTTTAAATATACAAAGTTTTGCATAATTTTTTGGGCCAATATACACGGTGGCCACTACATGTAGTAGTGACATAGTTGTCATTTTCAGTATTCACTTCAGGTGCATGTTGTGTGAATGTAGGTGGGATATGTGTGTCTTGTGTTTCTGAGTCAAGAAAAGCTCTTTTCACTCTATCAACAGATACTGTTTCTTTTTTGCCCCTAATATCCACGGTGAAAAGTTTAGAAGTGCGTGGTAACACGTGATAAGGACCAGTATAAGGCGGTGTTAGAGGGGCTTTCACACAGTCTTTTCTAAGAAACGTGTGTCCATGAAGAAATGTCTTTGGGGACCGAAGATTTTATGGTCTGTTCCCTAGGTTTCATGGGAGGAAGCTTACTAAAGTAAGCTTGTGTCTGTTTATAAACAGAGCTGGATCTGACAATCCTAGTTCTATCGGAATCAGCATCTGACCTGGCAGCGATAGAGGTACTCCATAGACAAGTTCGGCTGGAGAGTATCCCAGGTCCTCTTTGATAGCTGCACGACAGCAAAGAAGAACAACAGGTATGTATTCGCTCCATTGCTGTTGGTCAGGATAAGTGCGTAAGGAAGCTTTCAATTGTCGATGGAAGCGTTCTATCATCCCGTTCGAAGCTGGGTGATAGCTTGTTGTTTGAATATGTTTGATCCCTAAAATCCTGGAATGTTCCTGGAACAGGTGGGATTCAAACTGTGCTCCACGGTCTGTGGTAATTTTTGTGGGGACTCCATAGCATGATATCCAGCCCGATATAAGGGCTTGTGCTACAGATTCAGCCGAAATGTCCTTTAGGGGAATAACTTCAGGCCACCGTGGGAAATAGTCTATGCAGGTCAGGAGATAGGTACATCTCTGGCTGACTAGCCATGGTCCAACCAGACCGATGTGAACATGGCTGAATCGAGCATCTGGGGCGCTGAATGATCCCAGGGGTGCACGGATATGGTTGTGCACCTTTGACTTCTGACAGGAAACGCATGAACGTGTCCAGGCAGTGATGTCACACCTCATATTAGGCCAGAAAAATCTAGCTGTAATCAGCTTCACTGTGGCTTTGCGTCCGGGGTGTGACAGATTGTGTAGTGTGTCAAAGACGGCTCTACGATTAGTCATGGGAACAAACGGTCTAGGTGAATCTGTTGAAGTGTCACATATGATCTGCGTGTCAGAAGTAGGCACGGGCAGATATGCGAATTTGCAAGTTGCGAATTCAGATGACGACAGATCCAACATGTCCAAACTTTGCTGCTCTAAGGCCATTTATTGTAAATTGATATCCGAAGGTGAGGACAGAGAATTAATAGGGAGATGGGATAAGGCGTCTGCCACAGTGTTCTGTCCCCCAGAGATATGTTAGATATCGCTGGTAAATTGCAAAACAAAATCCAAGTGACGAGTTTTGCGAGGTGAATATTTGTCTGGCTTAGCACGCAGTGCGATTGTAAGTGGACGGTGATCAATGTAGATCACAAATTGTCGGCCCTCGAGTGAATGCTGAAAGTGTTTCACTGCGAGGTACATAGCCAGGAGTTCATGGCCAAACGTGCTGTAATGTTGTTCTGCCGGTTTCAGCTGCCTCGAAAAATATGCGAGGGGTTGTAGTTGTTGTTGGTGCTGTTGTTGCAACACTGCACCTACAGCTGTGCCCGATGCATCCACAATCAGTGAAAACTGGGCATCAGGCACAGGATGTGCAAGTAATGTGTGTGTTGCTAGTTTCTCCTTCACTTCTTTAAAGACTTTTAGTTGAATATCATTCAGTGAAATCTGCTCATTTTTTTTCTTCCTGTTACGTAACAAGTCAGAAAGAGGAGACAAGAGATCCGCACAGTGTGGGATGAAGCATCTGTAGTAATTTAGCAGGCCGAGGAAGTGCTTTAGTTGGCGAAGTGAAGTGGGTGGTTTAAGGTCTTGTAGAGCCTTAACCTTTTCAAGTTAGGGAGATATACCCTCTGGGCTGATGATGTGGCTCAGGAAAACTAACTCTGAAGCACCAAAAACACATTTACCAGGGTTAATTCTAGTGATGAAATAGGCACAGTTGTGGGAGGTCTGTGGAGAATATGCTGTGCTCAGTTCTCCAGACGATCGTTTCCCTGATTCAAATATGAACAGGGCATTGTACAGCACCGTGCATCCTTGCCAAAACGACTATGATAAAAGCATAGTCCTGGCTTGCTAGAGTGATGGTGGTGATGTGGGGATGGCGAACGGCTCTTGTAGCGGCGTCTGGGTGATTGTGATCTGCCCACACTCAGCTTCCTCACCTCTCTGGTAAGCCGCTCGAGAGCGTCAATTATAGCCAAGGAAGTGGTTTCTTGACTTGTGTCCCTAACTTTGGCTGAGAGCGTAGAAACTTCGGCGAAAGTCTGGGGGATAGCTGCGGTGGTAGGACCCTTAGTAAAGTCCATAACTTTATCTGCCGATGCCGCTACAATGTTGACAGAGTTTTTTTCCAACATAGGAGCAAAAATAGCTTTCACCCGTGCTGGCAGCCTCGAAAAGAAAAGCTGTTTTATAAGGGCACTGTCAGCGGGGACGTCTTCAGCAAACTCTCTCATTCGTCGGAGTAGCTCACTAGGCAAATGGTCTCCCAAGAGCTTGTCGTGGACTAACGTTTCGAAGCGTTTTTCCACTGACACTGACGTCCGGAGCAGGACCTCCCAATTTTATCGAGTCATATGTGGAATTAGGAGGGGTGTAAGTGATCAAGTCATTGACCACTGATAGAAAAACGAAGAAAAATAAGTCAAAAGAATTACAAGTAAGATAAAAATAAATAATAGCAATAGTATGGACCAGGAAAGGAAAGACATCAAGGAATGGATTGATAGCAACTAACGATGAAATACACTATTTTGTTGCTATCAATCCATTCCTTGATGTCTTGGTTTTTGTTAAAACAATATATATATGCATATATATATATATATATATATATATATATATATATATATATATATATATATATATATATGTATATATATTTACCGTTTTATCTGCTTAGTTACACATGTTTTGGTTACCGAATCATATCAACAATCCAGTAACTTTGTCAGATTTTCTGTTAAAATCTGACGAAGTTACTGGATCATTGATATGATTCGTTAACCGAAACATGTATAACTAAGCAGATAAAACGGTAATAAAAAAATATATATTTGCTCTGCAATTGTATTGAGCACTTTCTTCAGGTGTTTACTAATTACCATTTTTGCTCTATATGTGCTTGTGTGTGTGTGTGTGTGTGTGTGTGTGTGTGTGTGTGTGTGTGTGTGCGTGTGTGTGTGTATTCTCATAGGAGGTTAAATATGAAACTTTTTTAGAGAAAAGTAAATAAATTCTTTTGTACATTCAATGATATTCCAATTAAAGAAGCATTTCCTTTTTATTGCAACAAAGTTAAATTAATAAAGTAAAAGTAAATTAATAAATAATAAATAAAAATAAATTAATAAAGTTAAATTAATAGAGTAAAAGTAAATTAATAAATAATAAATAAAAATAAATTAATAAAGTTAAATTAATAAAGTAAAAGTAAATTAATAAATAATAAATAAAAATAAATTAATAAAGTTAAATTAATAAAGTAAAAGTAAATTAATAAATAATAAATAAAAATAAATTAATAAAGTTAAATTAATAGAGTAAAAGTAAATTAATAAATAATAAATAAAAATAAATTAATAAAGTTAAATTAGTTAAACAAAATTATTAGTTCTTGTGATATGTACTGTTAACCGTAAAAATTCCAGAAAGTCCTCAAAATATTTATTTTCATGGAATTACAATCAAGTATCTAAAATCCATTTAAAAATAGTATTACACACATAAAACACAAAAGCATATTACAACCTTAAAAATTAATTATGATAAACCATTTTAAATTTTTTGTTAACTTTTTATTATTTTAATTTTTTCTATTTTCTATTTGTACCTCTTCAAAATGCCCCCCTCCCAATTTGCTATGATTCTGTTTGCTGGGTCCCTCTCCAAACCTTGACCATTTATCTCTCCCAACCGGCTCCCAAAACATGCCGGTTGTTCATATTTTATTTTAGGTGTGCACACTTCCCATTGGTCGGGTTAATTTCTACTATTTTTCTTTTTCTCAACAGAAAGGTGTATAGAAATGAGACATAGAAATGGGGTTTAGTGTTCATATCATGTCAGGTTCACCGAAATGTAGAATTAGGGACAAAAAATTGGAGTTTGATTCTATATTAATAAACGACTTTATTTGTTATCTTCATTAGTGTCGTTAGTAAAAGAGTGTACAAGAGAGAAACGGGTTTGTAGGTTGAAGTGTTCTTGTGGAGAGATAGAATTAATATCATGCCGGCTGGTTGAACAAGAGAACAGATCAGTTCTGTTTACATGTGTTGGTAGGTAGTAGCCGTTGGTACGGAGGAAGCCAGTTAAAAGAGAAAGAAAGGGCTAAGGTTTCAGTATGTTTACATATGTAGGAGCGTGCATCCGATAGTAGAGACAGGTGTGTGTGTGTGTGTGTGTGTGTGTGTGTGTGTGTGTGTGTGTGTGTGTGTGTGTGTGTGTGTCAGTGTATGTTCTTTAGACAAAGAATGTTCATTTGGGTATAGCATGTGGAAATAAATGTGAGTTTGAAGATAGCCATAACTAGCTCGCAGTACTCATGTTCAGCCTAGGGCCTAAGCCCCAGGTGAAGTCTGCCCCTAGGCAGGGCCAGGTTGAAAGAGGGTTAATGTTTTCAGATTTCGCCTTTTATATACTCTGTCACGTGATTGAGAGCTGGCTTGTGATTGGACAAGCAAGGAGGAAGTGGATTTCAAACCTTGAAGTTGTGAGAAGTAGCTCCTGCCTGTGATGTAGCGGGTGTCGGCTGCTACAGGTGAGTGGAGCCAATATGAGAGCTGTTTTTGTATACTTTGTGTGTAACAGCCGATGAGTCAACATCCAGTTGAGAATTTTATTATATTCATTCACAGATCCTCACACATCAAAATATATTATTTTTATAAAAAAATATTTCATAAAGTTTTGCACACTGGATTTCTGTGATGTTGATTTGGGTTCAATTGGCAACTGACGTAAACCACCTGATATATGCCAAGTGCCAATCAAATTAAAAAACATTAGGAAGCAAAAAATAATATTTATCATTTATAAATAATATTTATCAGATATGAATTACAATGAAAAAAAGATTGAAAGATAATGGCATAAAATCTAACAACAACCTACCGTAAGAGTTATGGATATATATATATATATATATATATATATATATATATATATATATATATATATATATATATATATATATATATATATTTATTTTTTGTTTAAAATAAAGAAAAACATTTTTTTTTAAATTTCTTTCAAGAGAATTTTAAGGATAAAATTTTATTTTTTTAAAAAGTTTTTAATGTTTCTTGTAATGAAAACTTTTGATTTTTTGTTTTTCAAGAAAAGTTGTAAGAACTTTTAGGAAAACTGTTGAAATTTTTTTTAGGGTTAGGGTTGAGGGTCCAGGTAAATTTTGTGTGTGATTAAAAACTAAATATTTCTTTTAGTTTTTTTTTTTTCTTCTTCTAATTTATTAAAATCATCTGCTTTGTTTTTTTATTGACTAAGCGTGTTTGTTATCGCTTTTATATTGGCTGATCAACTTCATCAGCGCTTGGGCTGAGCTCGGCATATTCCGGCAGTTCATTTCGAATAACATATATAGGATTTATATTGGATTGTTTTTATGGACTGGTTTTATTTTTAATAAAATATAACTAAAAAATATTTAAAAAATAATTTACATAAAAATAAAACATAGTTTTTATTTGAACTTTTTTGAAAATATTTTTTTTTTCATGATACGTTAAGTAAAGTATTGGTCACCCCTACCATAAAGCATATATTTCCGTTTTACTTTGAAAAAAAAACAGTTAACATAACAAAATGTTCTGTACTTTGAATTTTTTCCCTATAGTAAAATCGGTACTTCAAAACATTTCAAGTAAGCATTTTTTGGTAAAAGTGCGCTGGTTGAGCACCTTTAAGATATTGGGTATTTGTTGTCGGGCATATGCTGTTTTTGGGTTAATTACAGTCTAACTCGGATATAAAAGACCTTTTATCCGGTCCATATAGCTATCTTATATCCGGATTGCACTTATATCCGGGTTACCCTGTACATTAGTACAGGCTCTAATTTGGGACCAGAGAAAATCTCTCTTATATTCTTTTTTTCTTATATTAGGCTCTCTTATATCAGGGTTACACGGTAGAAACCTATTGCTTAACATGAGGAGAGGAGGATGTTTTTGGTAACTATTCTGTACTTTAACCTAACAATTTAATCTCAAATTCTTAAACGTAGGTCCTTCTTCGGTAGTCAACCAGCACACTTTTGCCTATTTCTTTTTTTTAATTAAAAATAAAACCATTCTAAAAAAAATCTCAATATGTTTTTTTATTTTTAAAACTGGTAAACATTATCCAGAAGGAATTTTTTCAGGGCATTCACCGTGAAGCAGTACTAATCGGAAGTTAAAAACAAAAAAACAAAAACAAAAAAAAAACATGCGGAATTTAAAGATAACCAAACACTCATTTGTTGTAAACGTTACTATTGGCGATGGTAAATGTTACCTTACACTACAATAGAACACCAATCACTCTAATTTGGTCTTTTAGGGGTATTCGAGGTCCCTGACAATGAATCTGATACTCAAACCTGCCGCAAATTTACCCATTGCATGGTATTAACCCCGAGACCTTGGGGCTATTTTGTGCTATTTCACCGCTTTCGGTAGTGTTTTTCTTACATGATACATTCTATGCACCAAGGACAGTCTTCTTTTACCAGATGGCACTGATCGCGCTTGAAGGAATGGCGATGGTGTGTGATGCATTTCATGAGTTGCATAGGTATTTAGGGCTTGAAGATTGACTGCACATTTTGGTTGGCCATTTTTCTTTGCGCAGAACACTATCCTGTGACACCAAGTGACAGGTTCACCAATTGGTGCTGGTTCAATGACTCCCAATTGCATGTCTCGGTCGTCCTTTTTTGACTTCCTCTCACCAATTTATGAGAACCGCTACATGCATATGATGAGCTACAGGCTCAGCGTCAAGGTCCATCACTAGCTTTAGCGGTGGGCAGTCCATCATAAATAATGTTTGATGTTCACATGTGTGTGAATGTGTTGGCGCCATAAAGATGAAACTGTTGAAGCTTCACACGGTTTTCCTTTGTTGCTGTGCATGGGAGTGCTGTTGGTGGTGGATAGAATAATGCAGCTACCTCCCCCACCCCCACCCCCACCCCACTCCCGACCCCGCAGGATTAAAGGATTCATCCCTCGACCCATGCACATGGGTATTTCTGATGACTTTTCCTTCAGGTGAATTATCCTTTTTTTGCTATCTTCTTCTTCATTGCTGTCATCACAGTTTCGTCTACAGGGTGGAACGATAAATTTGTCACCCTAAAGAAAAGAAGCTGTGCGTGCGTGATCTCCCTTTGGTGCTGACTATGAGATGATGCCACAAAAAATAGTGAAGAAATGATGAATGTGAGAAGTGTGAAGGGCCAACGTTGCCTTCACATTTTCGCCAAGTTTCAGAAAAATCTGATTGATAGGGCAAAAGTTATGAGGTAAAAAGTGTCATTTTTTGCAATTTTGGGGCATTTCTGACCCCTTTTGAGCTCTTGGGAACGCCGAATCCCAGTGAAAATGGACAAACGGTGCAGTTTCACGCCTTAAGACATGTATATTTGAATCCAGTACCATGGAACACCTCTATATAGACATACATATCAAGTTTCAGTAATATGAAAAAAGAGCGACAAAAAGACATGTCTTTTTTTAGCTCTAAAACTCCCAGAGAGATGCGAACCAGAATTTTGCCAGGGTCACCCATACAGAATTTATATTAAGAACAATGGCCTCCACATTTTGGCCAAGTTTCAGGAAAATCTAATGGATGGATCAAATGCTATAGGGTAAAAAAAAAAAAAAGTGTAATTTTTGGCCATTTTGGGACATTTTTGACCTCTTTTGAACCCCTGAAGACACCGAATCCCCATTTAAATGGATAACGGTGCAGTTTCAGGCCTTAACACATGTATATTTAAGTTGACCATCGTGAAAAAACACTTTATAGTCAGACATATCAAGTTTTTGTTGCGAAATATGAAAAAAGCGCCACAAAAAGGGACGTTCTTAGAACTGAAAGTCCCTGGGGACACAAACCAGAATTTTGCCAGGGTCACCCATATTGTATTTACATTAAGTACAATGTGTTCCACATTTTATCCAAGTTTCAGAAAAATCTAATGGATGGAGATCCAAAGTTATGGGGCAAAACATGTCATTTTTGGCTATTTTGGGGCATTTTTAATCTCTTTTGAGCCCCTGGAGGCGCAATGGGAATTTTCATGAAAAATTTTTTTACTGTGCACATCTATTTAATAAAATACAATTTGTGGCAAAATTTCAGGAAAAACTAATGGACGAACACATGGAAGCACGGACGCACGGACGCCACTGAAAACATAGGTCCCTCTCTGATAAATCGAGGGACTAACAATACTACAGCTTTATTTTAAAACTTTTATTGAGAAAATCAGTTTAGGTAACTTGATTATGTAGTAGAGCTGATATCTATTGAATGTAACTGCCTTCAGCCTCAATCATCCCCTTGATACAGATCCGGAACTGAAAGCATACCTTTTCCACAAGCACCAGCAGGAGCTTAGCAAATACTCAATGGATGGCAGCAATCAAGCTGGCTCTGGTATTGTGAGAGGTCATGTTGATGTTCTTGATATATGACCACAGGAAGTAGTCCAGCGGGTTCAGGTAGGGGGAGGAGGATGGGGCCAGTGAGAGAAGGGTACAAAGTCGTATCACTCCTTCTGAAACCAAGCCTGAGTCTTTTTAGACTTGTGGGCCGGCACCGAGTCCTGCTGCTACACTTAGGGTCTGCCAGCGGCCACCTGATTGCACCAGGTGATCACCACACTCTTCAGCACATCCAGGTACACTTTGGTGTTGATTTTCAAGCTGACTTCGAAGATGTAAGGTGGCATGATGTGGCCCTCACTTGAAGCTCCATCAAAGACGATAACTGTGAGTTGTTCAATGTATTGAGTTGTGCCCTCAAGCATTGAACCATTCATATTTGCATTTTGATGGTGCTGGCAATTGTCCTGTTATAATAACTTACATCAATAGAGAACATGAATTGTACAATGACGCATCTCTGATCTTGCTCGTTGAACATTATGTCACTTTCAGACATGATATAAGGCTCCTATCACTCTTGGGATTTGCACACAACTAGCCAACTAGTAGATGGTCTGTAACAAAAAAAAAGAAAGAAAACTGGTCTTTATCAAATGGAAATGAAATCATGTCATCTTTTCTAGGGCAACAATTTTATCATTCCACCCTGTAGTGATTACTGCATTAATTTCTTCACCTTCCTCATCTGCATGGCTGTGATTTGTCATCAGTGGAGTTAGGCAAATACAACTTTTAACATGTACAGAAAAGGAATCTAATCAGACTCATCAATAATCCACCTACAGTCGTAAGGACAGACTCCGCCCTCAGCTTCCAAGACATTTGGCGAGAACTTCTCAAGTTGAGCCCAACTGGTTCACTGATCTACAGTCTTGCTTTCTATAGCATGTTGCCTGTTGAACAGTAAGATTGGATCATACAGATTGTTCCCCAAGTTGATCTTGTATCATCAGGACTGATTTAATAATGAACGCATTCAATAATATGGATCTGATAGAAGAACAGCATCGCAGGAGTAAGGTCAACTATGTTTACAGTGAGCGCTCTAAAGCTTCCAACTGCTCACATAGCCCATGTATGGAAGTGGATTTTGGAGACATTGTCTCCCTTCACAGTGAACTGTTGAAAAATAAAGGAAATTTACTGGCTCCCAGTTTAGGATTAACCCATACAAGGTTCACAAGGGTGATTGCTTCAGGGTCCCTGCTCAACCAATCACAGCCCAGAGATTAATCTGGGTCTTCCAGATGACATTGACAAGGATGATAGCGATCTGGCCTTGCATACCAAGCCCGCGATTCCAGAGAAGATTAGTAGCATGATCAGCGACAAAAGGTTACTACTAAGCAGTCAACCAACTAGCCAACCCTCTATTGTGACTGAGGAGAAGGTTCCAGTTAACTCTTTCCAGGGGGTAGAGAGAACACATCCCGTCTCGGTAATGGACAATAAATATGGACATGCTCACCACCCCCGAAATAAAGTGAAACCAATCTACCTGAAAGAATATTTTACTAATGTTTGGTGATTGGCTCTATTAGCCCTTATCTTAAGAAAGAAGAAGAAAAAAAAAAATGCATCATGCCAATATTAAATTTAAACCATTTATTGGTCAAGGGAGATAACTAAGTGTGATGGAGTTATTTACCCTTATTATCAGGTCCTTCCAATGTCTTTTTTTTTTAACGTTTGGTTTGTTTTTTGTACATTCGAGAATAAAGTCTCTTCGTACCTTCAAACGATTTCACATATGTCTTTATTTACTGGCGATGTACATTATAACTAAAATAATTCAAAAATATAGTTAAAGTTAAACATTAAAATAAACTTTTGAATTTGGGATTATTAAAGTAAAATTATACCTTTTAGCTTAATGTAAAAATGATCCTCATCTCCTGAAAAGATATTTGCGAACAGAATTTTGTGCCTAAACACTAATCAAAAATTAAGTGGAAGGATTTTTTAATCATCACTTATCAAGGCCAAAAGCTGCATGAGGATAAGAGTTGGCAACTTTGTAAATGAGTGAGCACCCTCAGCTAAATTCCCTCCTTCACTTTGCATCCCCACAAAAAAAAAAAAAAAAAAAAAATGAGATTCTGTGTTTTTCCCATACTCAGAAAATAGGCAATTTTGGCAAGGTAGGAAAATTAGACAATCATGGAATGAATATCGATTGAAAAGAGATTTTAGGACCGTTCCTAATGGGGATATATATAGTTTTAGGGCTAAGTGCCCCTCCCCCAATCATATTTAAAAATAAATACTTTTTAAATATTTACTGTTGTTTTAAAACAAATAAAATCAATTTTTCTGTGTTTGTTATAAGAAAATGGCTATTCATCATTATGTTTTTCAATTATTATATTAATAAAAAAAGTAGTAAATTAAAATATTACTACAATATTAAATCTACCATAATGCATGTCGGTTTCTTTGTAAAGAAATCAGCCATTTTAATATTTTGTAAATAGTTGAAAAAAATCAATTACTTTGTACTGTTCGAAATTTGAAAGGAAATTGGAAGTCTTTAAACTATCAAATAAAAAATCATTTAAACTTTTAAAATAAAATTCTTACATAATCTTTATGTATGAAAAAACAAAAACAAAAAAAAAACAAAGAAATGAAATTAAAAAGTTTGACAATGCCAGACGGATACAGCTAATTTTGGATAAAATTGATTCTTATTCTTAAATTGTATTTCTTGTAATTAAATAAATTTCTACTTTATTTTTTAAAGTCTTGCAAATGTAACTGCAATTCAATTTTCATCGTTGTCGGTATTTTTGTAATGTGACCCTTACACTCAAAACGTGTTCGTTACAGGTCAAACCTTTCTCAGATGCCCATGCCATCTGGCACCATCAAAAAGGAGCAACCAAACAAAACTAAATAAATCCAACCTGGCTTTTCTTTCTTTTTTAACACAAGTCGTAAATTACCATTTTTCTTTCTTCCCATCTCAACCCCAGTTTAAAAGTCCCTCGCTGCCACTGTCCATCTCACCTGGCAAGTGTCTTTCTTACTGCTCCATGACACACCAGCCGTAATCAGTCATTTCTCATTTTCAACTTTATACGCCCATCTTTTTCAACTGCATTTCTCTTCTCTTGACCATGTAGTGTCCTTTTCTCTTTTCTTGTCACACAAGCTTGAGCACGCTTCCTAATTTGCATATATGCTTTTTTATTTTTTTGGATACTGCTGCTGATATCTTCACAAGCCAGCTATCTTACAACTCTTGCTGATATTTTCCCCACACTCATACGCACTCTGTTACATACCTTCCCTTTCCCCAAAAATTTTTTTTATAAGAATTTAAGGTTTAAACCTGCCTGAAGTAATAAACGTAAACAAAAAAAGAAAATGTAAAAGTTCACACAATAAAACATGAATAATTAAATCCAAATAAAAATGTCTTAGTGTATAGTCTGTTTGATATTTCCATTTTATGCTTTTTTATGTCAGAAATTCCTTTCCTTATTTTTTTTTCTTTTTTCATTTGTAAAAATAAAGGAATTCCAACATATTTTTCCAAATATTTAAAAGCAACGTTTTAATACATTGCAAGGGAAAAGACTCAGAGAACTGTAATAGCAAGGATGTATGTTTTTTTTTTTTTTTTTTTCAGAAATTTCATTGAAGAAGTGTTAAAGTGTTTCAAAATGTTCAAAATATTTTACAAAGCCAGTCAAATCATTGCAAGACCAAATCCAGGTTTGTATAGTCTTTGATGTCTACAACTCATTTATCTCTTTATTGCTCATTTATTTTTAACAAGATTATTTTAGAGAACACTACTTAATCTAACCTTCTATTTAGTCTATGGTCCCTTTTTTTCTCTTAATAGTTCAGCCTCCGTTTGGCAAGATTATTCAAGACAATTTCAGCCTATTTTTGTCTCTTGAGTACTCAACCACTATTCGAAACAATTACAGTTAACACATGATTCAACAGGTCAGAGGTATTATCCGTGCCCTCAACTTATTCGGTTATCAACATTATACAACAATTATTGCTTTTAAAACCTTTAGAAATTCATAGAAATAAAACTGAAGTCCAAACACAAACTTATAAAAATATATTCAAGTCAAAATGGTTTATTTTAATTTCCTCTCTAAAACAAAACAAGCTATTTGCTACGCTTAAATGAGTATGAAACAATATCTCTTATCATAATGCATAATTGACCCGTAAGACTAAAACATTCATTTTTAACACTAAAGCAACATTGACTGTAAACCACGGTCCCTACAAAACAAGAAAATATGACTGACTGAACCGAAGAAAATTCGAAAGTGAGCAGATAAGAAGAAAAGAAGCAAACAATTGACTCACTGACTGGTGCAACATCCTTTTTATTTCAAGTTCTCCACTCTCTGCCTGGTTTGTTATTGAGACCTTATTTGCGACTGCATTTTTTTCCATGTCATGGTAACGTTTATTTTTCTTTCTTTTTTTCTTCACATTGACCCATTTTTAGTAAAATCCAAAATAAGTATACTATTTAACGTTATGTTATGTGGCATTACACTTTACATTAGTAATTTATAATTCGATGACAGCTTAAAAGTCTCTTGCTGCCACTGTGGGGCCACATGTCCATCTCACCTGGTGAAATTTTTTTTTCCACTTCACAAGACAGCCATCTCTTGTCTTCAACTTTACACGTCCATCTTTTTCAACCGTACTTTTTCTTCTCCTGACCACATGGTGTCCTTTTTTTCTTTCTTTGTTGTGCACACTTCCTAAAATAGTTTTAGCAAAATTTTTGTTTACTTTTTTTATAATTTTTCTTCTTCAAATAAATCATTGGTTTCTAATTTTTAACAAATATTCTTCTTGGAGAATTAAAACATTATAATTTTAAACAAAATAAAAACAAGGGAGAGTCCGATTTTCCTCTGGAATTACCAGTATTTTTGTTTGTTTGTTTGTTGTTTAAATTTGATTAAAAATATTTTTGGTACTTCAGAATAACGAAACTCGAAAGATTGAATTTCAATTAAAAGCAATATTATCTACTTAATTGTCAGGTCGAAATTAGTAGCATATCCAAAAATTAAGAAAAATTATAAACTAAAAATTGACTTATTAATGAATATTGTTTTCGAAGCAAATTGCAAATAAACAATTAGTAAACATCATTAAACAATCACAGTGTGGCTTTCACTTCCAACATTTCACTGTTGACATGATCTTCCCACTGTGCTAACTCCAGGAGAAGTCCAGAGAACAAAGCATTCCATTGTATCTTGCCTTCATTGACCGTACTAAGGCATTTGGCCTAGTCAGTAGAGATGAGCTATTCAAGATGCTGCCTCTCATTAACTACCCTCCCAAATTCCTGAGCCTTATAGAGCCATTTCATGATATGATAAGCACCGTGCAATTCGGTGGAGACTCCTCTGTTGAGTTTGGTGTAAAAAGCGGTGTCAAACAGAGCTGTGTGCTTGCCCTTCTCCTGAGACATGCTTTCAATTCGTCAGAAGATGGAGTTTATCTTTGCTCCAGATCAGATGGCTGCCTCTTCAACATCAACCGTCTTCGGCCCAGGACCAAAGTGCTGAGGATGCAGTAGTAGCATCTTACACTGAAGAACGACTTCAAAGACTCATGGACAGGTTTTGTAATGCTTGCATCACCATCAGCCTGAAAAAAACCCAGGTCATGAGCCAGATCATGAGCCTTCTCCCATTATCACTATGAATGGGCAGTGCCTAGACGTAGTCCATCAATTCCAATATCTTGAGTCTACAGTCTCAGATTACCTATCTCTTGATGTAGAACTCAGCAAGCACATCAAAAAGGCATTCACCAATCTTGCAAAATTGACAATTCAGGGTGTGGAAAAATAAATATCTCACCATCTCCACAAAAGTGAATGTTTACATGGCCTGTGTCATCAGCATGTATGGAAGAAAAGCATGGACAACCTACAATCACCAAGAATGGAAACTGAACACATTTCACATGTGTTGTCTGCAGAGAATTCTTTAAATTTCTTGAAAAGATAAAGTTATAAACAATGATGCGCTCACAAAGGCTGATATCCCCTCCATGTTCTTCCTAAAAAATGCCTATGCTGAATTTTTTATTTTATAGCAAGCCCCACTCTTCCCAATGGTTTGCTTCTACTTGTGCAACTGCCATTGTGCAAAGGCAGCATGCGTACTGCAGATTTAACTGACATAAGTCCAGTTCAAACAGACAGAAGTATATAGAAGCTAGAAGTAACTGTAAGAAAGAAATAGCAACAGCTAAGAGAGAATTTACTGAAACCACCAAAAAACGTATCGAAGCACAAAAATTAGGAACCCTTGATTTCTGGAAAATCTACAACAGTGTAGTAAATGATGGGCAATCAACAATTCCCCCACTAACCAACAATCATGAGGTTCTTTGCTCAGCAACTGAGAAGGCTAGCATGTTGCCAGTCGGTTTGCCTCCAACTCCACACTGGACCCTGCTAACCACCCCCTCCCTGACTTTTCTTTGTGGACAGACACCACGCTAGACGATCTGAAAATCACCCCTTCTCAGGTGCATGCTATCATAAAAACCTTGAAACTTCAAAAGCATGTGGACCTGATCTCATCCCGGCTGTGCTATTAAAAAAGGTGCTCCGCCGAAGTAGCTCCAGTTCTCTCCAAACTATACAACAAATGCCTTAATGAATCTTGCTTTCCGGACTGCTTCTGTGGTACCAGTTTTCAAGAATTTTGGTGAAAGAGCTGACCTATTAAATTATCGCCCCATTAGCCTCCTCCCACTTTTCGCCAAAATATTTTGAGTCTATAATTAACCAAGCTCTAGTCCATCACCTTACAGATGCTAAACTTCTAACCGACCAACAATATGGATTTAGGCAAGCCCGTTCCACAGCAGATATCTTAACTGTAATCTCTGAATGTATATACCATTCACTAGACAAAGCGGGGGGGGGGGTAGACCGATAGCTCTAGATATATCCAAGGCTTTTGACAGGGTATGGCATGAAGGTCTCCTCAAGAAAATTAGTTCATACGGTATCACTGGACGAATACTTAACATAATTAAATCCTTCTTAGATAAGAGAAAAATCCAAGTTGTCTTCGATGGTCGTACATCTAAACAATATGATATAAATGTGGGAGTGCCTCAGGTGTCTATCCTTAGACCGTTATTATTCCTAATATTCATAAATGACCTCTCCGACAAAATTGCCTCTGAGATGGGTATATATGCTGATGACACTACGCTCTATAACAGGCACAACAGGAAAACAAATGAACACATATCTAAGGAAATAGCAGAAACACTAGAGGATGACCTCCAATCTGTAGTGGAATGGGGACAAAAATGGATGGTCACATTCAATTCTGTCAAGACTAAACTTGTTTCCTTCAATAATTACAAGAAACCTCTACCACCAATAGCAATGGCCAAAGGTTCATTACCAGAAAGTACTTCTTTTAAACTCCTCAGCCTAATGTTCACAGGAAACACGAGTTGGAACAATTACAGTGAGAGCATTGCCAGGACCACTGCGAAGAAGGTAGGCTCTCTCTACCATGATAGAAAGCTACTAATGCCCAAAAGTATCCTGTAGCTCTACAAGGCCACCATTCACCCATGTATGGAGTATTGTCATATTTGGGCTGGTGCATCTGTTACTAGTCTCTCGCTCTTAGCCAAGGTCCAAAAGAGAGTTGCCAACCCGATAGGTTCTGAACTGTTATCTAAGCTTCAGCCTCTGTCCCACCGACAAAATGTTGCATCCCTCTGCCTGTTCTAGAAGTATTTTAATGGTGAATGCTCTGATAAACTGCAAGCACTTGTGCCCCCACGACATAAATACCCTCGACAAACCTGACAAGCAGCTAAATCCCACCCCTACATGGTAGAAATTCCCTAGATATAAGAGAGCTTTCTACTCCAGTAGTTTCTTCCCCAGAACTGCTAGACTTTGGAATTCCATTCCAGGTCGCTGCTTTGCCAACTGTACTGACATGCGTTCAAGTGTAACGTGAACCGACATCTTGCTGCTCAACTCCCTACATGGTACTCGAGTAGCTTATGTCCCTGATAGTAGCCCCCATACACCAAAGTGGCAATGTACCTTGTTTGGGGAGAAAATGAAAAAAATAAAAAAAAAATAGGCCATGTGTACCGCATGAACAATGGGAGAATTCTAAAAGACATTCTCTATGGTGAATTCACCGCTGGCAAAAGGAAAATTGGTCATCCTTACCTCTGTTATGTTGACGTGTGCAAACGCAACATGAAAGCAGGTGAGCCAAAAGCTAAAGTCTGCAAGAGCTGGAAACAAATGGTAACCAAAGGCCTGGCCACTAGCAAAAGGTCCATCGCAGAACGGGCAGAGACCAAAAGAATATTTAAGAAGACCAGTCAACAAAATTCAACAGACCACCAATGTGATGCAACGATCTACAACTGCAACACCTGCAACCGACAATGTAGATTGAAAATAGGTTTATTCAGCCACAAAAGACTGTGTTCAGTCACCTCTACAGGTGCAACACCATACTCTTTTAGGCTGACAGATGCCAAGAACAAAACTATGAGTTACTTCTCTTGTTTAAATTAGATTTGAAAAATATTTGCGGAGCAATGGATTGTGAAATCGTGAAAGTATTTTTTATATAATAATGCAATAATATGTTACTAATTGCGACATGACAGTTAAGTAGATGACATTTTTTTTAGTTGAAATTGACATAGAAATTAAGTAGATAAAATTGTTTTTAGTTGAATTAAAATTTTTTAATTTTCGATTTTCGTTATTATTCCAAACAAGCACCCATTTTTTTTTTTTGCTCAGACCACATATGCACGCATTGTTGAAAATTATTATTATATCAATATTCAACATTTATTTTCATTGTGTAAAATTGGCAAAATATTAAATTCAGAAGAATAACAGAAACAACAATCACCAAGGTTACCAGTTTGGTTGTTAAATTTGGTCCTTTTAAAAACAGTTTTACATTAAAAAATTTTTTATTTAGCCTATTTTTAAATTTGCCTTAAATTTTGCCTTTTTTTCAGATTAGTATGCAGAAATATTTACTATATAATAATTGTTAAATAAAACATCTTTTTGGGGTACTTCTGTAGAATTTGAACCAGTAACCAAACTTTAAAAAAAAAAAGAGCAGTTCAGTTTAAAATTCTGTAGAAGTAGCTTTAATGCCCCACCGACAGGGCCAGTTGGGGAGGGAGATTTAGTTGTGAGTGTTCATCTACAATAATAACTAACTAGCGGGACCTGTGGAAATACCACAGAATGTGAAATATATTTATTCAACAAATATTTTTTCTGAATAGCGCAATTTTTTTTTGGGGGGGGGACAGAAAAACCAATAACACACAATAAATATAATCTTATTAACATTTCTATGAAAATAGTGTTCATTGTATTTTAAATATAGAACTGACCCAAATGGAATAAATTAATACATACTAATAAATACTCAGTAATATTGTGCTAGTACGGCACAATCACGTTGACATGCCGGTTCTCGCCAGATCATTGAAGTTAAGCAACATTGAGCCTGGCCAATGCCAGATGGGTGACCATTTGGGAAGGCTAGGCGCTGTATGTACCTTCTGGGAAGGTTGAACATAGGGCCAGCACCCTCACCCTGTAAAAAAGAACTCCTCGCTACAAAAGCATCTACAAAATTGTAGATGACCTATGCCCCTCCAGAGGCTCAAGGGCTGTGTGTGTGTATGTGTATGTGTGTGTGTGTGCGCGCGCGCGCGCGCGTGTGTGTGTGTGTGTAATATTGTGCTACATAGTTCAATATAAATAATAAAATCACATTGTAAGAAACAATCTTTAATTTACTCGTTCAGTTCGGTACGTCTTGGCAGACAATATTCTTTTTTCCCCTGTTTCTTTCAAATGTTCCCTTTTTTGGCACTTGTACAGTTTAATCAAGACATTAAAAACTGAAAATATCGAAAAAACGTTACATTGTATGTATCCGTTTTGAACTAAAGATCTCCGAAAAAAATTTCACTTAATTTGATCGAGTAGTTTTTTTTATAGCGGAAAAACACGTTTTTATGAGAGCGCGTTGAAGGCAAACATCTTGGAATTTTTCTTTATTTTTGTTTGGAGTTTAGAAGTGCCACGGGAGATATCTCCAGTTAAAGTTCCGACACTCCCTCCCCATCTTTAATACTAGCTTTTCTTCCTAAAAATCGAACCTTTTGCTCCGTATAATAGCAAATTGTTTTTTCGCTGTAAAGCAAAAATGTCGGAATTTAATCTTGCTTACAGATAAATTGGATACTAAAGTAATTAACCTGAAAAAAAAATGACAGCATGAAATAAAATAGGGGGAGGAGTAAAGAATAAAATATGAAGGTCTTGCTTTGAAACGAAGAAGAGACTTTATTCACAATAAAATCACCTGAAAATTTTTCCCTTAGCGGGCATTAAATTTAAAAAATGCCAAGGTAACATATGAAAAAAAATAACATTGGTTCTCATAATGAAGATATCGTATCCATGAATGAATACAATAATAAGATTCCAAATAGTAGTGTCTAATCACACTCTCATATGTAGTAAATTTTAGGAACATGTGCGAGCCCTTCCTAGTCTCACACAAAAACATGCGTTCACATCTCAAGCTATATTACTTGTCATATACATACACACACACAAACATACGCGCGCATGTCCACACACGTAAATATATTCACGTTCGCCTATATACACTCACATACACATGTATACACACACACGCTAACGTACACACATGTACTCACATACATGCACATGTACGCACACATAGGCAACGTCACTTCCCCTTCAAAGGAAATCCACACATGCGCAAAAGACCACTGGAACACCTATAAAAGCAAGAGCAATAAGCAGCTTCTTTCTTTTCAGACCAGCTTCCGAGCTGGGCGGTCTACGGACCGACAGCGTGCCTTTTCGGCAGGCGCGCGCACGCGCGTGCCTCACACCACTTGCTACTATGTGGGACAAAAAGCTAACAGACCGTACGTACACTTTATACGCTTTCTCTCTCCATGAACTGGATTGACTTTCTCACTCTCTTTTTCCCCTTTTGCTTTGGTCCATCAACCAGACAACTCATCTTCAACTCGTGCCTGAGAACAACTCCGCGTAGCTGACTGCTAACATGGCACACAGCTTAACTGATGCAATCCTCTCTCTTTCTCTTTCTACGTGCCAGACGGCCATTTCTCGTTCCACTACATTACTCACTTCTCTTCCCACGTGCAAACAAATGATAGTGACCTCAACGTGAGATGAACACACATTTCCTTTTCTTTCTGTACTACCAGTCCCGCAACAAACGATGATTACACCCGTGCAGACATGAACACGTGTTATACCTAAAACATTCATTCTTTCAACAGTAAATAAACGACACATTTATTCTATCCAGCAATTGAGTTTTTTGTTTCCTTCATTCCATTCGTCTCATTATTTTCTTTTGTAACGGGATTAGGATTTATATATCCTAGTCCTCTACAAGCGTACTCACAAATTCAAAGCCAGTCAGGCACGTGCCTTTTTTTTTTCTCTTTTAAAGTCCTTTTAGAATTTTCTCTCCTTCATTTGCGTGCAAACCATAAACACGCAGATGGATTTCAGAAGTATGGCTGCGTCGCATATCCGGAGTATTCTTGCCGGGTTTTCTTCTTTGTTGGAGGTTCCAAAATTCCTTGTCACATAAAATAAGGTCTTTTCTTAAAATAATTACACTCCTTCAAATTATGTGCAAAACCGTAGCCACGTAGATAGTTTTCAGAAGTATGCCTCGTCACATACTTGAGGTATTCTTGCCGGGTTTTCTTCTTTGAAGGAGGCTCGTCAAAATTCTATTTGTAGCGCGGGGCAATGAAACGAAGTCCAGTCTCCACGTCGGCGGAATTTCAAAAGAGGGTGAATCTCGTGCTGGGTTCATGACATCATCACGGAGCTAGCATTTCCCTTTTCTCCAAATTAAAGGAAGTTTCGTACAAACCCAAAATGTACGAAACTAAAAATCAAAAAAGATACGAAATACAAAAAATCGAATACAAGAACCAGATAAAAAATAATAAATGTAAACGGGGGAGGGGGGGGGGAAATGCACCATTATTGGTACAAAAAAAAAATTCCAACAAAAACTACTTGATGAAATTAAGTGAAATTTATTTTTGGAGAACTTCATTCCATAACGGATACGCACAATTTAAACTTTTTTTTTGATATTTTCATTTTTTAATGTCTTGATTAAACTGTACAAGTACCCCTTTTTTATGTAATGCTTCACTGACTTCTTTCTTTGGTAAAGAACCGTTGCTGCAGTGCAAAATTTCTATGAGTTCCTTTTTTTTTCTACACAATTACAACAATGATCATATATTATTATAATGAGTTTCGAAAAGGAGGCTACAACAAAGTGAAGTCACTCTCATATTCTTGTCCTGGGTTGCCAGATTGGCCTCTTTAAAGCCAAATTTTGTAAATTTGGCATTTTCGAAGCAGTTCAAAAATTGTAGTTGGCCTTGTTTTTTTTTGTTTGTTTTTTTAAAGCATAACGTACAAACTAAGAAAGAGACAAACAGAATAACAAGATGGATGGATAGTCAATTCAAATATTCTGAGGACAGAAAACGCTGAATGGAATGAACAAAATTTGATTATTTTTAGTTTGAAAATGTTAAAAAAAAAAAAAGAAAAAAAAAAAAGTCCAACACTCGAATTCGCATGTTTTACGAGACAACAAACCGAAAAAGTAGTCAAGAAACAAATAAATGTTACCAAAGGCAAGATAAATTTCTACCTATTTATTTATTATATATTTGTTTTTGACTTCTTTTCGGTTTGTTAAAACATGCCTTAAAAGTCTGTTTATTTTCAAGGAAGGGATTTTCCTTTATACGACCGCTTGATTAATTCCCTGTTAAGTTCTTTTTTAACAGTGGGGAATAAATTTAGATTACACCGTACGTTGTTTCGTATCATTTACACCGCCATTGTTGTTTGACTTAAACGCAACTTTAATTTGTCGGTGTTTTCATAAGGACTGCTTTTTATTCACGTATGTTGTAGTCTGATTGTGAATATTTATTGGTAAGTTCATATGGTTACTGCTATAAGCCTTTTTGGAGTAGTAATAACTTGTCTTTTTTTTTGTTTAAACAAACAATACTGTTTTGTTAGTATTGTTGACTTCCGTGCTACCATTTAACTACTAATAACTAAAAAAAAAAAAAAAAAAAAAAAAATGGATCCAGCTCTGTTGAAAGAAAGGGCCACGTTCTTAGCAAGAGCAAGGGCGCAGCCTTCTGTAGAAAAGAAAAAAGTAAAAAGCCATAAAGATGAAAATAACGAACCTCCGTCGAAGAAACAAAAAACGTTCAAACCATCCAAACCGAAACCAGCCACGAGTAGTTCGGAGATTTACGATTACAAATCAAGCAAGGGCAGCTCCCAGTATCGATTCAGCGTGCTGGCTAAAATCGTGAAACACATGAAGTCCAGACACCAGCAGGGCTTCACAAACCCGCTGACCATCGAAGAAGTTCTTGACGAGACGAAACAATTAGACATAGGAAGCAAACAAAAACATTGGCTCGTCACGGAGGCTCTTCTAAACAACCCGAAAATCGAGGTTGTGGACGGCAACACGTACCTTTTTAAGCCGAAACACAATATCCGTAATAAGAAAACTTTGATGACTTTACTTAAGAATCACGACTTGCACGGCCTGGGTGGTGTATTGATGGACGACGTCGAAGAAGCTGTGCCAAATGCTGCTAAAGTGCTTAAACTCATCGAGAGCATGGTGATTGTCGTTACGAGGCAGGTGGATAAGAAAAAGGTCCTCTTTTACAACGACAAATACTGCCAGTTTAACATCGACGAGGAATTTCAACAAATGTGGAGGAGCGTCACCGTGGAAGGTTTGGACGAACAAAAGATTGTGGATTACCTGGAGAAGCAAGGAATCAGCCTGATGCCCGACGTGGCCGTGAAGAGGGTGCCTCTTCAGAAGAGGAAGGGCAACAAGAAAGCGAGGACATTCAAAAAACACAACGATCATCTCCAAGGTGTACTAGAAGACTATTCAGAACTCACGAACAAGCAGAAATAATTTCATTAAAAATAATCTAAAAATATTCTTATCTGTTCTGTTCACTTATTTTAAGGTAAATTGGGCATTTTTTTCACATCAAATAAATGTCACCAATCGTGTGAAAATGTAATGTTCTAGTATTTTGATTAATTTTGGATTTTTAAGCGATTATCAAGAATTATCGTGCAACATGGTTTCTTTTGACACCCCTCCCCTCCGCAAAAATGAAAAGAAAAAAACGCTTGTAAATGTTCTTAAAACAAACACAAACTTATGCAGATAGGTAGAAGAGTAACTTATCTTGCCTTTGGTAACATTTACTGGATAAGTTTCTTTTTATTTCAAGTTATATTTTAAAGCGTTTTTTTTTTTTTTTATTGAAAAACAAAAGTGTCAAAAATCGACCAATTCTGCAAAAAATGTAATGTTCTACCAATGTTTTGTTTAATTTTTGAGCGATTATCGGAACTCGGGATGGCTGTAACAGACTTGAGCCTATTTTCTTTTTTAGGAAAAAAACCCCAAAAAAACACCTTAAAATCAGTTAAAACAACACAAAAAGCTTATCCGAGTAGGTAGATGAGTAACTTATCTTGCCCTTGGTAACATTTATTTGGCGTATATTTATTTATTTTTTTTTCACCTCTTTTTTGTTTAAGTCTTGTTAAAAATGTTCCATTTATTTATTGTATTTTTTTCACCCCAGATATTTTACATATACGTCCTCCCCCCCCAAAAAAAAACAACGCACATAATTTCTCTTCCATAGCAATAAAAAAAAAAAAAAAAAAAAAAGATAGTCAATTACCCTAACATGTTAGAATGGCTGGGAAATGGATAAATTTGTTAAACTTGTATACAAAACTGATTCTTCTAATTCATAAAATTTTTTTCTTCCTGCCAAGTTTTTTTATGGTGTTCGTAAATTACCGTGTCAAAGTAAAATATAATTTTAGTTTTTTGAGAGGGGTGAACTGATTTAGCTAAGAGTGTTAATGTGATACTTTTTTTTTATTATGGAAAAACAAATTAGAAAAAAAAAAAAAAAACCCCAAAAACGAGCAAATGAAGCGCTCTTTTAGCTTTTGGTGGGAAATCATCTAGAAATAGTGTCTTGATAAAAATACTGATCCTCCTCCATCTTGCTAGCTTCAAACTTGGCATTAATAGGGTATCATTTTTATGTTTTCTGTTCTTTTTTTGGAGGCGGGATATTCCATTATAGAACTTATGTAGTTTAACAGGTGCTTCTGCAGTTTAATTAACCGTTTTCCCGTAAGTAAGGCGCTGATATTTACCGAGTAGAATACCATTTAACATTTCACAAAGATTCTGTTAACATTGGGAAGGGAGGCGGTTATGGGGCTGCCACCACCACCCTCGCCCCTCAACCGTCACCCACACAAAGAGGTTCCTTTACATATATAGAACATAATCCTGAAGTTATGCCATCGATTTTCAGAGCACCTTGTATATGCACGATTTCATGATGAGGGGTGGGGGAGTTATATTCTTCAGTTCTAAGAATGAACTTAAGAAAGAGGAGTAAATAAAGATTTGGCTTTACAAGTGAATTTCGTGAAGCCATCCAACACATGCTAGCATGTAAAATCGATGTCAAACTGATGATAATGATACTAAGACCTAAAAGTTGATTTTCACATGAAGAAAATAGAATTAAGATTTTCAAAATAAAATTTCACAATTCTTTGGACAGTGCTGAACTCTTGAACACAAATTTTCTAAGGTTTGACTCTTGAGACTGTAAAGAACAGAAAATTGAATACATTTTTAGAAAGAATGTATTGAATTTATTTGAATAGTAATGTTGCTTTTGGATCATATTGTAGATATTTAGATTAATTTTGTGAGTGTGTGTGTGTTGATATTATGACCCTAATTGTCCTTTAAAATACTCTAAAGAAATTAAAAAACAAAAATCTTTATGGTGCATGTAGCTGTGACTGAAATAGAATATTGTACACAAAAAAAAAAAAAAAAAAAAAAAAAAAAATCACGTAAATTGAAAAAATAGCATTTAAATAAAATCAAACACAATTTTTGCAGAAGAAGGGAGATAATTCCAACTGATTCAAACTTTTGAAAGCTATTCTTAACACGGGAAGGCATTGGAAAAACTGATCCACTCTCAGTTATTAAATCCTTTCTCTCTGATAGGTTGATGGGCAGAAATCAGAAACTCATAGTATTAGTGCTGGTGTCCCTCAAGGTCCCATCCTGGGTCAAACTCTTTTCCTGATTTTCATTAATAATCTCCCAAATCACATTCTTAGATCATTCGTAGCCATTTATGCAGACAACACCACAAACTATAACAACACTTCAAAGGCTAGCAATGACAAAGATCTTTCTGATTCTCTCTCTTCTGATCTTGAGAATGTGGTACAATAGAGGAAAAAGGTGGTTGGTTAATTTTAAAAGCATCGAAAACCAAGATTCTCTCTTTTCATCATAATCGCTCTGACCCCCACCACGCCCCAATTGAAATGAATGGCTCTCGTCTTGGGGGGAGCTCCATATCTAGACAAGCCTCTGGGACTGACCTTCACTCCTGATCTGAAATGAAACATATACATCAAATCTGTTGCCAATATCGCTGGAAAAATGGTTGGATCACTCCACTAATTCAGTAGATATCTCACTGCTGATGCAATCTTTTATCTGTATAAGAGCCAGGTACACCCTAAAATGGAGTACTGTTGTCACATCTGTTCAGGAACTTCTTGGCGCACCCTATCCAGCTTTGACAGAATTCAGAACCAGCTTTAAAACCTAGTTGGCGATGCCCTTTTCTCTTCCCTGCAACCTTTTTCTTACAGAAGAGACATTGCAAGCCTGTTTCTGCTCTATCATTATTTTTACATGGTAAGTTCTCGGCTGAATTCCAATCTATGGTTCCCTCTTTCCAAACTTTCACAAAAAAAACACTCAACTAGCTACAACCATTATATACAATTTCCTGCACTCTTTATCTGTGCTTAAATCTAAACGCAGATTCCATGAACAAAGTTTCTTTCCCAAAACTGTCTGCCTGTGGAACACTGTTCCTCTGACCTGCTTCCTGATTTGAATACGTGATATGAAATCACGTATTCAAATCCAATGTAAACAAGTTCTTGTTGAGCCGTCCCCATAAATAATCAAATTCTACCCAATTTACATCATTAACGATTACTACACTACCACCTTTCATTCATTAACCTTTCATCAATATAAACCATGGTTTGGAAGGAGCTATAGAAACAGGCATATTGAACAGGTTGATTCTGCTGGTATATATGTATTAAAGAAATGTAACTGCGTCTTCAGTCTTGCCTCTCGTCCAAGTCACAATAAAAGGCAAGCCAGAAAATATGTCTGTTCACGTTGGCATCTTGACTGGAATTATTCATAAATGGGTGCCAAGTGGTCTGGGTTGAAATGGAAAAAAAGTTGCGAGTACACAGTGTTTTAATTACTCAACATATCACTACGCAAGTGATAACATGCCTGTGTTATCTAACCAAACCACATGCCAATCACGATGCAAATCATGGAGCACTACAGGGTGGAACGATAAATTTGTCACTCTAAAGAAAACAACACTACAGCTTTATTTTAAAACTTTTATTGAAAAAATCAATTCAGGTAACTTGATTATGTAGTAGAGCTGACATCTATTCAATGTAGCCGCTTTCAGCCTCAATCACTGCCTTAATATGGGTCTGGAACTGGGAGTATGCTTTTTCCACAAGTGCCGACACAAGCTCAGTGGATAGCAGTGATCAGGCTGGCTTTGGTATTGTGGGAGGTCATGTTGGTAATGTTCTTGATGTATGATCAAACGAAGTAGTCTGGCTGGTTCAGATCAGGGGGGGGCGGGCAGTGAGAGAAGGATACAAAGTCATAATACTCCTGAAGTCAAGCCTGAGTTTCTTTGGACTTGTGGGTTGGTGCCGAGTCCTGCTGCCATACCCAGGATCTGCCAACGGCCACCTGATTGAACCAGGAGATCACTACACTCTTCAGCACATTCAGGTACACTTTGGTGTTGACTTTCAAGCTGACTTCGAAGATGTGAGGTGGCATGATGTGGCCCTCACTTGAAACCAGACCAAAGACCATAACCGTGACTGAAAACTTTGTTGAACTGTGCCCTTAAGTATTGAACCGTCCGGATTTGTATTTTGAGGGTGCTGGCAATGGTCCTGTTGTCATAACTTGGATCAGTAGAGAGCATGAGTTGTACAGTGGTGCATCTCCGATCTCGCTCATCGAACATTGTGTCACTTTCAGACATAGTAGAAATCTATTGCATTTGGGATTTGTACATAACTGGCCAACTAGTAGATGGTCTGCAACAAAAGAAAACCAGTTTTCATCAAACGGAAATGGAATCATGTCGTTTTTTCTAGGGCGACAATCTTATCGTTCCACACTATATAAATCAATAAATACTTTAATGTTATCATGATGGTAATAAACAAAAAATGAAGACATATTCTCTTAATTTCAGCTGGTTTCAACAGCTTTGCGTTGATAGTGATGAAGAGTTTCAATGTTTGTTGCTATACACCATTTTTTTTTTTTTTTATAAACTTATATTTACTTCATGTAAGGCACATTGCCACTGAGATGTAAGAGGTGACTAAATTAAGGGTTATGCCTACAGAAGCATCCTAAGTGGGGAGTTGTGCAGCAAGATACTTGTTCGCATTACATTTACAATTTCTGTATGTTGGTACTGTCTGGAAGACAAGCAAGAAGGGCATTTCAAAGGCAAGTTGTTAGAGGAAAAAAAGAAGAGTTGATTATCACAGGGAAACTTTCTTGAACATTTCTACTTACTGTTTAAAGTGTAGGATCTGTTCTAATGCTACTTAATCTATGCTGTCCTTAAGCAGTGAAGGTGAAGTCCTCTAGACTGAGGTAATTTTTATTTTTGTTCTAATCTAGAGTGCCCTCTTTTGGGGGGGCTTGATTTTTCCCCCACGTTAAAAACTGACCTGTCTCACTTTGCAATTGTGGGAAAGCCAGAAAGTCGAAATACAGTTGTAAATTTTTTTTCAAAACTAACTCTGGTCTGTGGTTATCTTAAAATATCAAAGATGACATTGCTTATTTTTCAAATATATTTACAAAGTTCTATGAAATAAATTTAATGACATTGCCAAGGCTGCTGCATACAAGATGGATTCCTCCTACCATGCTAGAAAATGACACCTGAGAATATCCTATAGTTCTACAAAGCCGTCATTCACCCATGCATAGAGTATTGTTGCCACATCTGGGTTGGTGCATATATCTTCCTCTTAAAGTCAAAAGTAGTCTCAAATCTAATAGGTCCTGCACTATCAGGCAAGTTTCAACTCCTGTCCCATCACTATAATGCTGCATCTTTGTGCTTGTTTACAATAGAATGTGCTCTGATAAACTCATAGCATTTGTGCTTCTTTGACGTACATACTCCTGACTAAACTGAGAAGCAGCAAAATACCACCCATTCACTTTGGAGATCACTAGATGCTGGAAAACCTTCTACTCTAATAGTTTCTTTCCTCAAACTGCTAGACTTTGGATTCCCTTTCTACTTCCTTGCCTATACTAACCTGCAGAAGTTTCAATGTGCTGTGAACAAACACCTCACTGCACAACTCCCCACATTTAATTCTAAATAGTAGCCCTTTACATCCAAGTGGCAATATTCCTTGTTTAAAGTGAAAATGATGTGAACCTTATCAAAGTCAAATCTATTTTCTCCACTTTCCTGCTCAAGTTATTCAAGCAAAATGTACCCCATCACGAGCTTGGCTTATATTCTTACAAAGCTGTTCAATCATTTGTTGAAGGAGAAATTCTTTCCATCTTCTTGTAAAATTTTGTCTGTCTGCTTGGTAGTTAAAAATACTGGAGATCAATCTTCTGTGCATCATGAGTAAATGAAATCAAGAAGTTGTCAATTACCTTAGCAAAAAGCAATCTGCTTAGTGACAAACAATATGAATTCTGTCCTGCAAGATCAACTGCTGACGTGCTGACTGTAATATCATATAGGATCAGTGAATCTATCGATGGGGGATTCATTTCTAAGGTGATAGCTCTTAGCATGCCAAAGGTCTTTGATGGGAGCTAGCACAAAGGTTTGCTTCACAAGCTTGTTAGCGATGCAATATCTGAAAATGTCTTAACTATCAACCCCCCTCATGTTCATTAAGGATATCAATGTTTTTGAATCTGTGATACTATCTACATTACCATCCCCCTCTCCCGAGTGTTAGGAAGAAAAATGCAAGAGAAAATAAGTTTATTGGGAGAACAAGGGAGAAGAAGTTGTTCACTAAGGTAGACAAAGGAGAGCTGAAGTAGGGTTGTAATCATGATGTAGCAAACAAAAAGATCTGAGTTAGTTTTAGGAGTGATAGGGTTTTGCAACAGTTGATGACAGTTGCGTGACTTGGACCAGGTTAGGAGAGTGAGATGAACTGACATCAACTGATAGACACTCGTAGTAGATGTAGATGTGGACCTTAGCGTTCAGAGGATCAATGGTATCACACACACCCAGAGTGCAACTAATATTTACAAAAAGAGTAATGAGTCTGATTTTTTTCTGAGTTGTTTTATTTTATTTTTGTACTTGTAAGCCAGTACATCCCCCTCAGCAGTTGCCAAAATGTGTGAGAGACTACGACATGGCCAGAATCAGAGGAGAATATGAAAGAACAGGAATTCATGGCACACAGTTGGATTTGATGATCTTGTTGAATGGAGGAGGGGGGATGACACATGGTCTTACATATTGATCAAGGTCTTCACTAGTCAACAGGTTACACAGATGAATTTCCCTACCTCCATCAAAATGACAAGACTCAAGTATTTCTTTTATATATCCTGACTCCTTTTTTGTCTCCTACCAAGAGCCTCTTCACCAACACAAGTGTATTTCCAAATCTTGCTGGTGCACCTAAGGTCATGTCTCTCCACTCTTAATTATTATTATCAAGTTCATCAACAAAATGTTTACTAGGTGAGCCAACACAATGCCACTTCCTCAAGGAAGCACATCTGTCTATGCAAGTGTGGCTATTCTTTGTCATGAATCGACTGACATTTCATTATTTCTTTGTCATTCCATAGAGCTTACAAACGGCTTCAATTATGATCTGTTCACTCACAACCCTCCTCAAAGGCCTTTTTACTATTCCTCCCATATCAGTCCAGACATGAAAATGTGCAATTCTGCATGTTTAGTGCATTGCTTAGCTGCAATGCATACAGATAACAGGCCTGCAATGGGGAGAAATATTTAGCTGAGAAAAACTGTTCAAGAAATGGGCCAACAATTTTGAAATAGTAAGTATTCTTGGATATGAGTTTCACGTTGTGACCGTAAGATATTTGAGTTTTAAACAAATTAATGTCCCTCTAGATACGGGGTGTCCTTGGCAATTTATTTTTTATGTTCATAAATGAGCAGCTGAGTGTTTTCAAGTGGAATGACTGTGGTCTTCGATAAATTCCACCATTTCTATATATTTTCCAGCAGAACAGGGAGGGAGGCCAGTTGGGTTTCTTTGAGTCTGAGAAATAGACGGACCTTAAACTAACAGACTGTGTTTGGTTGTAAGATATGTTTGTCTTGATTTGCAGGCCTGTCATTTAGTGAAAGAAAACACATCATTGTGACTTCTCAAAATAAAACATTGTTGCTTGTTTGTAACTTGAGTTATGGTTTAGTTTGAAAAAAGAATCCTTTTGTTACAGCAGATTGATACTGATGATGATGATGAGGTCAGTCATATTGAGAATAAAGAAGATGCCAAAGAGTCATTGTTTTTGAAAGCATAATTTTTTCAAAGAGTAATGCTTTCTTGGGGTAGTGCTTTCTGAGAATAATGCCCTTACCTTCTCTGTAAAAATTCGATCTAGAAGTAATGCTTTCTGGGAACAATATTTTCTAAGAGTAATTTTCCCATTCTCACTATGAAATTTCCTTTTACAAGCAATGTACAGGGTGTCATAAAAGTGTACTCATACTCCAACTGTTCTCAGTGCTGTCTGGACAATAATGATAATCAATTTGAACATTTGCAAACATAATCCTTCAATTACATTCTTCTTCTGTATTTGAAGCTATTCCATTTCATTCTGTGTTCATGAATAAACGTTTTAATGTCATTTGAAGTGTGAGTACATTTTTACATTTTTCTTCGTGGTACCTTGTATTCTGAGATTAATATATTCTAAGAGCAATTTTTTCAAGGAGTAATTTTTTCTGAAAATAATGACGGCTTCCTCTCTGTAAGATTTCCTTCTAAGAGTAATTTTTACCTGGAAAAATGTACTCTGAGTCAATGTAATTAAGAATATCTAATAATTATTCTATCTATGCAATTATATTTGACAACTGTATTTGGTATTAAATGACCTGTAAGTGACGAATATGCTAAAAATCAAACCATCCTTCTGGATTCAACTGGTCTCCCCTATATTCTGGTAGGTTTATTCCCTCTACTAGTCATCTAAGGTAATAGGTTAATCCTTCTACTCCCTCTATTGTCACCATTCCCTCAACAATTTCTGTGTATGTTTCGAAACATTTGCATTCATTTTTTTTTTTTTCAGGTACTTTATTACAAAACTTTAACCACTATTATCGACAAGTCACACAATGGGTGAACAGGGTAACACTTTGAGGTGTTCTTCGTTCATCTTTACAGCTAAGAACTCTATTACTGTATTAAAATAAAATCTAAGTCTTATTGCTGTATTTTCTGAATATGTTTTGGAACAAATTTACTTCACTACATACGTAAAGTTTCAGTGCTTATGCATCCATGTTACTGCACTATATTTAAAATAGTATTTAAGTTTTACAATATTTTTGTTTATTAAATCGTTAGGTGAAAGTACAAAATAGCTACAAAACACCCTCCTCTCCCCATGTTAAGAATGGTTTTCTAAATATTATTTCAGTTCAATAACATAGATGCGCAAATACCAAAGTTTCTTCTCCATAGGTTTTCTTTCATAGATATTTTTTCTGTATATTCTACAGAGTGTTTGAAATGGGCATTTTTTTTTTTTTTTTTAAATTACACTTGTTTTGATTTGTCCTATTTGTGTGGCAGAATGATAAGCATCCTTGTGGAGGAGCTGGAGTTCTCCACATTTAAAAGTATTGCGCCTGAGTTTCTCTATACTCGCAGTGAAATGAATAAAATCGAATGTATTATTGCATTAGCAATAGTGTAATGACACTCCACTTCGAAATGTCAGCATTGCGTCAAAGAGTCAAGTTTTTTTTTTTTATAAAATCATTGGTAATGTTAGAGTAAAAGAGGTTCAGGGGTTAGGGTTAGGGTTAGGCAAACATCAAATCAACTTAGCTGACACTAGGAGTGGTTGATCTAATAACATTTCTATTTTTATTTCCATTTTTTTCTCTTTTTAATATGCATTCATGATTTTGTCTCTCTTTTGTTTGGCCACCATGAGAGAGAAGATTTGCAATTGGAGTTTCAATTTCATTCATTGCAGGTCATTTGAGATCCTGCTCTGCTAACTTTCGAGTAAGTAATTAAGGTTTTTCGGAATGTAATAATAAATGATATTTTTTATATGTAAAAATATGGTTTGTTCACTCTTTTTATTGAAGCGTTCAATTACATTTGATGGTTCCAACCTAGATAATTAATTCTCTGGAGAGAATTAATGATGCTTAATACTCTATCAAAAATCCCTCAAGTCTATGGACGGGATTAATCCCTTTATTTAAAGGATTTGTGTCTATCATTTACAACAGATGAATTGATCATGCCATGCCAGGACATAACTGTCCTAAGAGACATCCCCATAGTAAAGAGACATTAAATTACACTCCTCCAGTTCACAATTGGTTTACATTTATTTAATTCCTATTTATATTATAATTACCATTATGTTAGTTATTTTTTTAATAAAATATTTTAAATTTTTTCCCTAAATTATTGATACCTAGAAGTTTATAATTGTATTTTTACTATTCAGTATTTTATATGGGGGTACTTTTTGTGGCCAGGGGGTTGTGTAAGTTTACCAAATTCAACAACTTTTGTCCAAATGTAGTTTTAACCATTTGATTAAATGGAGGTATAAACCATGTGATCTTTCAATTTATTATGTTTGTTCATTTTATATTTTTATTACTAATTTTTAGAAATCAATTTTTTTAACTACTTTTCTTAAGGGAAATTGTTATATATTATATATTTGTATTCATCGAAGATTTCTTCATTAGACGAGTTAACTATTCAACTGTCTAGTAGTGGACCCTTCAAGGGTGACCAGACTCTTACTGATCACTGGAAAATACTGCTCAGATGCTCGGAACGCACAAAACATGTGTGATCCTAAGTCTATGTGGCAACACTTAACTTTAACTGGCTGTATGTCACTTTGACATCGTGCTGAGTTCTCTTCTCACAATGGCTTGGTCTGTCTTCACTGTCTGGGCATCAGGGTAGACCTGAAATCAACAGCACCTTCAATTCGACAGGCAATCAACAAATAAAGAAAAACCAGTGGTTATTTTTCTTACAAACAAAAAAAATAATTATTCACTGAAAGTTACAAAACTGATCGTTCATAAGCTTTGACTCTAAATACAAATGTTTTGGCAACTAACGGTTTCCATTAGTAAAATTGGGGCTTGTCTCTTCACAGTGTAGATTCACGGGCTTAGAATAGAGGGAGTTAGAGGTTTCTCTCTGACTGGTGTGAAAACCCCAGGCAGAGTGTGTCCTCAAGGCTATTTTTGCCTTTCATCATATTGAGAATCCCAGTATTTCATTTCACAATTCTCAGAAAACCAATCTCAGGCAGTTTTTGAAATTCTCAAGCTCTAACCACCACTCTCAATAAGAGGGTTCATTGCCTTCGCTCTCCATTAGATCTAACTTTCACCATCACTCATGTGGGAAAGTCCCTCTTCTTCTTGCTTCATTTGCATAACCAAGGGTTCCTCCCCCCAAGTGCCATTTCGTATGAGTAAAAAAATAAATCATTTGGTTATTTTTTGAGGTGATCAAATTCCTGAATTAATAGACACTTGAATTTTTATCCACCATCTTATTTTTCCTTATCCAAAAAAAGCCCATAATATCTGGCCTATATTTTGAGTGACCCAATAATGAATTTTGACTACTCAGAGTTTGGTTAACTGTTTTTTTAACAGGATTGGCCTATTCAAATGAACTAGTCAAATTATCAAATGGCACCATTTCTGACATTTTTTCAAGATATCTTTATATTCCGAATGCTATTTTCAGCTAGCGTTTTTTTTTTAATAGTTGTTTATATCAACACAAATTATCATGAAAGAAAACATTTCTTCTTTATCAATATCCACAAATAAGTGTGCGCATGCATTAAATCGATATCATAACCTTTCTTAACAATGCTCTTTCTTTCCATCATCATCATCATCATCGTCGCCACCATCATCATTGTTGTTACAGCCAATGATACTGTCACAATACTAGTCTTTACCTGTCATGTGTTCGCTCTGTCATTTTAAAAAATAAACTTAAAACTGAAACTCCCAACAAATGTCTATCCTTTTCTGTACACGTTGATAAGTTGTATTTGTCTAGCTCCACTGATGACAAATCACGGTCATATGGACAAGAAAGACAAAGTAATTAATGCAGCAATCACATAACAAAACTGCAACGAAGATGATATGCTTATGCTTTCTTTACATGGCTGAAGTAGCGATAAATCACGTTAATTTTTTTAATAGTTATTGATGGATCTGTTAATATTAAGTTTCTTGTTGATATCTGCATTTCTTCACCCATCTTGCAAAGTAACTAAGAATAGTCCTTAGAAATTTCATTTTAAAAGTGCATAAGGGATGACCCTGTATCGGATATTTAAGCATGGCAGCTGTAATGAGTAGGGCTATGACAACAGCATATTCTTTTCATGGTTTTCACAGCATATTCTTTTCATGGTTTTATCGGACACAGACACACTTAATCAACTGAGAACCATATCACTATATAAAAGCATTTGAGATATCAACGGATACACACTCGAGAGTCAAAACAATGAAAATAATATGCTGTCGTCCTAGCCCTAGTAATGAGTAAATGTCGTGGTTTCTAATTTGTCCGACAGGTGGCGTCTACTTCCTGTTTCACATTCTCTATCTTTCTCATTTGCTTGAATCGTCTATGTAGACAGATGTACATTCCATGTGCCTCAAGAGGCGTAACCTTCGTTTTAGGGTAAGACGTGTATACATTACCGAACTTGTGTGAACACTATATACACAATGAACACATCAAAACTTTTCCTGTTCATACATATAAACATTTCAGTTAAAAAAGCATGCTTATGCATGTACACCCACACACACTTGTGGTTTTAACTTGTTCGTTTAATAAAATATATTCTTTGTATATATTGTAACTCGGCTTTAACGTCCTCCATTTTGATGTCTCTCCTTTAAATGTACTTCCCTTAATGTTGTCGTTCCTTTTTATCCGGAGTCGTACGAACACGTATCTGGCGTATACAAAACTGATGACAAATATCTCTCACCTCAACATGCTTACTAACCTTCCACAAACAGACTAACAACCTGCGCTACAATGCTAATGCCGATCACTACATACTAATAATAATAGTAATAATATTAGCATATAAGCTAAAAGTAATTATAATAGAATTAACGGTATTTCTAATATATAATTTTTAAATAAATATTATAATTAGTAGTAGTATTGCTATTAAAATGTCTATTTCATGTTCACTTATAATTTTCATATAAAATACAACAAAACAAGAATTAATAGAGAAAAGCTGTTTATTTCAAAAAAACAAATCTTTTTAGCAAAGCATATTTTCTGCAATAAATAGACAATAATAATATAATTTTAATAAATCATTAAAATATTTTTTTTTGTAAAATAAAAATTAAAAACAAGAAAAATGAAAGAAAATAATTCTAATACTGTTTTTATACTACTACTACTGATAATAATGGTTGCTGTTATTTTTACTTCCTGTCATAACAAATATTCAAGTCTCAGTGGCTGAAACAAAAAAAAAAAAAAAAAAAAAAAAAAAAAAGTGGGCACTTTGGAATGAATAACACACTTTTAAAAACCGTGCCTTGATGAAAACATTCATTAGGTTATAGAAGCGTCTTAAAAAAAAAAAAACAAAAAAAAAAACAAAACAAACCAAAGCAGTCTGTTTGGCAAATTTCTCATTGGAAAAAGCAAAAGCAAATTAAAATAAAAAAAAATGTATATTTAAGTACAAAAAGCTCTCCTCTCCAAAACCAAAGCATTTGGCTTTAATCGATTTTTTTTCTGAAGTTTATAAAATATTTACAATGTTGACATCGATGAACATATATATACACAAATCAGTTTCTATGATTATACAATAATATATGAGAAAGGAAGAAGAATGAAGCACACAATATATAAAATATGATTCAATCCTTTTTTTTTAAACCATTATAAATGAGTTAAAAAAAACAAAAAACAAAAAAACCCTCTGTGTAGGATGGATGAGTTTTGAATATGATTAATAAACACTTTTTAAAAGTTGAATGAAATGGATCTTTAATTTTATTGGTTGGTTACCAACATGTGACATGGACTTAGTGATTCTGTTATATGGTTGAGTGGTGGCAGATGCAATATTTTGATGAATGAAGTGATTCTACAACTGGTTTATATAAGGATGAATGATTGAAGTTACTATGAAAGTTAAATGAAAATTAGTGGAAAAAAGAAACCGGTTTTTGTGTAAAAATATTTTGATTTTTAATTGTTAAAAGCGCAAATTCATCATAGCCTCCATCACCTCTCCCTCAAAACACTTTGGATAAGACTAATGGAAAAAAAGAAAAAAGAAAAAAAAAAAGACATCTATTTATAATGGCCGTACTCTTTTTGTGCTGCAGTTCAAGTATGAGAAATGCATTTTTAGAAGTTTTAACATGTCTTTGCACCATGAATTAAATATGATAATTGAAGTAGTTGCAATCAGAGTTCAAGATGCCTTTTGGAACAAGTTTTTTTTTTGTTTTAATTATCTTCAAAGATCTATATTAATAAAAAGCTATCAGACAAAATATTGTGTATCTGTGTTTCTCGCCTATATGTATGTTTGATAAATAAAAAAATCTATTTTGCTTTACCAACTTATTTATGACCCATTTATAATAATTTAAAAATTACAAAATAAAAAAAAAAACATTGGCACAAAATGCACTTTACTCACCGAAAGTATTTTTTTGTTTTCACTTTTGAAAGAGTTATACCGACAGAAAAAGTGCCAAAAATTTGAAAATTTAAAGCAATTTATTTGACTATTAATAGTGACTAAAATAATCACAATTAAAATGGTTGAACAAGGATTATTTTACGCACATCATTATTTATGGTAAAGTAAATTACTTTAAACTTTTAAATATTATCTTTAACGCAAATAGATCACAAATGAGCAGGTAAAGCAAAACAAATTGTTTTTCATTTTGTTTAATGTATTTTCCTTTAAAGTAATTTATCGTTAATAATGATTAGTGAAATCAAAACTAAAATAAAGTAAATCTAATTTAAAAAAAAATACTATTTTAAACAAACTGTAAATATAACTATATTTTGAATTATTTTTCTCCTAGTTCTCTACTTAGCAATTTGTCTCTACCCAGGCAACACCAGGTAAATATGGCTAGTAAATTTATCTAGTAATTTATGTGCGTGTTCATTTTTTTTTATTATTTTACCTCAGTGCAACGTCTCAGAAATCAACGGGTCTCTTGCTGTAACCAACATTTGATCTCTATATGAAGATGCATAGCTATGCAACTGTTCAACTAAAGTTCTCTTCTACCTCTCAAATGTTGAGTTAGTGACGGATTTTAGTTTTCCTTTCCCCAACTAGCGAGTTAATTACGGTATAATATATATTTTTTGTGGTTTCTTGGTTTTACCGGATTCCAGGACAAGTATTAATCTGGTCTGGTGGAATACCCAGCTAAATGCTGTTACTTGAAGTAACATCACCTGAAAAAGGTGCACGGTTTCTTGTTTGAGCCAGTATGTAACCATGTTGAAGAGATCTTATTTAGATTTTGAATACTACAATATTTTGGTCAGGGTTTACTTGTAGGATGAACTTTGGTTGTTTTGTTTTACGGCATATCAATCTTTTTCGGGTTATTTAATGCCAAATCTGATAATTTAGGTAAAAGTTTTTATGCTTACATTTCTTTATATTCTTTCAAATAAGCAATTGACCCTCAGCCTCTGCTTTCCACCATATTTTGGGATAAATAATTAGTTATTAGTGGGTATTGGAATAAGAATATTAGTCGTTGTGAGTAGGTTG
The DNA here is from genome assembly GCF_053919585.1 of Euprymna scolopes. Lineage (NCBI taxonomy): Eukaryota > Metazoa > Mollusca > Cephalopoda > Sepiida > Sepiolidae > Euprymna > Euprymna scolopes. The sequence continues at coordinate 68,752,364 of NC_136498.1, forward strand.
ATGCGGATTTTATATGGTAGAGCTTGACATGACCAACAGATTGATCGGATAGGACTTCTCCAACCATCTGTTTAGCCCAGGTAAGGATCAAAGTGGAGTGTTGCAGTGCGCATATCCATTTTCTCGACTTACGAACTGCTCAGTCACCAGGATCCCGTCCTTAAGTGTTACGGTTTACCAACCACAACAAACTATGTGTCCCATTGAGTAGAGAAAGAGCGGGTTAAAAGGAGAAATACAGGAAAATTGTTTTTTTTTTTTTATTTCTGACTTTGCCATGAAGGAGTTTTGCAAAGGGAAAATAAAACAAAAACAATAGTCATCAATGTTTGATGCATTTTACATCAGGAAGCTGACATCTTCAGATAGTCTGGTACTGGTAGCATCAGATGTACAATGAAATATCCTTATGTCAGGTTGTCCTGACAAACCCTTGGACAAAGAGACCTTCAACACCCAGAAACAATGTCTAGTATGCATGGATATGGATATATATATATATGTGTGCAGAGGCAAATAATATTTTTTAGCCCCCACCCCCCTACGCACACATTGTTTGTATTTGTTTAATAGCATAGTCAATATTATGTGTGTGTATGTGTTATATATGCATGTATGTATAATATATATGTGTATGCATTGTATTATATGCGTGTGTGTATGTTATATATGCATGTGTGTGTGTATTATATGTATATGTGCATGTATTATATATATATGCATTATACGAATTGTACATATATATATGTATGAACTTATTAATATTTGATTAGTTTTACTTATTTTTTAAATGTAAAGCATTAAAAAATTTATCTTTTTTTCAATTCCAAATATAACATGAAAATACAAATAATTAGCATTGGAGTATAAATTATTTTTTATTTTTGCGCTTGAAATAATTCAAATAAAGGAAACTTACTACTAATGTTTTATTTCTTATATACACATGACAATCATGTTCACACATTGATTCTCATTACATCAAAGTTAAGTGATGTTGAGCCTGGTCAATACTAGATGGGTGACCATTTGAGAATGCTCAGCCAGCAGCATTCACCCTAAGCGGGTTGAACTAGCCTCCCCTGAAGGAGAAAATGTCCAGGGAATATCAAATTCACAAGCGGTCCCCAGTTGCATGTACAGCCTGGGTTAGGGAAGATGATAACATTATGTTTTTGCAGTTCATGCAGGGAGATGTTTAGATCCTCTTACATACAGCACCTGGTATTCCCAAATAGTCATCCATTTGGTACTGACTAGGCTCAATGTTGCTTAACTTTGGTGATCTAACAAGAATCAGAGTGTCAACTTGATTATGCCATATACCATTTCAGAATACCAGGTATTCTAGGTGAGAAAATAGCTACAACTCCCGTGCAAAAAAGAAAGCAAAAAACTAGAAAATGGTATTTGCAACTTTGGCCACAGGAGATAAGTTAATGATTCTGTTCATGGCTTCTGTAATGAGTGTCTCAGAGAAAACGCTTACTGGAAGAAAAAAAAAAAAAAAAAAAGTATGCAAATTGGTTGTTCAAGATGTGACTTGGAACAACTGATCAAATCTTTTGGGATAGTAAATAGAATCTACTTTTAGCTTAGGGAACCTGAGGAAATTCAATAGTTTACCGCCTCGTCCAATATCAATCAAATAAGTACAGCTGATAGATAAACAGAAAGAGGGATGGAGAAACTAAGAAACAAACATTGGTTAACATGAAAATCTTGTCTTTGGTGATTGGAAAATCTGAAGAATTGTTTAAAAAAAAAAAAAAAAAAAAAAAAAAAAATGCTATCTCCAAATTTATTATTGATTTTGATGTGTGAGTTTTATCCCAGCATTTGATATTGTTTATAAGGCCACTGAACACAATCTTACATTCAGTTCGGAAGTTAAATCAAAAATCCGATTTAAAATATATATATATAATGAAAATATATCATTTAAGTAATTAGTGAACTGATAAGTAGTTCATTGATAAAATGAATTTCATTTATGAAAGTGATGAAATGGAGAAATAGCATTATAAGTCTGTTATAATCTTTTGATGAAAGTATTACTTGATGAATAAAATGTTAAGTTTCTGAGACTAATAAAATATTTTATTTTAAATCATAATTGTTTTTTTTTGTCATGTGATAAAAAAATGTTTATTTTTATATTAACAAAACAAAAAATAAAACTAAAAATGATGAAAAACTCTTCCAAAAATTTAAAACAAAGTAAAAATACCTGCAGTAGCTGACTGGTCAAGGTCATAGTTTAAAGACATGGTCAAGTGAACAGCTTGACCAATGAATAAAGCCAGTAATAAAGATGTAATGTCTACATCGATATATTTATATTAGTGTTGGGACGATTAATTAGAATCGGAAAAAATCAGAACACTCTGGGATATCGGAATCAGAAAAATTTGTGCCTCTTTTCCAATGCTAAAAACGATTCTTTTTTTTGTCTTTTTAATATGATTTTGTTTAAAGCAAAGTTTTCCACTAGTGGTAGTAATGATAAAATAAATATTTATTGATTTTAAACAACCAGTAAAACTGAAATCTATAGATCACACCTGCCCACAAGTGTATTTTTATGTTTGAGAAAGTATCTGTACATTGAACATGTTTTTACAGTAATCAGGGAAAAATACTAACTCTATAGTTAAATACTTAGAGATTTTTAAAGAATCGGAATCGCTAATTTAGTACAGAATCGGTAATTGTATCAGCAAAAACATTGGAATCCTCCCATCACTAATATATATGTCGGAAAATTTTGTGTAACTTAACTGCCATATATATTTTCATAACTTACTACCTAGCTCTACTCATGTATTGAGCAATATTGAAGTATATACTGAAAATCAATACATAAAATATATTCTTATAACATTTTATGGGGATACATGAAATAATCATAACAATTATAATACTTAATATATATATTATATTCCTCTTATCCAATTCTGGCCAGTATGATAAAAATGTGTTAGCATCCTTGAAAATAACAGAGGTGGATCTTGAATACAATAAATGAATTTGAAACAATTTTTGGACATTTATTGATTCCAAAATTTGAAAAACAGGTGTTGGTTTATATAATTTTTATTTATATAGACAAGTAATATATATATATATATATATATATATATATATATAAAATATTGGCCTTTGATAGAAACAAAGTCAAATCAAATTAATTACAGAAAACTGCAACCCTTATTTTTATTTTTATATTCAATTTTCATCTGTCATTTTGAAACAATTGGAAGCACATAAATGTTTCATTTTTCTCATTTTTTGATGAGATATCCTCTGGCCGACTTTTGTCCTTCTACAAGCACTGCTTCCAATTTTCCAGAAAAAAAAAATACCAGCTAGAGATTAAAAATTTAAAAAGAAAAAAAAAAAAAAAAAAGCAGTAAGTAGCAGTTTTCTGTAATTTGTTTTTCTTCAAGGCCAACGCTTGCCCACAAATAAAGCAGCCATGGAGTATGATACACACACACATATAATGAAAAGAAAAAAAATATATACATTTTGTTATATTTATAAAATGCAAAATGAATGAATTCATGAAAGAAAACAATTTTTGTTTTGTTTTCATTGAAACAAAATAAAAATTGATTTTTTTTTTCTGTTCCCATTTGAATGTAATTGGTTTTGTGAAACGACTTTATCAATAAACTTTATTAGTTTTATTTATAAGGCAATGGAGCAAATGCTCAACTCTAAAAATTCATCTCCTTCATTTCATGAATTTTATTAATAGCTATTTAAAGAAAGGCATTGCTGGATTAACAAAAAAAAAAAAAAAAAAAGTGAGTAAAGACAGTTAAACTTATATATGTATGAATTTAAAATGGAAAGGAATGAACAAAATCCTCAATGATTCGTCTGTGTAGGTTTGAATATAATTGTTTTTTTCAGCTGTTTTTAAAATGTAAAATGTTTCCTTTCAGCTTCCAATTAGTGCAGGTAATCACGATAGAAATATGGATTGCTGTCAAGAGGTTAGTTGACCATGAAACGGTGCATATTCTCTCCTGATGACCTGACATTTTCTGGAAACCAAAATATAATTCCTCATAATCAAAAGCAGCCTACAAACTAGTTTATGAATGAAATAACACTAATTGGAAGCCGAAAGAAAATACTTCACATTTGAAAACAGCTTAAAAACTTACAATCTCTTGAATAAAACCCTTGGAACAGACGAATCGTTGAGCATTGTTTCTTCCTTTCCACTTTAAATTCATATCATTGGATTGTTTATCCTTTTATTATCATTTTCACTCCTCCCACTTCAAATTAGCGATTTAATATTTTATTTTTATAAATAAAACAAACAGGTTTCACTTAACCAGATGCTTTGAATAGCAGATAAATTTTATTTCTGCCGCTTGACAAAGAACTTTGGGTTTTTTTAATAAACCAATTGCTCCAAAACATTAGCATGTTCAGTGTAGTGACTATGTAATATATATATATATATATATAATGTAAATGGAGGGGATCAAGAAGAATTAGAGGAATTCTTTAAAAGGAAACATATCAGGATAATACAAAGCTCAACATTTAGAGTGGAGCTTATCTACAGAGGGAAAAAAGAAAAAAAAACAGTATAAAGATATATACTTAATGCATATCAATTTTCCCCCCCTTTTTCCTTCTGTATATACATACATATATGCAGATGTAGAGGTATATGTGCTGTGCTCATGACTGACTAAAGTCATTCGAATTTACATGAAGCTTAGTTGTCAGAGTTAGACATTTTCATTCATGTCATTTTAACATGGGTGATAAAATCTCAAACCTTGACAGATTGTTGGCAAGTGTTAGGGTTAGTTGCTCATCATGATGCAATGGAAATACCAGATTCCATGTTGTCGATGGTAGGAAATAATTCTTGACCTGAATCTATTTGTCATTGTGGTTAAGATGACAATGAAAAAAATATATCCTGTCTTTAAAATCTTTAAGACATTTCGGGAATGGGGAAACTATATAAAACCACACAAATCTTATTAGAAATGTTGTCATGTTGTTGGTAAGTTCGGTGACAATTCTGATGTGGTGCTTTCTCAAAATTTCTCTTCTAAGGTAGAATCAACAATTATCAGTTCCCTTTTTGCAATAATATTGTAATTCTGTTTCTGACATTGAGCACTGTATAACAAATAGTGGCATTTCTCTACTATATCTGATGCAGTATAAACAGTGGGGACTAATTTTTTTAAATTGATGCAACTTTTGCATGTGTTTCATTTAAAAATAACAGTGGCATCTCTACTATATTTTTTCATTTAAAAATAACAGTGGCATCTCTACTATATTTTTTCATTTAAAAATAACAGTGGCATCTCTACTATATTTTTTCATTTAAAAATAACAGTGCCATCTCTACTATATTTTTTCATTTAAAAATAACAGTGCCATCTCCACTATATTTTTTCATTTAAAAATAACAGTGGCATCTCCACTATATTTTTTCATTTAAAAATAACAGTGGCATCTCCACTATATTTTTTCATTTAAAAATAACAGTGGCATCTCCACTATATTTTTTCATTTAAAAATAACAGTGGCATCTCCACTATATTTTTTCATTTAAAAATAACAGTGGCATCTCCACTATATTTTTTCATTTAAAAATAACAGTGGCATCTCCACTATATTTTTTCATTTAAAAATAACAGTGGCATCTCCACTATATTTTTTCATTTAAAAATAACAGTGGCATCTCCACTATATTTTTTCATTTAAAAATAACAGTGGCATCTCCACTATATTTTTTCATTTAAAAATAACAGTGGCATCTCCACTATATTTTTTCATTTAAAAATAACAGTGGCATCTCTACTATATTTTTTCATTTAAAAATAACAGTGGCATCTCTACTATATTTTTTCATTTAAAAAATAACAGCGGCATCTCTACTATATTTTTTCATTTAAAAAATAACAGCGGCATCTCTACTATATTTTTTCATTTAAAAAATAACAGCGGCATCTCTACTATATTTTTTCATTTAAAAAATAACAGCGGCATCTCTACTATATTTTTTCATTTAAAAAATAACAGCGGCATCTCTACTATATTTTTTCATTTAAAAATAACAGAGGCATCTCTACTATATTTTTTCATTTAAAAAATAACAGTGGCATCTCTACTATATTTTTTCATTTAAAAAATAACAGTGGCATCTCTACTATATTTTTTCATTTAAAAAATAACAGTGGCATCTCTACTATATTTTTTCATTTAAAAAATAACAGTGGCATCTCTACTATATTTTTTCATTTAAAAAATAACAGTGGCATCTCTACTATATTTTTCATTTAAAAATAACAGTGGTATCTCTACTATATTTTTTCATTTTGTATTTAGTTAATAAAGGACAAAATCTTAAAATTTTCACTCCCCACTGCGAAAAATATACATATATACATACATATATATATATATATATATATATTAGTTAAATAATATAGACAACTTTTATATACAAATTTCGTTTAAGCTCCGTTCAAGTTTCCTTATAAGAATTTAAGTTTCAGTTGGGAACTGACTGATAAATTTGCCATGGTTATAATTCCAAATACCGTTGATCTGATCACAAATTATTCTTGGGATGTTATGTGCATTATAATATTTATTTGAGCGAATTTGGTGGAGAAAATGTACGCAATTTGAAAGGTTGTGATTAGTAGTATTAATATAACAGTTGAAGACATTTTAGTATATTAGTAGTGGGTTCAGTTTTTTGTTTAGTGCTTGTAAATGTAATGCTTCAAGAGTAATTTGTTATTTTCCAGCTATTTCCACCAGAAACAAACTCATAAGTAGACTTGAATGGAACTCTGCCAAAAAACATGTTGAAAATGTTTTCCATAATAATTATTAAAATATGACTAGATAAAATAATACTGCATAATATATGTTGATTTTTTTAGTGATAATGAAATATTTGGTATTAGTGTCTTCTACCTATGAGATTAAGGAATTAGTTTTTCCTAAGGAAAACATGTATGAAACGTGTACAAAACACGTGTGCGTAGAGTACCATTTTAAAAAAGTAAACTAAAAATAAAAATTAACATATATTTATTTGTTTACATCCTAAAAATAGGGGCGATATTTCTTAGGGAAAACTAATTCCTTGATCGCCTAGGTAGGAGATGTTAATACCAAATATTTCATTACCACTAAAAAGAAATCATCAACAACAAAAATCAACATAACATTAAAAGCAATAAAAAATAGCAAATGATAGCAGCAGGAGCCTGTAGTGTAACAGTATATGAACTCGACTTTAGAACGTTTGGTTTGAGAATACAGTCAAACAACGCTGACGAGCTGTAGAGCAGCAAAACACGTATGAAGAGCACTGTTTTAAAAAAAAAAAAGTAAAATAAAAATAAATTATATATATATATATATATATATATATATATATATATATATATAATTTATTTTTATTTTACTTTTTTTTTTTTAAAACAGTGCTCTGGTATGCACTGTATATATATATATATATATATATATATATATATATATATATATACAGTGCATACCATATGATAGGCTATATACAAAAAAAAAAACTTCCAAAATTGTGAATGTATTAAACTGATGACAAGAGGGATTACCTATAGGTCAATGTAACGTATTTGTTTTTTATGTATATTCTTAGTGCTGATGAATGTCCCACTGGTATAACAATAAAGAAAACATATGCAGAGAACTATATACAAAAACATCAGTAAAGAGTTGAAACAATTTTATGCTTTTATAGCAAACAAAACTACTGAACATTTTTTGGAGATGAGTATAAAAATGAGTGTGTTCCCAGTGAAGCGGTATATGATAAAAGTATATGTATATATATATTTGCGGTACCTACCTGACAGTCTAGGATATTTTAATTTAAAAATAGCATGTACATCACAAAGACATAGAAAAAAAAAAGCAGTTTAAAATGTAAGGGAGATACCTTTCAGTGTTTTATATTTGTTTAAATCGGAATGATCTCCTTTACATTTCAAGCCTTTTAGGTCATTATTTTACATTGTCTCCATTATAATAGCCTTCTTTGCCAGAGTAATTATTTTGGCAAAGAAACTGGAAAAACGTTTTTAGTGTAAAGAGCAACATATTGCAAGGATAAAAAAAAAAAAAAAGAAATTGCTAGTCAGAATCCAATATCGATTTGTCGAATTAATTGCTATTTAGGTCAATCAGAAACAAATATATACACATGCACACTAACTCTGCATCTAAAGAGATAATCATTAAAATGATCTTTCAAGAAAATTATGTCTTTGAAATTGGAATCTTTAGAAGGTGTCAATCATACAAGTCATTATAGGAGCAACCAGGCTAATGAAAAAGAATTTCAAAAACTATCCGACGAATATACCCGGTGAACCAAGTGCAAAAGAAATACAAACAATAGCACTTAAAGGGACGGTTAGGATCTTAAAAAGATCTCTCAGTTGGAGTAACTAAACTAATGGGAGAATGTTTGGCATTCAGTAGAATGCTCTATCCCCAGCAAAAACAAAGTGATAAGAAAATTAAAACAAAGTTTTATCAAGGTCTCATGTATGATATGAAAAGAAACTAGACTCTTAGGGAGATATCAATCATACCAGTTATTATAGGTGCTACAGGGCTTATGAAGAAGAACCTGAAATCCTACCTAACTAATATTATTGGTGAACCAAGTGCAAGAGAAATCCAGAAAATTGCACTTAAGGAAACAGCGAGGATACTAAAAAGAGCTCTTGGTTGGTTTCAATAAAAAACAGCGGAGTGTTAGCAGCTGGTTTGGCTGCCCATACCCAGGTTGTTTGTTTTTCCAATCTAGTTTAAAATATTACTTTTGATTTGTCTATTTATCCATGCGTGTCTAGATAGATCTCTCAACCTCAGCTTTCCTAATAATAATAATAATAATAATATATAATCACATTTGCCTACACATCAATTATTAATACATCCTCAGCAGTTCAATATAGTGGAACCCCTAGATATGAAATTAATTTGTTCCGGCTGGGTTTTCGGATCTTGAAATTTTCGTATCCTGAAAGGCGCTTTACACGTTAATCATCTCATTCATTCCAAACCTTATGAAAACACTCATCAAATTTTATATAAAGCGTAAAACCAGAATGAAATAAGAGTCAAATGGTACCTTCACTTGCTGTTTCTTTTTTTTTTATTTAACATCCAAATTTAAAATTCTATTTAATTAAAAAAACGAATGAGAGATATATTTTAAATAGTTATTTTAATCATTACTTGTGAAGTCACGATTTATGTACACACAGGCGCATGGAAAAAAAAAGGTTATCAAGTGAAATGAATTATTTACTTCCTTAGAGCTAATTTGTGATTTATAAAAAAAAGTAAAAAAAAAAACAAATAAATCAAAAAGAATAAAAAAAAAATAAAAAAAATAAAAATAAATAAATAAAATAAACTCCCCCTACCTTTTACAAAAAAAAATTTCAAAAGTGGGTATGATAAAAATTATAACAGAAAATCTTTCTTCAATTTATATTTTTCAAATGCTGCAAAAATTGTAATGCATGATGTGAAAATTTTTTTGTATGCAGGGACAAAAACATGTTCACATCACGTTTTGTAAGTGAAAAATTCATAAGCAGAGTCTTTCATATCTAGAGGTTCCAATGTATTTATTTTTAGAAAGATAACATTCAATTTTAGCAAAATCTTTTACCAAAAACTGAGCTCTACACAAATTAAGGTTTCATTTATCCTCAAATGATTTGGAGGAAACATCTTGCACAAACCATAAAACCAACTTTATATCATTATCAATTACAAATACTTTTTTGTTCAAAAAAAATCATATCAATTTGAAAAAAAAACCTTCCATCCGAAAAAGGATTTGTAAAATTTCCCTTGGGATAGATTTTGGGGGGGATGATTTTTTTTTTTTTTTTTGACCTCATATTATGAATATTACTTTTTTTTTTAAATTCAAACACTATTTGTAGTTTCCTTCTTATATAGAAAATACAACTTCTATAAAAATTGGAATAATATTCTAAAAACTAAAATACAGGGTATCATGAAATATATTAAAATTAGTTTAGACATCCACTATTTCCACAAATATATATATATATATATATATATATATATTTCCACAAATATATATATATATTTCCACAAATATATATATATATTTCCACAAATATATATATATATTTCCACAAATATATATATATATTTCCACAAATATATATATATATTTCCACAAATATATATATATATATATATATATATTATATACACACTCCTTAGTTGGAGCACTATGGCAAGTAATACCATCAACAACCATTAAGCTAAATACGAATAAAGCTCTCATTGACAAAGTATTGAGATTTAAATTACTAACAGCATCTGCTTGATTGCTAAATGACTAGAATTATCCACTGTCAACTAGACAATTGTAGGTCTGATTCTGGATTGAAATAGTTGCATGTCTAGCCACTGTTGAAAAACTGTGATACAGTGAAACTGTGTGCGGCTTATATATATTAGTTGTATTAACCAACTGAAACATGCAAATTTTTGTGTAGCTTACCATAAACATATCTTCATACAACAACTACTAAGCTCTTATTACATACTGAGCACTGTTAAAATAACTACTGAAACAAATCTATATACACAATATATGTGATAATATAATTATTTAAAAGAGTATGATCCATTTGAAATTGTTTAATAATGAGTTGCAGGTTCAATCCACGGTTGAGTTATATCAAAATCTCAAAAAAAGAAAAAAAAAAAAAATGATAATCGAGACCTCCTTACTAAACACTCACCATTCTAAAGGAAGAATCAAGAGTAAGTGGAGCAATCCAAGGAAAGGAGTAATACCCTCCTCTACATATTTATAGTAGCCAATTATAAAGCAGGCTTCAGGTTGCTCTCAATTATGGTTGATCCGGTTAATTTTTATTTATATATCTTATATATATAAATATTTTTAGTCTTCCATGTCTGTGGACTTTAACTCTTAAGCTTAGCTCAAGAATATCTGGGATCATTTTACGGGTAATCTATGATAGGAGTAATGCTTTATAACGTGGCAGCTGATTGACTATGGCTCCATAAAGTCATTTTTTTTATTCTATTATAGACTAGAATCTCTGAGCCTAGGCGAACGCAAACCTCACAATATTATTGGCATGAATAAATTAAAATATTAATATGAATGAATTAAAAGTAAAAAATATTTCCTTTTTATAAATGGAAAACACAAACGCAGACCTCACAATATCATTGGTATGAATAAATTAAATTTTACAAATTAAAATAGTAAAACGCATTTCCTTACGAATGTGAACAAAGACCCTACATTATCGGTAACACACTGTGCAACACTCAAAAAAGTATGGAACATCTGTGGTCATCTTTGTATGCACAATGGCATAGAAAATCCATTTTTGGATTTGTTGTCAAATTAGGTATGGCTTTTTTGAAAAATTGTCACTTGAGAATTTTGCGAAGAATCTTAATGATGTTAGTGACGAACATGGCAAGAGATTCCATCAGGATATTTCAGTGATAGAGAAACGTTTTAAAGGAAAATGGAATCCTGGCATGTTGGTAGACTACTGGAATATAAAAACGGAAAATAACACAACCCAAGAGGGTTAAGAGGACAAATGTTGTTTAACCTGAAAATTCTGTTTTTCATTTATAACCAATAATAAAATATGATTATATAGTACATAAAAACGGTGCCTAATCTAGAGAAATAAAAGTCAGATTTAGTATCAGGATATTTTTCATACACCAAAACAGGTCTCATGTGACATACTTTTTTAAAAATCTGAAATTTGTTGCACAGATAATTATTCATTTAAAAAAACTATTAATTGACACACTATATATGTCTATAGATATTTTTAATTCATTTAAAAATGCCTAGTCACACACACACACAAAACGTATTTATGTCTTCTTGGCCTTTTGGCTAAGATCAAAATGTAGTATCTCTTCTCCACAATGTCAGCGCCATTTGACAACAAAAGTTTTCATGTAATTATCTCCCTTGAAAAAAATTCGAATATACGGATATACAAAGAAAGTACCACTTGTCTTAAAGCCTTGTGCCAAATAAAGTTAAACTTGATAGATCAATAGTGGATGTCTTGCTGATTAAAAAGTTCGTCTTACGGGTTATTACTTTAGTGATTTTCTCTCAGCGACCCAAACTGGTTTTCTTGTGTCAGACTAGTCTATACTTTTAGAGATAAAATGATAAAAGTTAACATTTTTCTTGATCTTGGGACAACAGCTGAAAAATTTGTTTTATCAAATTTAATATTTGAGGTCAAATCATGGCATTCTATGCTCCAGGTCACTTCATGACGCAGCTGAGAAGCATGACTAAAGGCATATTGCCTAATGTTTGATTTTTCAGAGATTGTTTTTGAAGAAATTTGTTCAATTATATTTGAAAACAAATAGGTGCGAGTGAAAATGTATTTTGACTTAATTTCATTAAAAATCTGAAAATAAAAATTTTTTATTAAATCTTTAGTTGTGCTTCTCATTTACATGATGGAGTGACCTATCGTATAGGATGCCACGGTTAAAAAAAAATCTCCTCCCAAAAATATAGTTTTTCTCTGTAAACAGAGTTCTCTTTTTTTCCACAACAGCTGTAGGGAACGAAATAAATTTAGGAAGGTTAAGTCATTTGAAAGATTTTTTTCTAATATTTGTGGGGGTTAAACGAGATTAAATGTAAAAGACATCAAAATGGGAACATTTGTGTTAAAACAGGATGTGGGAACCGGGTCAATCCAATGTTACTTTAAATTCCAGAAATGTTTAAACAATTTCTAATTTGTTATTAAAAAATAAGTTTTAATTTCTAACAAAATTGATTAAATGAGATTTTAGGACATAAATTGGTATTTAGGATTTTATGCAAATGTGATTTGTCTATAGAGAATACTGATCATTCAATTATACGTTTTATTTTATTTTGAATGGTTATGTTGGATTTAAATTACACGCAATAGATGCTTCTTGTTCAGAATTCGCCCTATATTAAAAAATAAGAAAAATCTTGACGTATATATCTGTGATGAAATGAAAATATATTCCAAAAATCACGAACAAGTGATAAAGTAGTTTTATTTTTATAAAGAAAATAATTCTAAAGCAATTAATGGGAATTCATAAGCATTACAATATAAATCTAGTAAGTATAAATTATTGTTGAGTTGCCTTCCTTGTTTTCTGAGACTTTTCAAAATAGCGGACAAGAGTCACTCCCTAGATGCTCATAAAATTTTATTTTCTCGCATAAAATTAAAACTACTTGATCAATTTGTGATTTTTGAAACATTATATTTTTGCTTCATCATGGATACGTTCATTATACAGATTTTTCATTATTTTTGTTTTTTTAATACAGGGGGAATTCTGTACAAGAACCCAACGAATATATCATTTTACAAATTCATGAAATCTAGGAAAGTTTCAATTATTTCAAAATGGTCATTTAATTAATGAAAAAATTGACACAAACATGTAATTAATATAAATTAACAATTGTTTTTAACAAGTCATATATATCATAATTATTGCATCTATATACTATTAAAAAGTTATAGTGTTTTGGGAATCTGTATGCTCATACATGAATGGAAATATCTGATTGGCTGATAAAAAAGGAATAGGCAGAGTACACATTACTAATGCAGTAGTTTTTAGATATCAATATTAGAGTTTGAATCTCACAAGTGTAAAGGATTTTTTTTTAATGGATACACGTTTTATAAATGTAAAGAAACTAACATAACATTTAAAAAACATTATGTATATGTATATATATTTACTTTAAACTGATTGACCCGTTTCTCAAAAGCACACAATAGTAAACAAAGGTTATTCAGCATTCGTTCACTTTTGCTCACAAAAACATAATTTTTATTTGCTCTCTCTCTCTCTCTCTCTCTCTCTCTCTCTCTCTCTCTCTCTCTCTCTCTCATGCAAATAATTAAGTAATATATTTTTTCCACAAAATTTCAAATATTTTTTTCTGTATTACCAGCTATAAAATCAATAGAAGATAGAGAAAAATGAAAATTGACCTATCCATATTATGTTCTAACAACAATCATGAGTGGCTAATAAAATTTCTTTTTTGTTAATAAAAAAATGTAAATATATTCATTGTAGTTACTCTCATGTAATTACAATGTAGCATATTTCTTTCCATGAAAATTTTTTTTTTTTCATATTATCTACATAGCAGTAAAAGTTAGGTAAAGATGGAAATTAACACACTCAGATAATGTGCCAACATCACTCAACGAGCGAGTATAAACAAGTTAGGGTGTTATGCAAACCTGGTTGACATGTTAAGAATTGAATGTATGAAAAATTTATTTCAAACTTTAAACAAAAAATAGATTCAGTTTTTTTTTGTTTTTTTTAATGTAGGAAAAGACGAGTGAATGCCCCCATTTGCAACTTTAAGAATATTATGCTTCAAATTATTAATTATTTTGTCGATAATGTTGACATGCAATTTACCAGAGTAAACAAAGTTTTGGAGTTTGTTACAATAACATTTTTAAAAATTTGGAAGAATGGAAAAAAAAAAAAAATGGATGAGTGGTTCTAACACATAAAAAATGGGTAGATCTAACACATTTGTGATTGATATTATTAATCATTAATAGTAGCATTAATAGGGATATTATAACTTTTACTCAATGACGCACCAGGAATGGCAAGGTTGCTTCATGCCAAATTTATTGAGCAGTAGTTTTAGAACCTAGAAGCGTTTATTATTCATAGCAATAGTAAGTTGTATTATAATTATTTGCATCGTGTTAGTAATACTGCTTTATTCTGCAATTTTTGTTCTAATCATTATTAATACTATTATTATCATTATTATTATTATTAGTAGTAATAATTTTTATCAGCTTGTGGCTTACCTATTATGGTAAGGGTTTTTTATGCTGCATTTAGTGAAATTCAGAGAAATAATTTGAGCCTAGATGTGTTTATTATTATTATATTTATTATTTGTAATAATAATACCTGTAGTTTAAATAGCAGGTGTATTATTAGTATTATTTACACACCCATTCATAGTTTTACTTTTTTTTTTCCAATTTAATACATATTGCTTTTTTTATTTAGCAATATACAGATTATGTTAAATGCTGAGTACTGAACTGAATATACAAACAATCTAATAAGTACATTAACTGTTACAGTAATATGAGGACTTACTTCCCTTTTTAGAGATTATTTCCCTTTGAATAACAACGTTTAACTATTCTAAACTGAATAAATCTTTGTGAGCAAAATTTATCCCTCTCACTTGACCATGTTAAGATTACAATCAATTCACTTCTGAATCCAACACTTTCTTCTCCAAATCATTTTAAGAGGTTTATTTATTTCTCTAAGTGAATTTATTCATGTAATTTTATGTGAGATTTAAACATGTTTTTTTTACTAATTTTTATTCATCTTCAAGACAAAGAAAGTCTATCATATTCAATGAAATATGCTTGAAATATAGGAGTCATACAGGTGTGAATACAGTGCTCAATATCAGTATGATAGTTCTCTAATAAAACTAATAAATGTAGAAAAGTCTAGTTATCTTGTGTCCTGCTGCTGTTTCATTCTTTATCTCTAAAGGCTGAATTACCTCCCCTTACCAGTCAATATCAGTTCCTAAACATTGTTAGAATATAATTATATTTTTTTATTATATAAATTAATCAGACAATAGAAAAATACCTTTTATATGAAATCTACAAGATTGAAATCGTACAAAATTGTTACAGTTTAAAAGAGGACACCTATAGAAAAAAAGCAACAAAAACAGTCTAAACAGTTATGATAATGCATTCATATATATTAGGAGCCATGTTTAATGTCTTGTATTGCCATCATGTAAAGAAAATTTGGTGCTTCTTCATTAATAGAGTGAATTTCGAAAATTGAATTTCAAGTGAATCCAATGGTATCTACTTAATTTTCATGTTGCAGTAATGAATATATCAAAAATTATAAAAAACAATTAGGTAGAAAATTGATTATTAATGAAAACAGTTTTTGAAGAAAATGAATGAAAATTACGTTTTGCTAAATCGACCCAAGATTTCAGAAAATTGTTACCTCCATTGTTAAGAGTCGAATTATCTGGTTTCTTTTAACAAAACTCAATGTTTACTAATTAATCTTCTACCTTATCGTTTTTCATAATTTTTGGATATGTTCATTACTGAAACATGACAATGAATTAGACACCATTAGTTTTACTTGAAATTCAATATTTTGATTTTTGAATTTTGCTCTAATAACTAATAAGCAGCAAAATTGATAGTTGTGCGAGAGTTTATTTACCTTCTAATTAGAAAGTAAACTAGAAAAATTATTTAAAAAAAAAAAACAAAGTTAAAAAATAAATTTTGAAAGGACACAAAATTGAAAAATAGCTAAAAGCTCGTTTGTTTTAAGAAATTGTCTCCTGCAAAAAATCTTCTTTTAACTAAAATTCATCAGATTGGATTACTGTGAAAATTTAAACAACTACACATTACTACAGGACTGTTTCCTGGCTGACTACAACATGGTAGTCAACAAATTCTTGCCATAAACCGTCCTCATAAGAATTTGAACTTTGTTGATTCCATCGAACATTTTCAATCCTCTCACAATATTCTTCACTCAATTGATTAATGCATCCATCTTATTAACTCTTATCCTCGATTAGCTTTAATAAGTTTTTCCCTTAGTAAAAAAAAAAAAAGATACATTCAATGTTTTTGCTAAGGTGTGATGGTGGTCTACTCTATTTTGAAAGTAGATGGTCTATGAATAGAGTTATGATAAATTGCTGTAGCAGTCATGGCAGCAATCATAGCCACAGAATCAGATGTAGACTTTCTGTAACATACTATTTCTGTACTTCTGTAAATAAACTCTTGTAAATATGCCATGCTAATTATCATCAGCCCCTCAAGGTCAAAGTCAGAACAGTTTTCTTGCTGTAAATACTACAAAAGCTCTTACTATCTTTTTATAAAGATAACGTTCGTGTCTTTTAAAAAAACAAAAAAGACGCCATTAAATTATTAATTCATGTGTATGTATGAATTTGACTATATAGGACATACGTTTTGATAGACAGAGAGGCATGTTTCGTTGTATAAATGCAATCATTTTAATTCTTATTGGAATATTTTGGATTCATAGATTGTAAGCATAAAAGTCCTGTTTGCTACACACGTAAATCCTTTCCAAATTGTGAGTTATGCGTTCCATTTTAAAGTTTTGGATGCATTTTACATTTCCTTTTTTGCATAACAAGAACACATTTTTTTATCCTCTCAATCTTTAACAGACATTGAAAGGATTTCATCAAACATTTTTCTGGGTTCTTGTCCAGAATTTCCCCTATATTAAAAAAGCAGAAATAAAAGAAAAATCTGTATGATGTACCCATGACAAAACGAAAATATCATATTCCAAAAATCATATAAATTGATCAAGTAGTTTTATTTTTATAAAGAAAATAAGTGATTAATGGGAATTTGTAGGCATTACAATATAAATCTTGCAAGTTTGAATTATGCTGAGTTATCTCCTTATGTGTTTTTTTTCTTTTTTTTTTTTTGACATTATTTTCAGAATGGTGGACAAGACAGTTCTTCTGTTACTCATAAAATTTTGTTTTGTCATGGGTACATACATCATATAGATTTTTTAAAATTTAAATTGTTTTTTTTAATATAGGGGAAATTCTGAACAAGAACCTTTTGCCATTAGGTTCAATTTTTCTGATGAGTATTAGTTGAAACAAGATCGTATTTGGAGATGATTTACTAAAATGAATATGCTGTTATCAGCTATTTATTAAAAAATGGACCATCTTCATTTTATATTTCATAGGAAAAGGCAGCTTTATA
This sequence comes from Euprymna scolopes, assembly GCF_053919585.1. NCBI lineage: Eukaryota > Metazoa > Mollusca > Cephalopoda > Sepiida > Sepiolidae > Euprymna > Euprymna scolopes. Next base: position 68,770,363 of record NC_136498.1, read on the forward strand.
TGGTATATTTTGAAAAACAAAAATATATATATTGAAAAAAATATAGAAAATTTGATTATCAAAAAATACAAGTTAACTTTTGTAAAATGTTAATTAAAAAAGAAAAGTATAAAATAACATTTTAGTTTTTAGTTGAAAAGAAAATTTCCCAGAATTCCTTCGATTTTTCTAATTTCCTTTTCTTATCCAAAGGCTTGACATATTAAGGAACAAACTGGTACTAGGCCAGTCATAGGCAGGATGATCTTTTTCAGTTTTTATTTTATGGAAGATATATATCAAAGATAAAAAAAATATATATGAATGAAAAATTAATCATGCTGATTTATATGAATGGATACCGAAGGTGATGACACTTAATACCGTAATTAACTGGGTTAAACCAGCACCCAGCTTGAAATTCAATAGCCAGCATCGTTGTCCACTGCGACATCACAGGCTTACATTGCTGGCTGAGCTTGGGCCACTCTCTTCATTAGGTTGGCCATAGCATTATCAATGCCATCCACATTTTGAAGGAGGTCATCATTTGTACCAGACAAATCTGACATTGCATAGGCTGAAAAAAAAAAAAAAAAAAAATTTATTTTGAATCAATAAAAAAAAACAAAAAAACAATAAAGATAAGAATACCAAGAATAATAATTAAGTGAAAGTCTGAAACTATACAACAGACAGTAATGGTGAAAACTGCTGAAATCTTAAGAAAACCCCTCAAATGCAGAAACTAACCCACACGAGATACAAACACTAACAGACCATACAGAAACTGTAACATAAGTAAAACAAAAAGGAGAGAAAGCACTAACCAGACCTCCACTAGAGGAGTGCAAACAGAACTGGGACCTTGAGAGGCTTATTGCCACCCAAATTCTAGTGAATACCAATGGTTATTGTCAGCTAAAAATCAATAGCAAGCGGCAGTTGCAATAATGCAAATACATTTGCAAAGGTTATTGAAATAGGTGGAGAGTACTGGAAATCTAGAGAGACTCCAGGGAACAGCAACGGTTGTTGTCAGTGAGCAATCTCTGACAATGACCTGTGTGAGAACTACCAATGTGCAAACAATAATATATCTATTTATAACAAGTTTGATTAAAAAGGCAAGTTTTACTGACGATATTGTGTTTATAGATACTACAAACTTATCCAAGAATAAGCTTCAGTCTATGGCTGACTTGCCCACCAAGTTTCACTCATGAGTATCCGAAAGTCTTATCACCATAAGCACACTTGGATCCAATATGCAATTCTCTTGGCACTGCTAATTTCAGCTGTGATGACCCTCTTCAATGCAGGAATAGTTTAGGGATTGTTTTGGTAGACATTATTGTTGAGATAACTCCATGTGTAAAATTGAGGACCAGTGAGTGAGGACTTCAGGATCACACCTAATACTGATGAGACAAATACTAAAGTGTCCCTCACTGCATATTATTGAATAGCGATTAAATAAATAAAAATACTGTTGGATATTCATGACTGAAATTTGATGAATAAGTCAGCCATAGACTGAAGTTTATTTGGACCAAATATGGTTGAATTGCAGAAAGGATTGTGAATTACGTTTTTAGTGAGTAGGTTGGGGTGTCATCCTGATGACAATTTTGTAAACATTATTTTATGATATAGAAATGAACAAATGGTTCAGAAGATTTTGAATATAACATACAGTATATATAATCTATTATATATAATTGTATACATTTTATTTGAATGTCCAGCTAAAACTTGAAAATACACAACAAACACCCACAAAGTTAAATTTTTTTAAATTGGCATAGTCCTGCTAGATGTATAATATCTAAAAATTTAAAGAAAAAAATTAATTTTTTGGTGGGGCGAATGGTCATTTGTAACATTTAATGTTATCAATACGTACACACATTTTTCTCATGTGTTTGTTCTCCAACCATTAACTAAAGAGAAATCCTGATTTTTGTTTCACAAAGTTATTTCTCTTATGCTCACTTGAGTTGTGTGTGTGTGTGTGTGTGTGTGTGTGTGTGTGTGTGTGTGTATCTCCAAAGAGAAGAATGACTTACATGAAAAAGAATGAGGAGGAGGGTGAAAACGGGGAAGAGGGTAAAGGGAGAAGGAAAGTTTCCCTAGACAATGCCAAACTAGCCCTGCTAGTAGAGAAGAAATGGAAAAAGCAGATATGCCAACACAATACAAACAAATTAACATGAACTTAATATTTAGTGTTTGTTTTAAAGACTTCATCAGAAAGGACTTACAATTTGAAATAGTTACAAATTTGAAAACAGACATAAAGGGAGTAAAACGAAATAAAAAAAAATAAAGACAAAAATAGAATGAAAAAAAACGGAGTTTTGTTTTTTAAACAAGTAAAAAATTATAAAGGTAATTTATAAAAGGCAATACAATGCAGAGGTGTAAAGATAGGCAAAAATGGAAGAAAATTAAAACATAACAGTGGAACAAGCTATGCAGATTTACTTTTTTTTTTTTTTTACATAGGCATCACTACATTATCAAGGCCAAGAGGCCACTCAAGGATAAGGGTTAAAGAGTGTACAGTAGAAATTGGACAATATAGTAATCATTAGTAATGAAAATTTGGTAAATTTGATAACTTATATGGAACGGCTCATCAAGAACTTATTTATGTTAGACTTGAAGACAACCATATTGTAGTCAGCCGGAAAGCAGGAAAACGGAAGACAATTCCACAGGCGTGCAGTTCTAAGAAAGAAGCTTTGTTCATGGAATCTACGTTTAGGTTTAGGCACAGATAAGGAGTGGGGGGAATTATTGATAGTGTTTACAGCTAGACGAGTGTTTCTTGTGAAAGTTTGGCGAGGGGGGACCATAGATTGAAGCTCAGTCGAACACTTTCCATGAAAATAACGATACATCAGAGACAAACTCGCAACATCTCTTCTGTGAGATAGAGGTTGCAAGGAAGAGAAAAGGACATCTCCTACGAGGCTACAAAGTCTATTTTGAACTCTATCAAGGCAGGCCAAGTCCTTTCTAGCAGCTCCTGCCCAGATGTGGCAACAGTATTCCATCCTTGGACGTACCTGGCTCTTATATAGATAGAGAATAGCATCAGCAGTGAGATATCTACTGGATCGATAGAAAGATCCCACCATTTTTCCAGCGGCCTTGGCAACAGATTTGATGTACGTGTTCCATTTAAGATCAGGAGTAATGGTCAAGCCAAGAAGCTTGTCAAAACTTGAGGCCTCCTGCAGACGAGAGCCATTCATTTCAATTGATGCCAGATGTGGATCAGAATGTTGATCTTTTATTAATACAATATATATTTGTTAAAATTTTTTTTTTATACTCTTAACATTGCATTGTATTCTTATTTGTGTCAGTATGGTCAGATGGAAGTTGCATATGATATTTCGGGAAAATATCCCTTCCTCAGATACATGTTAAAAGTTATTTTAAAATATTCTGATTGGAAGCTGAACAGAAAGTAAGTCAAGGTAAGAAAAAAAGAGCAGAAAAGAGAAACATTATATCACATCGGAGGGGGGGGGAGACATAAATTCAAACATATTTGAATTTAGTCAAGTGTTGTAGAATGTTAGGAGAAAAAAAATTGTTAAATTTTTATTTTTTATCCATTATATTAATACAATAGAACCCCGGGATACAGCATTAATCTGTTCCGGGGTTGGGATCATAAGGTGGTATCACTATATGGTAGGGCCTAAGCAAAATTTTATACAGTACATATCAAAATTAGTAACAAAATACACTACAGTATATAATACCCATGTATATAATAAAATAACATTATAAATAACACTGTAAGGAGGGGCAAATACTGTAACCAGGGGCTGGAAAAACAATGTTTTCCACATCGTAATCTGAAAAAAACCATATCCTGGGGTTCTACCGTAATGTAAAAATTTTCTCTTGAACTATAACATTAACAAACTGGATTTAATGTGGTCTAGACCTAGTTGTTGTTTGATCATCTGGTTAGATGGGGAAATGTGTCAAAGTTTTTTTAAAAAAATGTCTATTTTTTTTTAATTATAAATTGATTTTATTACTGTGACTCGAGTGAAATCTGAAATGTAAGAGAAAAAGATCATTTTAGAAAGCATTTATTTTAATGTCTTTTTTCTTCTTCCTAGATTTTGTGGTGCTTATTTAGAATTAAACCTATTTTAAAAAATAAAATTGCAGAAAAATCTTTATGATGTACTTGCCCATCACGGAACAAAGATGTCATATCCCAAAAGTCACGTGAATTGATCAAGTAGTTTTTCTATATAGAAAATCATTTTTTATGATTTTTAACAATTCTTAAGAGTAAATTGTATCCATTACAAGGCTGAATTTGATTTCAATAGTTCGAATTGAGTTGTCACCATCTTGATCAAAAGACTATATTTCACTTAGTCATTAAATTTGATTTTCTTAGTTAAAGAAAAATTGATAAATTTACGTAATTTTTGGAATGTGATATCTTTGTTACATGATAAGTACATACATCAAAGTTTAATAAGTTTTTGTTTGGAAAATAGGTCTAATTCTAAATAAGCACCAAAAATAAGAAAATGGAAGAGATTTGTGCATGTGAACCGGCAAAAATTTTTAATGCAATAAAATACACTATTTTCAAATGTTACTAAAAATGTTCTCAAACATTTTGTTTAGGTCAAATTCACCTGATGCTAGTGGCAAAAGTACAAATTTATATCAAAAGATGCAGTATATTATATGCTATTAATAAAAATAGGAAATATTTAAACAAGAACAGTTTTGATTAAAAAAAAAAAATTCAAAAAGGTTCCTATCAAAAATATCATATTGCAAAAATCACATAAATCAATCATGTAGTTCTATTTTTATAAAAAAAAAATCAAATTTTATGAGTATCCTAGAAGTGACCTGCCATTTTGAAAAATAATAAACAAAGGGAGATAACTCGACAATAATTTTTATTTACTAGATTTTTGTTATGATACCTACCAATTCCGGCTGATTGCTTAAAAATGATTTTCTTTATAAAAAGAAGACTACTTGATCAATTTACATAATTTTTGGAAAATGATATTTTTGCTTCACAGATACGTACATAATACAGATTTTTGTCTTTATTTTTATTTTTTGCAATATGATATTTTTTTTTTATTTCATCACGGTCATATACATCCTACAGATTTTTCAACAATTTTTGTTTTTTTAATATAGGGGGAATTCTGGACAAGAACCAAATGCTATAATGAAAAAAATTAAATAATCTATTAAAAAAAGGTGTAGCAATCAATAATTCTGAAATCGTCAACATCACACAAGATTATAACATTGCTTTGTTTCCACTGATGCTAAATAAAAATGATATCAATATCGAATGATGTTATCTCGATCGGCATTCCTTTGCAGAAAAATATTCAAAAGTTCTTGTCCACAATTCTCCCTTTTATTTTTCAATATCCAAATTTAATCTTCCTCTGAAATCATCAGATCAAAGCCCATTTTTAAGACTTGGATTTTTCTCCTATCATATCATTTCTCTCCATGCAACACATATCCTCAACCCTCACTAGCAAGGTTTCACTTTCATACATCACACTGTGCACACATGTCTAATAAACTTTTCCCTTGGCCGACAACTATAATGTTCTTCTAGATAGTAATGTCAGAAATTATCTGAACTTATTCCCCCACTTATCACTCTTGCTAGCACATCAGCTTCTCCTCCATGGATGATGAAGAATATTATGAGAGGATTGAAAATAATGAACAAAATGTACAAAAATTTATAACTATTATTATTTCATGAGTACAGTTAATGACAATTTAAAAAAAAAAAAATTAATATATATTTTTTTTTTATTACATTTTCACCCCAAACAAGGCACATTGCCACTTTAGTGTAGGTGGCTACTATCAGGGGCAACAACTACTGGGGTACTATGTAGGGGATTTGGGCAGCAAGATGTTGGTTCACGTTACACTGGAACTTCTGTACGTCAGTACAGTTGGGGAAGCAGGGATCTGGAATGGAATTTCAAAGTCTAGCGGTTCTGGGGAAGAAACTACTAGAGTAGAAAGATCTTTTACATCTAGGGATCTCTACTGTGTGGGGGCGGGATTTAGCTGCCTGTCTGGTTTGTCGAGTGTGTTTATGTCGTGGGGGCACAAGTGCTTGCAGTTCGTCAGAGCATTCACCATTAAAATACTTGTTATACAGGCAGAGGGATGCAACATTTCATTGATGGGACAGAGGCTGAAGCTTAGATGCCAGTTCAGGTTGGCGACTCTCTTTTGAACCTTGTATAGGAGCAAGAGACTAGTAGCAGATGCACCAGCCCAAATATGACAACAATACTCCATACATGGACGAATGGTGGCCTTATTGAGGTACAGGATATTTTTGGGTGTTAGTAGTTTTCTAGCACAGTACAGAGAGCCTACCTTCTTCGCAGCGGCCCTGGCAATGCCTTCAATGTAATTGTTCCAACTCATGTTTCCAGTGAACGTTAGGCCAAGGAGTTTGAAAGATATACTCTCAGATAAAGAGTTGTTGGCCATTGCTATTAGTGGTAGAGAAGGTTTCTTGTAATTATTGAAGGAAACTAGTTTAGTCTTGGTGGCATTGAACGTTACCATCCATTTTTGTCCCCATTCCACTACAGATTGGAGGTCATCCTGTAGTGTTTCTGCTATTTCTTTAGATATGTGTTCATTTGTTTTCCTGTCGTGCCTGTTGTAGAGTGTGGTGTCATCAGCATATATACCCATCTCAGAGGCAATTTTGTCGGGGAGGTCATTTATGAATATTAGGAACAATAGAGGTCCAAGGATAGACTCTTGGGGCACTCCCGCATTTATATCATATTGTTTAGATGTACGACCGTTGAAGACAACCTGGATTTTTCTCTTATCTTAGAAGGATTTAATTATGTTAAGTATTCTACCAGTGATATTGTATGATCTAATTTTCCTGAGGAGACCCTCATGCCATACCCGGTTAAATTCACATTAGATTTGCAGATAACCATGTTGTATTCAACAAAGAAGCAATTTTGTAGCAACATCTTCCACAAATGGCAAGTTCTTGGAAAGCAACTTTGTTCATGGAAATTCCGTTTGATATAAAAATATTTTTTAAAAATGGAAATAAAAAAGTTCTTTGTAGTTGTGATAGTGAGATGAGTTCTTTTATTATCAGGAACCAAAGATTGAGGTTCAGTGCAATGCATTAATGCGTAAAAATACAAGGAAGTGTTAAATATAATCCGGAGAAAGTATTATCTTGTCGAGAATTTCCCTCATATTAAAAACTAAAATAAAGAAAAATCTGTATGATGTACATACCCATAAGAAACAAACATATCATATTCCCAAAATCACATAAATTGATCAAGTAGTTTTATTTTTATAAAGAAAATCATTTTAAAGCAATTATTGGCAATTTGTAGGCATTACAACATACACAGGCGACAAAAAGAAAGTCCGCACCTGTAATTTTTTCAAAAACTGCAAATTTAAGCTAAATTTAATGTAACTGTTTAAACAAACTATACCTCATTTGATTGGCCTTTTATTCTTTTATAATTTTACCTTTTCATATTCGACTTTTAATTGAAATATTCTAGTGTTCACATCAATTTAAAAAAATAACTTCAAATTGAGGAGTCAAAAAAAAGTCCGCACAATGGAAAATTATTTAAATGTAACTTTAGGACATTAATGCAACAACAGGAACACAATGAACTAGTTAATATTTAGTAGCATAGCCCTTCTGCAATTTGACAGCCTGCAATCTTTTGGGAATTCTTTGAATTAGACTGCAGCAATACTCTGGGGAAAATGCATCCCACTTTTCTTTAATTTTTGTTCAAAGTTCTTCCAAATTTGAAATTTTATCATTGCGTAGCTGTTGCTTGATGTAATGTCATAACGTTTTCAATAGGATTGAGGTCTGGAGATTGTGCAGGCCAATCCAAACATAGAATATCATGCTCTTCCAGGAACCTCTTGACATTGCCAGTTGTGTGAATGGGAGCATTATTCTGCATGAAGATGGGATTATCATCCAAATTCCAACCAATGTAGGGTAGAAAATGCTCAGTCAACATATTAATGTACTTGGTTGAATTAATTCGACCTTGCAAGCGAACTATAGGCCCTGGACCATCGGTACTAATAATGCCCCACACCAAAACTGAACCGCCAGCACCTTGAAACTGAGCACCTAGGATTAAATTCTTTGTCTTTCCTCCAACAGACGTACTGCCTAACATCACTGCCTAGCCTATTGAACTTGCTTTCATCACTAAAAAGCACTTTTGACTAATATGAAGAGTCATGATCTTCATTACATCTGACAAAGTCCAGATGATGCTTTCTGTTTTTTATAGAAATCATTGGCTTGCGTCTTGCAACATATCCTCGCAAATTAAATTCATTTAATCTGTTCTTGACAGTAGAAAGAGAGCACTTTTTAACAAGATTGCACTGTTGTTGGATTTGGGGAGCTGTTTCAAATCTGTTTCTTAGGTTGCGGATCTTGATAGCATTGTCTTCCCTGTTAGAAGTAACTCTGGTATGACAAACACTGCCGGTGTTTTGGTGCTTTTGCACAGTCTTTCGTACCGTTTTCTCATCACATTTCAATCTGTGGCCGATTTTTCGATTGGATAAACCAAAAAGGTGGAGATTAATGAGCTGACGATCACTAAGAGAAAGTCATGGCATATGGATTAAATGTTACGTTGTATAACCTGGAACAACAACAATTACAATTTGAGATGCTTTGTTGCCTGTTGGTGGATATTTTAAACTGATTTAGGGGCGATAATTTAAGCTAGTTTTAAGCGAATTTGTTGATGCGGATTTTCTTTTTGCCTTCTCAATTTGAAGTTATTTTTTTAAATTGACGTGAACACTAGAATATTTCAGTTAAAAGTCAAACGTGAACAGGTAAAATTATAGAGGAATAAAAGGTGAATCAAATGAGGTATTGGTTGTTTAAACAGTTACATTAAATTTAGCTTAAATTTGCAGTTTTTGAAAAAATTACAAGTGCGGACTTTCTTTTTTCCGGCACTGTAAATCTTGGAAGTTTGAATTATTGAGTTATCTCTCTTTGTTCTTTTAGATTGTTTTCAAAATGGTGGACAAGACAGCCACTCTCTGTTACTAATAAAATTTGCTTTTTTTTTTTTTTTTTATTAAAAAAATTAAACTACTGGATCAATTTATATGATTTTTGGAATATGATATTTTCATTCAGTCACGAGTATGTAGATCATACAGATTTTTCTACAATTTTGTTTTTTTAATATAGAGGGAATTTTGGACAAGAACCGAGAAATTCTTGTGTAAGTGTTGGTATAAAAATGTGGTAGAAACATGTTAGAGTGCGTATGTGACCAGGTCACCTTACTTTGGCTTGAAGAAATTGAAGAAGACGTGGACCTTCTTTGCTCTAATTTCGTGGAGGATGACACGAATATTGCATCATTTTCATCTGCAACCAAATCACACACATGCATTATCAATCACACATGTACATGAGAGGGAGTTATATAGTTGATAGACGCTAATTACGCAAGTTCTTTAATTTAAATATATCGGATGCTAATCACGCAAATTCTTTAATTTAAATATGACGGGAACCCTGGATTTGCTTTTGGTAGCTTCATAACTCACTTATTTTGTGCTTTAGTCTTCACATTTTATGCACAATAATTCTGACAAAAGGGGAAAAATAACTGTTTTCTAGGTCGGAATCTATTCATCTCACATTTATCATCAACTAGTTTTTGATCTTGAAGTAGTATTTTTTTTTTAGCTCCTTACCTCGTGGCTTCATACCTTGTTTGAAGCGATTTTCATTAAAAAAAAAATCACTTAATATAATTTCTTATTTTACTCTTCTTTCTTTTTTATTTTACCTTTCTTTTTTATTTTACCTTTCTTTCACCTTTCTTTCTTTTTTTTACCTTTCTTTTTTATTTTACCTTTCTTTCTTTTTTATTTTACCTTTCTTTCACCTTTCTTTTTTATTTTACCTTTCTTTCACCTTTCTTTTTTATTTTACCTTTCTTTCACCTTTCTTTCTTTTTTATTTTACCTTTCTTTCACCTTTCTTTCTTTTTTATTTTACCTTTCTTTCACCTTTCTTTTTTATTTTACCTTTCTTTCACCTTTCTTTTTTATTTTACCTTTCTTTCACCTTTCTTTCTTTTTTATTTTACCTTTCTTTCACCTTTCTTTCTTTTTTATTTTACCTTTCTTTCACCTTTCTTTCTTTTTTATTTTACCTTTCTTTCACCTTTCTTTCTTTTTTTTTACCTTTCTTTCACCTTTCTTTTTTTTACCTTTCTTTCACCTTTCTTTCTTTTTTATTTTACCTTTCTTTCACCTTTCTTTCTTTTTTATTTTACCTTTCTTTCACCTTTCTTTCTTTTTTATTTTACCTTTCTTTCACCTTTCTTTCTTTTTTACCTTTCTTTTTTATTTTACCTTTCTTTCACTTTTGTTTCTTTTTTATTTTACCTTTCTTTCACCTTTTTCTTTTTTATTTTACCTTTCTTTTTTATTTTACCTTTCTTTCACCTTTCTTTCTTTTTATTTTACCTTTCTTTCACCTTTCTTTCTTTTTTATTTTACCTTTCTTTCACCTTTCTTTCTTTTTTATTTTACCTTTTCTTTCTCGTTTTTACACTCACCTGAGCAGGGCAGATTTTGTGGGAATGCCTTCTCTAACTTCTTGACCAAATTGTCCATTTCTTGCTCAGCTTCGGTGGCTGTGTTGATGGACGTATAGAGGTTTGACATGTCCAATTTATGGGTGGAGTCGATGGTGGACTGGTCAAAGTAATTGTCTGCATCTGGTGTGCTGGTGAGACGAGAGGAGTTCAGCAAAGTAGGGTAAGGAGAATGGTCATTAAAGTTCATCGAGTTCATCCAACCATTTTGTTGGTTGTTAGCATTTTGGAAAGGAAAATCATTTGGGAAGTTGAATCCATTTTGGGTGTGAAAATTACCAGGTGAATCGTAACCATTTTGTGTTACGTTTCCATTTTGCTGGATGAATCCATTTTGCCTCTTCATGCCATTTGGTACCTGGAAACCATTAAGTGGTTTAAAACCATTTGATGGTTTGTAGCCATTAGTTGTATTCATACCATTCAGGGTTTTAAAGCCATTTTGGTGGTGATATCCATTTTGAAGATGGTATCCATTTGGGGCTGAGAAGCCATTTTTGTAAGGGATTCCATTCTGGTTGGCTCTGTTGGTTAAGGCAAAATTCTGGCCATTTTCAGATAAGGCTCCATTCTGCAAATGAAAAAAATAAAACAAAGGGAAAATAATTCAGCAAAAATGAAACCCATAATACCAGATGGTTGCCAGAAAAGCGAGAACAATCTAAAATTAAAAAATTTTATTTTGTTTAAGTTTTATTGCATCTGGCTTATTCACTTCTTTGATTTGCATCGATGATATTTTGAGCATCTGTGATTGTATCATAATATTAGTCTTTGAAAAAAACAAAAAAAACTATATAAAAGTTATTTATTTATTTATTGCGGACTGTTATCCTCATCTTTGTAGTTGTTGTTTTACAATGTTTCGGCCAACTATTCCTCTGTCCTTTGTTAGGTGGTTACCGTGAAGGGATACTCCGAATCTCCAAACAGCATCCTCAGCAACTACTGACTTCCATAGTTGTCGTCTCACCATGTCTTTGCCAACTTAAGCCTCTGGGTGGCTTCGAGTAGGATCAAAACCGCTATCTTCAGACAATGCTCACCTGGAACCATAGAGATTCAACGTCTCTATCCACTGCGCCATGGGCCCCAAAGCGAATAAATGAATAAATAATACTCATCTCAATAAACATTCCAATTAATTAAATAATATAAAAGTTATTATTCATAAAATAAATTACTGTTTGCTAAATATCCCGCTTTTCTAGCGACCATTGTGTAATGTGACAGACATTTTTATGCATCTACTATTTTTACACTGTCAGATCTACAAATATTAAACTTGGAAAAAATATTAATACTTTATTCCACAAAAAGTATATTAAAAGAAAACTCCCAAATCTCTTATTATATTTGAAATGATTCTATTATCAGAGCAGATAACACACACACACACACACACACACATAATGTTGTGTCTGTAAAGAATAGAACAATTTCTGAAGGAAATCTTTAGTAGGAAAGCTCAGTGCATAGCAGAGCAAGAATAATATTATAGTAAAAAAAAACAAAAGCACGTCCAAAAATTAGACAAATCTCATAAATTTATTTCAACCCTATAGGTATTTTCAAACAAGCAAACTGATTGAAAGTTTACCATTACCAGTCATCATGGTGCTGTCTTACCGGGCACCTAACACATTAATCTTTATCCTCGAGTGGGCTTTGGGCCTTGATAAGTAGTTAAAAACTATTTTGCACTGATTAGGACAAATCTGTAACCCGTATCGGGAGGTTGAGTACCTCAACTAGTAAACAATCCTATTTCAAACAGAAATAGGAGAGATTGATAGTTGCTTATAGAGATGCAGTGGGAGAGAGGGGGAACAATGACACCAACAACGACATCTTACCACCTTTCCTCCTTCCCCAGAAAGTCTAAAATTGACTGACCTTCAGCATGTCGTGAACTCTGCTCAGTTGTTTGTTAAGACGGAGGTTGTGGTCATCAACAACTTCTTTCTTGGCTTCCACTAACTCTTTCTCCATTTCAATTTCTTCACCATAAGAAAGGCTACTGCCACTGTCTGTACCACCATCTCTGATTTCGGCCAATTGACGGTATAAATTCCTGATTGAAAAAAAAAAAAAAAAAAAGTCATTAACAATTGTCAAATTTATCACTAAAAAAAAAAAAAAAAAAAAAAAAAAAAAAAAACTGACAAAAGACATTTGGAAACTGATGAAGAATATGTGGTTGTTGGGAGGTTGTGCTTTCTCCCTCCTGGAGAGAGAGGAATTCAACTTTATTTGGTTTAACATCTGTTACATGCTGACATGTGTTAGAAATTGACTTCCAAACTAACCTATCTCTAACTAGGTCTTTATTCATCCATCTTTCTTTCAAATCTATCATCATTTCCTTGGTCTTTTCCTGCCAACGGACCCTGCTACTTCAACTGTTCTATATCTACTAACTTAAGCACTCTAATCCATTCTTTAAATGTGACCAAACCAACAAAGTCTCCTACTATCGAGATTTAATCTTCGTCTTATCTAAGCCTTTCTAAAACTCACATTATACACCCATTACACAATTTCTCTACATACAACACATATCTTCAACCCTCACTAGCCAGGTTTCACTTTCATAAATCACACCACATATACATGTCTTATTAAACTTGTCTCTTGGTCAACAGCAGTAATGCTGTACTGGTTAATAATACTAGAAGTTCCCTGAACTTACTCCATCCTATCCTTAATTCTTGTTATTATTACACCAGAGTTAGAAGACATTAAAATAGATTAATTTTCCATCTATACCTAGTGGGTAAGTCAAAGTATGGAGGCAGGGAGGGACATAATTCTTGCCCAGAATTCCTCATACATTAACAAATAAAATTAAAGAAAAATCTGTATGATGTATATAGTCATGAAAAAACACAAATATATTATTCCAAAGATCACGTAAATTGATCAAGTAGCTTTATTTCTAAATAAGAAAATCAAATTTAATGAATAACCGAAGAGCGGCCTTCTTGTCTGCCATTTTGAAAACAATCTATAAAAACAACAAAAAAAAACAACAAAACAAGGGGATATAATTCAATAATTCAAACTCACAAGATTTATGTTGCAATACCTACGAATTCTGATTAATCGCTTAAAAATGATTTTCTTTATAAAACTAAAATTACTTTATCAATTTACATAGTTTTGGAATATGATATTTTCAGTTTGTAACGGTATGTATAGGATACAGATTTTTCTTTTTTATTTTTAATATGGGGAAATTCTGGACAAAATCTGGACATAATTATTAAAATTTGACAAAATATTAGTAACGAAAACGATTTCTATGGACTGCGTGCTTGAGACTCTTCTGTAATGATTCAATGAGATAAAGGTCTGAAGGTTATAGTCAACTACTGTACTTCCAGTGTGTCTGCTACTGGAAGTGGTGACGAGGCCAATCAGCTCCTTCACTTTTATTGTTCTTCAGTATTTCTATTGTAAAGTGATTTATTGAAATAAAATAGAAGAAAAGCATATTGAAAAGTATACAATAAAAATTAAAATTATACAGATAAAAATGACACAATTAGTCTTTATTTTAATAACAAAATTAAAAAATAAGTTTATTTTTTTGAAATTTTAATTCTTAATTCAACGGACTTTCAATAATTCTTTAAAACAAAAAGGAGCACAACATTTTTTTTTCAATAATTCTTCAATTTTCAAAAATTAAAAAAAAAAAAAAAAAAAAAAAAAAATTAATTTCAATAATTCTTAATCAAAATAAGATCCCCAATTTTTTTAAAATGATTATTAAATAAAAAAAGAACGACTGAAAAAAAAAAAAAATGTAATAAAAGAGTACATGCACAGGGGGAGATATAGGCATGAGAAAAAAGTGAAGGAACTGATTTGCCTTGTCACTGCTTCCAGTAGTAGACACACCGAAGTTAGGAAATATGTTAGCTTACCACTACCAAATTTATTTACTTTATGATAGAGAAATTGGCAAAGTCACTAACACGTGGCGTGAATTTATTGTGAGAAAACAAATTCTGTATAACCATTACAAACTTTTTTTTGTTTTTTTAATATGACATGAGGAATCTTTTTGAGTTAAAATCTATTGCGATACATACATTTTGTATTGAAAAATAAACACTTTAAATATTTATACATTAGTTAATGAATAACATGTTTTGGGGCTTGCAAGGCTTGTTGATATAAAAAGCGAAACCCTGTGATTCGAAAATGAACCGGAAAATGAAACGAGCACTTTTATGATCCTAGAAAACGATACCTCGATTTGTTTTCCGTTTCACTTTTTACATCCACAAGCTGTAAGCCCTAAAAACATGTTATTCGTTACCTAATGTAGAAATATTTAAAGTGTGTATTTATCAATACAAAATGTGTATGTCTCAATAGATTTTAACTCAAAAAGATTACTCATGTAATAATATTGAAAAACAAAAACAAACAAACCATTTTTAATGGCTATACAGAATTGTTTTCTTATAATAAAATTACAGTGTGATTCAGTGATTTTGCTGAGAAATGGTACGTGACAGTAATTATTCACAGAAAAAACTTGCTCAGTTTCTTTATACGAAGCTTGTTTGAAACTAATTTGGCACAAAACTAAAATATAATAAAAGACACAGAGTTAAATATGCATATGGTCATAGCAATCTGAACAGAATTTTATTGAATTTCGGTCAATTCTTTATGGTGAATGATCTTTAGCAAAAAATTCTTTATGGTGAATGATTTTTAGCAAAAAATTCTTTATGGTGAGTGATTTTCAGCAAAAAATTCTTTATGGTGAGTGATTTTTAGCAAAAAATTACCAAAGAGCATAGTGTTCTGTGTGTGTGTGTGTAAACTCATCAGATGAGGTAAGTCGTTAATAGAACGACTACATTTTCAGAGAATTCTCCATCTTTGGTCTAAAGAAAATAGAAAGTGAACCTTGGGTTTACCTTCAGCAGCTCCTTACATCTTGCTTCCCTTATTTTGTTCTTTAGTTCTCGCATTCCATGAGCAATGTTTCTGACGAATGGGGAAGAACTTATTGCTCTTGTACTTATTGTTGGCTGGTTTTTGATTTTGAAATAGTACTTTTTAAAATTTTATTTCTTAATTCCTTACATCAAGAGCGATTTCATCACAAAAAAAAAAAAAAAAAAAAAAAAAAAAAAATTAAACTGAAAATATACTTACATGTTTTCAGTTTCCAAATTTTGAATAATCTTCTGCAATTCTTGGACTTGGTGGACAGCTTCCAATTCAGATGGAGATGGAGTGCGACTCTCCTGCAAAAATCAAGTAGAAATAACTTATGAAAAGCTTATATTATTCTGTAAAAAAAAAAAAAAAAAAAAAGAAATACTGTCTCTCTAAAAAGAGTGATAGGTATGGATCTACTTAAGTCATTTAAACTTTTTTTTTTTCAAAGTATTGACCTTGATTGAAGCCAGTATAAAGTTAGAACATTTTATATTCCAGCTTTATCGCTTTATAGATGTTGGGGATATATCATTCGCTGTGCAGACGGTCACCATTATCCTTGGGTGTTATCGTTAAAAGCACAGGTGTCAAAACTGGAAAATAGGAGATGAAACAATTGGATATGATAATTTATTTACAATTTATCATAGACGATCATAAAGTTAAGAACCATAATAAGTAACCTGTGCACACAGAAATGAGTACTAAATGAAGGATTACACTCGTTCCCATTGCAATAAGAAAACGCACGAGTTAAGAAGCTGGAAATGAGAAAATGTGTAATAGTAGACTTATTTACATTGAAATCTTACAAGAAGTGATACATTATGCAAAGAAAATATATACAACAAACTTGCTTGGATTTTTTTTTATCAAGGGCTGAGAGTCAATTAACTCTGTGTGGAAGATACCTAATGGACAAATAGGGTTTTAAAAAGCCATGTTTACATAGAAATCTGGGTACTTGAGCTGATTGGTGGATTTTGAAACCAACATATTTCTGGTGAAAAGATTATTACATACTTACATGCCATTTTTCTTCTTTTTTTTTTAATTTATACTAATTTCAATATGAAACTGAAGTATATAATAATGTTTTCACTTAAAATAGGTTTGTTTCAAAATCCACTATCCTGCACAAACACCGAGACAAGATTGGACAAATATTCATGCACCTTGAAAGTTATGACAATAAGATAAAGAGTCTCGTTCTGAATTCTCAATACAAACTCTAGTGATCAAAATGCCCTCTTATGGTGGTATGAAAAAATGTATTCAAGGGAGATAATTCCTATTTGAAAAATGAGTGCTTGCTGATCTTTTAAAACAATGCATTTCAGGTGAAAACATTACGTACTTACATGTCATGCTGAAATTAGTATAAATTCCAAAAAATGATCCAATAGGAAAATGATTGCAAGTAAAAATGAACAGTTCTGATTTTATCAATTTATAGAGCTTTATCGTATATTTTAATGGTGAACAGTTTGCAAGATCCAGGGGGGAGTTAACTGCAATTGATAAGTTTGATTAAATCCTTGCTTTTTCATTTGTACTGCCATCTTGAATCCAGATATCTGGGATCATATTTGTGGTTGATTGTTTAAAAATACTTCTAGCACATCATCTACTGGATCATTTTTCCCAATTTTGGAATTTATACAAATTTTGGTATGACACGCAAGTATGTAGAAATATTTTTATTTGAAATGTGTTGATTTAAAAGATAACCAATCTAAACAAGCACCCAAAATTAATGTGCAACGGAATGCCTGCTCAGGAGAAGTGTGTCCAAAAAGTCTGAAATTTTATCATAAATTTGTCATGTAGATACTTCTTTAAAGGGTATCCATTATCTCTAATATATGAAGGAGTAATATTTTTTTTTATTGCAAAAATGGGTGCAAGTCCAGAGTTCAACTTAATAAAAATCACAAAAAAATACAGAAAATCTTTATGATGTACGTACTCATCACAGGACGAAAATGTCATATTGTAAAAATCATGTAATGTGATCAAGTTTTTTTTTTAACTAAGAAAATCAAATTTTTGAGGAAGCGAGATGTGTCTTGATTCGCCATGTTTAATAAATAAAAGGAAGACAACTTAATTCGAACTACCAAAGAGATCAAAATAAGTCTTGTAATCACTATGATATACTATTAATCACTAAAAATTATAAAATTTGAGTTTCTTAGTTAACCGCTCCCCCCTCCCTTTATGTGACTTTTGGAATATAGCATATTCATTCTGTGACAGACACAGTGCATCATAAAGATTTTTCTGTATTTTTGTTTTTTAAATAAGGTTGAAATTAGGATTTGCACCAGTTTCTTTTCTTTTTTTATTTATTTCAGGGTTTTCCCATAATTATTAAAAGAGAAATTTGTATAGTTTTTCAGAATTCCATGAAAAGGTAAATGAATGTATTTTATTTTAATGGAAATCAATCCAGGCAAGGCATGAAGCCACTTGATGTAAGGAGCATAAAAAAAAAAAAAACATGCTACAAAGTCAAACACCAACCAACAATAAATGTGAGATGGATAGATTTCAACTCTGAAAACAGTGAATCTTCCCTTTCTGCCAGAAACATTGTTCATGAAATGAGGGCTAAAATACAAAATAAGGGAAGCAAGAGTTACAAGGTTGTGGAAAGTAAACCTAAGGTCCACTTTCTACTTTCCTTGAATATTATATATTGTATATTATAGACTTTCTATAAAAAACACTTTGCTACAAGTAATATTATATATTATAGATTTTAAAGGTTACTTAAAAAGATAGAATAAAAAGCATAAAGATGGGGGGGGGGTTGAGTTAGAAATATAAGACAAAGAAGAATGTTGACCTTGCTATGGACACTGGCCGTGACAAGCAAGCCGTCTGTCTGGAGAGATTTGGAACTGGTCTGTCGTGGCTTCTGATTCTGTTCTCCGTTGCTACTACACAAACGGGCAGGTGCACTTGAGGCACTGTCAGAAACATGGCTCATGGTCAGTCGGGAGACTTGGTCTTCATACATTGTGGATCGACGTGTTGATGTTGATCTGTGCAAAACAAATGAAATGTATTAATATTTGAATTCTTAAAAAAATTAAATTGAAACACGTATATAAAATATGTTTAAAAAGCCAGCCAATGCAAAGATTTTTAAATAAACAATATAAACAAATTATTATCTATTTAAATAAATATATTTTGGTGAATACTCGCCTTTATAAAGATTTTTTTCTTTTTTTCTTATGCCACATAGTGACAGGCATAAAAAAAAATAAAATTTTAATGAAGTTGTTCCTTGGAAATGGGGTAACAATATTAAAAGTAGAGGTGCTAAAAATAACACGAGAAAACATTTCCACACTGAAATTAGATTAAGTAAGAATAAGAAATTCGTACTAAAAATCTTAGAATAGGAATTGAACTAACATGTCAAGAAATAACCTTATGTACAGGCAGGAAGTCTCGAGTGACACATAGCAGATAAGCTGATCAATATTTTTACTCTTAAAAAAAAATATTCTGTTGTATTTAAATGATGGTGATATGCTCTTTTTTTTTTTTACCTTGGTGTCTCGATAAAAACACTAATCCCATCACATCACTTCAGGAAGTGAATCTGGCCTCTAAAGGTTTGGTCTTAATGACTACCCCATTCAATCCTTACCAGAGATATTTAAAAGTAATCTAAAAGGCACCCAACACATGCCAACATGTAAAATGTACATGAAACTGAATATGATACGAGAAAAAAAAAAAAAGAAAACGAAATTCAGATCAACTCTACATACTCCCATTTCTTCTGTGACTACTACTACTACTACTACTACTACTACTTCGAAGGTCATCATTACGAACTATTACTCTCAGTATGTCAACTAACATAGATGTTATGTTTCTGAATTTTTAAATGAGGATTGATTATTCATATTATTTGGACTACTGTTCTCATCTTGAGTTATTTTCACAATGTTTTGGCAGATGTAACCTCTGACTTTCTACAGCTGTATCTTGTCAAACTTGGGGAATCTTGCCATCAAACTTGAGGGAATTTGCACAGAATTTCAAATGATCTCCCATTGTGCAAGGTGTGACATAGTAGACAAAGCATTTGGTAAAATTCAGCTGTAAGGTACACTCTTCTGGAGGTTGAAGATTCAATCCTCAGTATAGTACAACTGAGAATTACTTCCAACCATTTATGGTTGATGGAATGAAAGCGTGCTATTTCTGTGAATTAAATAAACGGTTCCGTTTGAAATTCCATGCAGATTCCTTAATTCAACAGAAAGATTCCAGAGTTCGACAAGATACATCTAAAGAAGGTCACAGGTTACATTGACTGAAATGTTGTGAAAATAACACTCAAGATGTGAACAGTAGTTAAAGAATCCAAATAATATGATATATGTGAATCATTATTAGACATCTTAATTATTCCGTTTTGTTGAATTCTTATCAGTTTCCATAACAAAAATGTCATCATTTATTTAGCTTTTAACACATTATCTTGGTATATTACTACAGGTATTTTCAAATATAGTCGACTTAATTTCCTTTAAAGATACTTTAAGGTTAAATATTTGTAAATAAGCTTATCAGCTGCAAAATGAAGTGGCTTGCAATATAAAATGCTATGGAACAGTCTTTCCTGCCATATGGATCATGAAGAGAACTCCCTGATTTGCCATAAAAGCTCTTCATTTAAACTCCTCAGCTTAGCATACACAGGCAACATAAATTGGTTGGTTGTTTTTGTTTTATGGCATATCAACCCATTTCAGGTTATTTAATGCCGAATCCAGTGATTTTGATTGATTGATTGGTTTTATGGCATATTAACCTATGTGGTCATTTAATGCCAGAATCTTTTATATACATTAATAGTTATAGGTTTTATGTATGTATCTGGTGTTCAGTGTCAATGCAAGACTTGTTAGATAAGGTATTTTTTTTTTTTTTTTAAATTTTGTTGAGTAACCCTGTTATCTTCAGACATTTGAGAAGAGTAGCTGAGTCTACATGAGTGAATGTCTTTTACAGTTTTTTCATTATATAGATTCAGTCGGTTTGTTTTCAAGTCTTCGCATCTTGTTAATATGTGATTTACTGTGTATGGTTCCTGGCAGGGTATGCAAAGTGGGGCTTTTTTTTTTTTTTTAAGTAGGTGGGAGTGTGTTATAGAGGTATGCCCTATTCGGAGTCTTGTCCAGTGATTTTGAACAATTTTTTTAATAGAATATATTTGTTTTTTTCAAGTCGGTTTCTATTTAACCCGCAGTTGGGACCC
The DNA here is from genome assembly GCF_053919585.1 of Euprymna scolopes. NCBI lineage: Eukaryota > Metazoa > Mollusca > Cephalopoda > Sepiida > Sepiolidae > Euprymna > Euprymna scolopes. The sequence continues at coordinate 68,791,348 of NC_136498.1, forward strand.
TAACAGGTACTACCACTCCGGGTCAAAGTGGACCTGGGAGCAATGGCAATTAAAGGGTGGCTCCATATTCTCCAAAGCCCACAAGCTGGGGCCTCACCACCGGATATAGTTCAAGGACATATCCAGGACCGCAACATAAATTGGAACAAATACAATGAAGACATTGCCAATACTGCTGCAAAGAAGACGGGCTCTTTTTACCAAGCTAGAAAACTACTCACACCCAGCAGTATCTTGTATATTGACAAAGCCACCATTCATCCATGCATGGAGTATTGTTGCCACATCTGGACTGATGCATCTACCACTAGCCTATCCTTTTTCTAAAAGGGATAGACTAGTAGTAGATGCATCAGCCCAGGTAAAGGTAAAAAAAAAATGTTCAACCTAAGAAGTTCCGCACTATTAAACAAGCTCCTACCTCTGTCCCATTACTATGTCTATTTTACAAGTATTTTTATGGAATGTGCTCTGACAAACTAATAGCATTTGTTCCTTCGACATAAATACTCCCGAATGACCCAACAAACAGCAAAATCCCACCTTTTCATTGTAGAGATCCCTAAATGCCAGAAAGCCTTCTACTAATAGTTTTTTCTTTCAGACTGCTAGACTTTCAAATTCCCCTCATCCCCTGCTTCTCTGACTGTATTAACATGAAAAAATTTAAATGTAATATAAACAGAAACCTTGTTACTCAACTCCCTACATAGTGTCCTTGTAGATTTGGTCCCAAATAGTAAGCCCTTGTATCCAAGTGACAATATGCATTGTTTTTGGTGAATAAGAGTAAAAACATTCAAAAATATGAAATGAACCAAAGATTCAAGATTATCTAATGTACCAAATGAACTTCTTTATCGAATGTATCACAGAAAAAACAACAAAAAAAAACAAAAAAAAAACAAAAACAAAGACGCAAATGCAACTCACGTGGTGTCACTGCTGCAACTGCTGTTGTTGCAATTGTCAACAGGTAAATATTTCACGCGTCGTTTGTGTCGATGTTTCTTGCTGAAGTTGTTCCTCATGGTCACCAAGAAGGCTTTCATGTCCTGCTTTGTGCTTGCCTGTCAGCAAACACAGAATAAGAGGTAAAATTAAACTCGAGTAAACATTATTATTTTATTTAAAAAAAAAAAAAATAAATAAAATAAAAGAAAAAAATGTGAGTCAAATTTTTACAATTTCAACTTAAAGTTTAAAATCTGAAAATATTGAAAAATACTTGTGTGAATCACCACCATTTCCTTGATCAGAGGTCTGACATTTTCTGACAACCCGCAATCTCTAAATCTTGAAGATCCATTCCATTAAATTTTGGATCCAAGTTTTCTTGATTCATTTAACTTTCTTCAGATCATTCACCTCAAGGTCTGTATTTTTTCATTCAAGAGTTGCTCCTCTCAATATGGCCTAACAAATGTAATTAACTGATCATCAGAGGTTTACCTGCTTTGGTATATTCAACCTTGCTAACATCAGAGCTGATATACCGATCCTGATTTGACCAGACATTGCATAACCATTTGATCATTAACAAAAAAAATTATCACTTAAATAAACATTCTTCATGTCATTAAACTGAATGTCATATTTGTTTGTTCATTTTTTAATATTATCTTTCTGACCTACTAAAGATCATTTTATATTTCTATTCTTCAAATTGTGTGTGTGTGTGTGTATATATATAAATAAAAAATGGACAAACATTTTTTTTTAGCTAACTCAATATATTTATTTTTTAGTTGATGCAAAAACAATTTGATTTGAGAACAATTTCACATCAATCTGTATAATTCACTGTTTATAATAATTTTAAAATAATAAAAATATGTCAAGAAAAATGACTTGCTCTCTTTTTCGTAAAAAAAATTGCCATTGTAAGTTAAATATTCTTTAAATAAATAAAATGAAAATGTTTCATTTGTTTCTTTATAGCAACAATAAATATTCTTTGTCTTCATCACAATCATCCATTTTGTTATCTTATTTTCCTTGGTCAAGCTTCTAACATTTTCTGACAGCCTGCAATCTGAGTCTTCAAGATTCATTATATTAAAATTCCAATAAGAGCCTTGTTCATGGTTTGCATCCAAATTTTCTTGTGTCATTCAAATTTCCTTCCACGTTCCACCCCAAAATCTGTGCGTATGTGTGTGAATATTAGGGAGGAGAGGGCATAATTACAATAACTTAATTTGAAGCTAAGTTTAGTCTGTTCTCTGGCATATGTAGCAGCCGACACCCGCTACATCACAAGCAGGAGCTACTTTTCGATGAGATTTGAAATCTCCTTGGCTTGTCCAATCACAAGCCAGCTCTCAATCATGTGACTGACTATATAAAAGGCGAAATCACAAACCTTTAAATCTCTTTCTCGTTGCTTTGCCCAGAAGCACACATGTGAATACTACAAGCTAGCTATGGCTCTCTTATTTCCACGTGCTGTACCCACACAAACTTTATCATTCTACAGGTCTACTCTCATCGATACAACTCGCATTCACCATGACAACACGTCAACACACTGAAGGCTTTGCCCTTTCTTTTAACCGGCTTCCTTTGTTTCGGCAATTACTAGCTATAAACATGTGTGGACTGAACTATTTTCTCCTTCAACCAGCTGGCAATATATTAATTCTATCTCTACACAAAAACACTTCAACCTACTAACCCGTTTGTTTCTCTCTCTTTGTCTTTCTACACCCTTCCACTAACAAAGATAACAAATAAACTTGTTTATTAATATAGAATGAAACCTTGATTGTGTTGTCCGTTGTTCTATACATATCAACTGTTTTTGGGGTTACTGCTGAAATAATATTAATTGCAAACAGTTTAATATGATCAATTGAACAAAATAATGTTGGATCATTTAAATACTAAAACAGACGTTTGTATTTTTTTTGTATTATACATTATTAGCACGGTTACCTGGCTTTACTTGTGGTGGAGGGGGTATAGACAACAAAATAAAACATTTAAACAGTGTGTGCAGCATCTTTCTTTTATAACTACTCTCTTTCTCTCTATCAATATTTTTGGCATAGTGAGAGGCCATGGCCACAAAGATTTGGATGATGGATGATAAGAACGAACCAATCAGACGCCAGAATCACTTTATAAAATATACTGAATCTCTTTGAATTCTTTATTCATAACTTTCTGTCTCGACATGAGAAAACTACTGCTGATCCTGACTGGATTAATTCTTTACCTGAAGAAGCTTCTCTAAATGGATCTTTGCTTGCTACAACTACATTTTCTATTATAAGAATGACTCTACACTCAAGAAGCTCCCTCTCTCTCATTCCTCACTATATTAGCATCTTCCTTCTCTCACACTCACTTTCTGGAGAAACTGGGGGGGGGAAATTGTTGACGAATTAAGTGAAGCCACGTATGTCCCTCTTGAGAACTGCTGCATCAATGCTGTTGTGTGCCAGGTTATTATTCTCATCCCTCTTCTATTCTTCTTCTCATTCTGGCTATGCTGTAGTCTCTCACATTGGTGATTGCAGAGTTTGCGAGCACTGGCTTACAAATATAAAAATAAAATGTAAATTCACAAAAGAAAACAAACTCCAACACATTGTGTGGAGATCAGTTGTATTATTGATGTGTGTGTGATACCATCGTGGAAAACGAGCTTCTAAACATCTTGTTTGTCAAAACCATCATTGGTCGCTTGCTCAGTTCATCTGATCTGTTAAAGTTCTGATTAGATCCGAGCTGCAAGCTGTCGGTAACTGGAAAATGCCTGTAAAACTAACTGACTTCTAAATATATTAACTCAAAATCTAAAATCCAATCCAGGCTTTTGTCTTAAGTCATTGTCACGCTTGACTAATAGACTATTTTCGCCCTTTCAGCTGGAAGTAACTGTCTATTTGGTGACTGACTATTTGAAAACTGACCACCAACTGTGAAGAGTCTTCTTGTCTGGAGAGTTTGAAAAGATAATAAATAATACAAGATTATAAATAATACAAGTTAATAACAGATAAAAGATAACAGATAAAAAGATAAATAAATAATAATACATGATAAACAGTAAATAATAAATTTATAAATAAATTCAGTAGAATAAAATTTAATTTCAAAATGAAACGAGAAAAGCCAAACTACTTACAACAGCACAGAATTCTTTCAATGGATGCTTCAGTTTGTGTTTGCCTTTTGTCTTCCCCAGGAAGAAGCACTGCTGACACATGTCAAAGTTGAAGCACTTTAGACAGCGATACCTGCATAAACAACAGTAAATTGAAAATGGAAGGAGGAAATCCCTCAAAAGAATTTCTTGCATTTTATGAAAAAAAAAAAAAAAAAAAAAAAAAAAAAGTTACAAAATGATAAAAAAAATAATCAAAAACTAAAAAAGTTCATGGAAAAAAATTCAAACATAAAACCTAAAGAATAGGTAATATAGACAAAACAAATCTTGCATATACAATTTTAAAAATGAGTTACTCTTTGAAATATGCTTGTAAAGTTAAATATTTTAAGTCCTAACATTTGCTTTTAGCAACAAAATATTTGAATTTTCATATCTAAGGCTGCGATCACTTAAAAAAAAAAAAAAAAAAAAAAAAAAAAACTTGTAAAAAATGATATCTGAATTTAAATGAAGAGCATCCACCTCCTTTTGTACAAAATAAAGGCTTTTTAGGGTGCTGAAAACGAAAATAGTAAAAATCCCAGGAAACAAGTAGTTTCCAAGATATGAAGGAATTTTTGAAATGGGGGATCACTTCTATATATATATATATATATATATATATATATATATATATATATATATATATATATATATATATACACACACACACTTTTTAATAAGTTTCTTGGAATTGCATGATACTCTTCTGGATAATTTTGTTCCAACAGCACAAAGATTGTTTCGGAGAATGAAAAGTCAGGCAAATACTTGGACTTTCAGATAAACTTCAAGAATGCCATCCAAAAACTTGAGATAAGTTTGAATTTAAAATGGTAGTTCTGCAGCAGTTATGGTTAAGTCATGGACATACAGTGGACAATAGAGGTTTGTGAGTTATTGTGTATGATATTGCATGTGCCGTATGGATAGTAAGCAATGCTTACTCTTTCATGAACATCTATCATATATGAATTGCTAACTTTAATTGACACACTTTTCACATAATTGTTAAGTTTTATTGAAAAGCATTTATAAAACCAGATATAGAATTGATTTTGTAATATTTTACTACATTTGTTCTTTATAACTATGATCATGTGTATTTTTTTTTTGAATGACAAAATATTCCATAAATAAAAAAAATGGATGAAAATACAAAAAATAACATTAGCTTCAGAGTTAGGGGTTAAAAACTTCTTTTGGTTATATAAATACATATATATGAAGATAGAAAGAGGGGGGGGGAACGTACCTGAATCCAATGATTGGCCAGTCTTTGCAAATGCTACATTTTGCATCATGTTTAACTAAAAAAAATATATAAAAATTTATGCATTGATATTTATCTAAATCAGAAAATATTAGTACCCCCCCTTCCCAATAATAACTATAAATATGTAATAGTTTTAATATAAAAGAAAATATATAAAATAGGACTATGGACAAATTTATCTTTAGTTGACCTTTAACAACTAAATATTTTCGATTACTGCTCAAAGAGAAAAGTTACTACACATGATTTTTGGAATAGGACATCTTCATTCTGTGACACGTACATATATCAAAATTTTTTTTGTATTTTTTTTTTTTAAATAAGTGTAATTCTAAATATGCACAGAATTTTATGTTAAAGACTTGAAGGTATAAACATTCAAAATTCTTCAGATGCCTTTTTAAACAGACTTTGTTACAAAAAAAAAAAAAAAAAAGAAAGAATATTATTCTATTAAACCTTTTATTGATTAAATAATTTGACATTGCTTGTTTTATTAAAAAAATAAAAGATTGAAAAGACATTTTTTACTCAGTAGTGAGCTTTGGAAGATTATTTGTCAAAAAATTAAAAAAAAAAAATTGCCAAAGATAAACATTTTATTATTTCGATGACACTTGGAAAAAAAAAAAAAAAAAAAAAAAAATCACTCGCAAATGCGACTATTTCACTCACAATGTAAAGCCCTGTAAAAATCAAACTAATTCTGATCATCAAATTTTAATGCTTACTCATGAAAATTTCAACCAGTGAAAAATATTGAAAATATAGATCTAGGTGTTTGTTAATCTATAACGAAGCAAAGTTAAGTGTTAATCTGTCGTACCATTCAATTAGCCTAAACTCATGCATGTTTCTAGGAATTGTGCATCTTATTTGAATATTTATATTTTCTCCAAATTACATGATTCACAAAATAACCTTCCAAAAAGAAGGTGGCTTCAATTTTAACTCACTTTTTAAAATCTATTCCTCCTACTCCAAACATTAGATTCTTTCTTAGAGGGAATTTTGATTAAATTACCAAAATTATCAAATTCTGACCTTAATATTGTCTAGATAATACAATAACTTAAATCTAAATAATAATCATTCCCTTTCCATTTTTGAGGTCTGACAAATAACATTTTTTTAATATTGAAATAACAACCAAAACAGCTTGTAAGACATTGAATATTACTGCAATGGTTTGTTTTTTGTATTTCATTTCTATTTATGAAAACATATTAGACTATTTATAAAAAATTAAGTATGTAAACACTATGTAGAGAATCTTGCTTTCCAAACAAAGTAAAAATTGCTTCAGCCTAGAAAGTTTTATTTTTAGGCAAAATAAAAAAAACAAAAAAAAACAATTTCATTGTTGATTCCATTTCATAAACACAAATATTTTGAATTCTAACAACTATGGTTCATTCATAAAATTTTTTTTAAAAAACAAACATTCCACATCAAATTTGCAGCAGATTTTTTTAAAATCCTAACAACTATGTGTCATTCAGAAAAAGAATAAAAATATTTTTTTACAACACAAATACACAAAATATTTGAAAATATATTTGTATTTTATTTCTTCAAATCAATCGTCCCAAAGAAAGTCTTTAAATAAAGATGAAACATTAATGAACATATATAAATAATTTAATTATATATAAGTTTTTTATTTTTTTTTATTATTTTTTTTTTTTAAATTACATTTTCACCCCAAACAAGGCACATTACCACTTTGGTGTAGGGGGCTACTATCAGGGGTAACATCTACTGGGGTACTATGTAGGGATTTGGGCAGCAAGGTGTCTGTTCACGTTACACTTGAACTTCTGCACGTCAGTACAGTTGGGGAAGCAGGGACCCGGAATGGAATTCCAAAGTCTAGTAGTTCTGGGGAAGAAACTACTAGAGTAGAAAGATCTTTTATATCTAGGGATTTCTACTGTGTGGGGGGTGAGATTTAGCTTCCTGTCGGGTTTGTCGAGGATGTTTACGTCATGGGGGCACAAGTGCTTGCAGTTCGTCAGAGCATTCTCCATTAAAATATTTGTAGAACAGGCAGAGGGATGCAACATTTCGTCGATGGGGCAGAGGCTGAAGCTTAGATGCCAGTTCAGGGCCTATCAGATTGGCAACTCTCTTTTGAACCTTGTCTAGGAGCGAGAGACTAGTAGCAGATGCACCAGCCCAAATATGACAGCAATACCCCATACATGGGCGAATGGTGGCCTTATAGAGGTACAGGATACTTTCAGGTGTTAGTAATTTTCTAGCACAGTAGAGAAAGCCTACCTTATTTGCAGCGGCCCTGGCAATGCTTTCAATGTAATTGTTCCAACTCATGTTTCCTGTGAACGTTAGGCTAAGGAGTTTGAAAGATGTATTCTCAGATAAAGAGTTGTTGACCATTGCTATTAGTGGTAGAGAAGGTTTCTTGTATTTATTGAAGGAAACTAGTTTAGTCTTGGTGGCATTGAACGTGACCATCCATTTTTGTCCCCATTCCACTACAGATTGGAGGTCATCCTCTAGTGTTTCTGCCATTTCTTTAGATGTGTTCATTTGTTCTCCTGTCATGCCTGTTATAGAGTGTGGTGTCATCAGCATATATACCTATCTCAGAGGCAATTTTGTTGGGGAGGTAATTTATAAATATTAGGAACAACAGAGGTCCAAGGATGATTTATATCATATTGTTTAGATGTACGACCGTCGAGGACAACCTGGATTTTTCTCTTATCTAAGAAGGATTTAATTATGTTTAGTATTTTACCAGTGATATCATATGATTTAATTTTCCTGAGGAGACCCTCATGCCATACCCTGTCAAAAGCCTTAGATATATCTAGAGCTACCACTCTGCCCTCCCCGGCTTTGTCCAGTGAGTGGTATATACATTCAGAGATTACAGTGAGGATGTCTGCTGTGGAACGGGCTTGTCTAAATCCATATTGTTTGTCAGTCAGAAGTTTAGCATCTGTAAGATGATGGATTAGAGCATGGTTAATTAAGGTCTCAAATATTTTGGAAAAAAGTAGGAGGAGACTAATGGGGCGATAATTTAATGGGTTCGTTCTTTCTCCAGAATTCTTGAATACTGGTACCACAGAAGCAGTTTTCCAACATCCCGGAAAGCAAGATTCATTAAGGCATTTGTTGTATAGTTTGGAGAGAACTGGATCTACTTCAGCTGAGCACTTTTTTTAATAGCACAGCTGGGATGAAATCGGGTCCACATGCCTTTGAAGTGCCAAGGTTTTTTATGATAGCATGCACCTGAGCAGGGGTGATTTTCAGATCATCTAGCGTGGCGTCTGTCCGCATAGGAAAGTCAGGTAGGGGGTGGTTGAGAGGGTCCAGTATGGAGTTTGAGGCAAACCAACTGGCAAGCATGTTAGCCTTCTCGGTTGCTGAGCAAACAACCTCGTGATTGTTTGTTAGTGGGGGAATTGTTGATTGTCCATTATTTACTACTCTGTTGTAGATTTTCCAGAAGTCACGAGTTCCTAATTTTTGTGCTTCGATGCGTTTTTTAGTGGTTTCCGTAAATTCTCTCTTAGCTGTCGCTATTTCTTTCTTAACGTTATTTCTAGCTTCTATATACTTCTGTCTGTTTGAACTAGACTTATGTCGTTTAAGTCTGCGATATGCATGCTGCCTTTGAGCAATGGCAGTTGCGCAAGTCGAAGTAAACCATTGAGGAGAGTGGAGCTTACTATAAAATTTCCGCATGGGAACATGTGCTTCTATTGCAGTTTTGAACCATTCAGTGGTCTCATTTGCGCACTGTTCAGCAGGAAGAGAAATATTTTCCCATGGGACATCTCTGATAAGATCTCTGATGGCTTCCCAGTCAGCCTTTTTATAATATCTCGTTGTTTTGAGCACTGGCTCTTCAGTTTTGGCTCTAGAGTTTAGGGCAATTTCAACCATTATCACTGCATGATCAGCATTATTTCATATAATACACAAACACACACTTTCATTGTCAAGGAAATCAGTGAAATAACCAATTTTTCAATCAAATTGTTGGGGGACCCATCGCAGTTCACCAGGACAGAGAATCTACTGTTGATTTTATAAAATTATTTTTTGTGTATAATGGCTTGAATTAAAGTTTTAAATGAAAAATTCAAGTATCATGATGTAATTGTACTATAAACAGAAAGATTCATTTTGAATGTGCCTATGTCATATCAAAGAACCTACTGTTGATTTTAAATGTCAGGCCTTTCAGCTTATGTGATGATAAAACTTCTCAAATGCATTTGCGATGTTAGGCTATGTAAGGTGTTAACTTTAGTCAAAACCCCCTGTTCCTTCTTTCATCGGATTATTTTAATCATCAATACATATTGAATACATTCTGATACAAAATCTATCTTAGAACAGGCCATAAAGTACCCGTGTGTGAAATGTCATAAAAATTGGCTCAGCCATTTTTGAGTTCATAGGGAACAAACTCATACACACAAAGTTCCTTTTATATAATAGTCGGGATATACTGTACACAAATCAATTAGAATGAAGAAAAAGTTAATATTAACCAGTTTCAGTTGCTGCTACTCTGTGTAAGGTTGGTAACCAGACCAAAGTTTGTGGTTCCTTGTACAGCCAAGCATAGAACATGTCTTCTGAGATTCCATATTTGCAGTCACTCTAATCAAAACAAAAATGGCATTAAATGAAGATAAAAAAAGAAAAAACAGAACTAGAATTGAAATATTTTCATATTAATGAAGCAAAATATCATTTGTAAACAAAAAAAAAGAAAATGTTTTCATGAATCTCCTTGTGAATATGTTACATTGGATGGAGAATGCTTCAATTCCTCACCTGATGACCTGCAATCATGGAATGACACAGAGCAAGAACAACAAGCCACGCATGCGTGGTCCTCCTCTTGTGCTGCATGTGAGATGACGCCACAAAAAATAGTGAAGAAATGATGAATGTGAGAAGTGTGAAGGGCTAACGTTGCCTTCACATTTTCGCCAAGTTTCAGAAAAATCTAATGGATGGCGCAAAAGTTATGGGGTAAAAAGTGTAATTTTTTGTAATTTTGGGGCATTTGTGAGCTCCTGGAAATGCTGAATCCCAGTGAAAATAGACAAACGATGCAGTTTCATGCCTTAAGACATGTGTATTTAAATTTAGCACCATGGAAAAACCACTATATAGACATATGTATCAAGTTCTTGAGTAATATGAAAAAAGAGCTTCAAAAAGGTATGTTTTTTTAGTCTTAAAAGTCCACGAGGGATGTGAACCAGAATTTTGACAGAGTCACCCATACTGAATTTAGATTAAGAACAATGGCCTCCACATTTTGGCCAAGTTTCAGGAAAATCTAATGGATGGATCAAACGCTGTCGGGCAAAAAGTGTCATTTCAGGGCATTTTTGACCTTTTGAGCCTCTGGGGATGCCGAATCCCAGTGTAAATGGATAACGGTGCAGTTTCAGGCCTTGACACATGTATATTTGAGTTGACCACCGTGTAAAACCACTATATAGTCAGACATATCGAGCTTTTGTTGAAAGATATGAAAAAGGAGCTGCAAAAAGGTGTTTTTAGCACTAAAAGTCCCAGGGCATATGAACCAGAATTTTGCCAGGGTCACCCATACTGAATTTATATTAAGAACAATAGGCTCCACATTTTGGCTAAGTTTTAAAAAAATCTAACAGATGGATCAAAAGTTATGGGGCAAAATGTGTAATTTTTGGCCATTTTGGGGCATTTTTGACCTTTTTTGAGCCCCTGGAGGCGCAACAGGAATTTTTGCAAAAAATGTTTTTACTGTGCACATCTATTTAATGAAATACAATTTGTGTGAAAATTTCAGGAAAAACTAATGGATGGTTATCTGGCAATAGTCCAGTCTAATGGACGCATGGAAGCACGGACACCACTGAAAACATAAGTCCCTCTCTGATAAATTGGGGGACCAATAAAATACTAAATAAAGACTAAGAAAACTTATAAAACACAAATTTTTGTTTTCTCCAGAAAACAGTTATAACAGAACCTAAGTGGTAAAGATCTTCAGCAGTTAAAAGTAAAAACAATTAAAAATCTCAGCATGTTTAAATAAATGATTGAATCCATCTTGGCAAAAGGGGAGATAAGCATGCTGTTGATAGACAGATTTACTAAATTTGAGGAGGAAGACTAATCCAAGTTAGACCCGATTCAAATAATTTGGAAGATTCTAGACACCATCAGCAAATTAGAGATGCGTTTCATATCATTGTTCAAAGAGTTCAAACTTTACAAAACAATAATTATGCTGTCTCACACTCTAGTTGGTGCAATATAAATACCGATACATACCATCTGAAGACAACTCTCTAGAGCAGGAGTAGAATTAAGTCCACCATAAGCATTGCCCTCATGTAGCATGTCAGGAATCTAAAAAAAAAAAAAAAAAAAAAAAAAAAGAAAAGAAAAAAAGAAAAGTTATTAGTAACAAGAAAAAAAAATGTCCAAGTTCTTTTCCTCCACCTTCATTCACATGAGAGTGATAATTAATGTTGTCTGCTAAGAAATTATTCACAGTAATCTGCTCTGGATCATATCCAAGTTATCTCCCCTGAATTATACTGATCAACAAGACAACACACTTTGCTGAGAGTAAAAAAAAAAAAAAAAATTTTTAAGAAAATAGTTTGCCAGGAGTTCAATTTCCAACTTGCAGCTTAAACCTACAACTATCACTTCCGCTTTTTTTTTTTTTTTTTTTTAAATATATGTGAACCAAAATCATGTGTTGAAGCCAAGACAACATTAACATGGAAGTTAAGAATGTAAGGCAAGTTGGTCTGACAGGCAGGTTTTAGCTATAGAAAGAGAATTGAGTTCCAGAGTTCCATCTCATCCTGCAACATCATAGAAGTTTTTAGTGTCAGATCTACATAGCATCTGTCTAGGAAATTTAAAAAAATATAATCTGAAGATTTACTGATGGTAATCAAAAAACAAGATAAAAATGACAAAAATTGGTTGTTATTAAGAAAAGCCAAGCAAATCTATATGTGCCACTTACTCTCATCAAAGCCACAAGAAAACTGGACAAGACTGTGCAGTCGATGAAGGTGCTCGGATCACTAATTTCTTCATAAAAGTCTGCATGAAAATAAACAATAAAAAAATATGGTTATATTCTTCAGCTAAACTTATTTTTTTTATATAATTATAAAGAAAAAACGGTTCTTGTCCAAGATTGCCTTTATATTAATCCTATTTGACCTGAATTATGATACAGATGATTAAAAAAATATTTGTTAATTTTAGATGCCAGCATACTGAATGTAATGCAATCTGGAGGTATCTGGCAGATACTGATGAACTAATGAGTACAAGGCGTGTTTGAACCGATTCCCACTTTATGCCGTTATATTCATTTATTTATGACTGAATGAATTAGTTCAATCAGCTCATAAAGGGTTAAAAAACAAAAATAAAAAAATCTGTATGATGTACCATGATGAAACAAAAATATATTCCAAAAATCACGTAAATTGCTCAAATAGTTTTATTTTTATATAAAAAAAAATGAATAATGGAATTTTGTATGCACTATGATATGAATCTAGTAAATATGAATTATTATTGAGTTATTTGCCTTGTTGGGAGGTGACGATAGTTCAGTGGTTAACTACATAGACTGACAACCTGAGTGTTCCAAATGTGAATCCAGTGTGTTCCACAAAAATCAATTTCATTTAGGATGTTGGTGATCTTCACGTAGTCCCTCCTGTGAATACCTGATGTCTTTCTCAAAATAATTCTGACTAGAAAAATATCGGGGAAACCGATACCAACAATAGAAACTTCAAATGCATATGATATGGTTATGATCTGTCTTGTTCTTTGATATTTTTTTTTTCTAAATGGCGGGTGAGGCAGTCATTTCTCAGATACTCATAAAATTTGATTTTCTTATTTGAAATTAAAACTACTTGATCAATTGATGTAATTTTTGGAATATGTTTTAATTTTGTCAGACACATACAGATTTTTTTTGGTTATTTTTCTTTTTCAATATAAGAGGAATTCTGGACAAGAATAAAAAGAAAAAATTTAAGACAAAAAAATCAACTCTAAAGGAGAAGAATCTAGAACATTTCATGCAGAGCAATTTTTTTTTTTATTAAATTTTTTGTATCTAACTTATTTTAAATGCTTTTTGGAGGGTGGGGCACTCCCTAAATAGTGAAGTTTACAAGAAAAAAATAATGTCCCCATGTTACTTGCTGGGTTGTAAATTCATAATGATCAGTTTAAAAATAAATAAATAAATAAAAAAAATTATATATATATATATATATATATATATATGCACCCTCTTAAATGTTAACATTTATTTAAAAAAAATAAAATGCTCACTGTAATTTTGAAAATATATATTCCAAAATTCATAATGATCTATTCATTAGTTATGGGGATTTTCTTTCTTTCTTTATATATATATATATATATATATATATATATATATAGGGTATTTTTTAAGCGGCAGCAAACTTTAAATTAAAATAAATCACAGAAAAATATTTCTATTATACAAATATGTAATTTAATCTAAAAATTAATGCTTGACTTTTATAATTTATATAAAATTTCTAGCATATGCCCTTCCTTTTTCTGCAGCTTGCACATATATGCCAAAATCTAGAAGTCCCCTCTTCACAAACACTACATATTAAATTAGGCTGTATTTCGGCAATAATGTGGCAAATGTTGTCTTCCAAGGACAGGCAACACCGGGGACCTGATAGTATATTTATAAAGCAAATGGTAAAATGATTTATGTAAAAATCATTTATTTAGGCACCAAGAACTGAATATATATATATATATATATATATATATAAATCTATATATATATATATATATATATATATATAAATCTAACTTTTTAAATATAGAAAATACCAGTACAAAATATTTGAAAATATTTCACGTGCACGGGGATGGTGCTGTTAAAGAGAAAGATATTTTAGTGACGTCATATAGTCGTTAATGTAATTTTAAAACTAAATAAGAATATTAACTGCGTTTCATAGTTTTAAAATTACATTAACGACTAAAATAGTTTTAAAATTACATTAACGTCACTAAAATATCTTTCTCTTTAACAGCACCAGCCCTCACCCTTCCTTTTTGAATTTCCAACGTCTTTTTCCGTTTCTCTGAAATAGAACTGCGTCACACTACACGTGAAACATTTTCAAATATTTTGTACTGGTATTTTTTGTTTCTTAATCTCATTCATCCAGAGGAAGTCTCGAAATAAAGACGAAACGTTGATGAACACATAATACGGTTTGTTCCTTTTTATTTTCTCTCTCTCTCTCTCTATATATATATATATATATATATATATATATATATATATATATATATATATATATATATATATATACACACACAGATGTGTATTATTAAAATATGTCTCAAGTATTATCAAAAAAGTGATTTACATTTTTCTCACTTTCTGTTTTTCCCTTCACACGTTCTTTTTATCATATCTGACTTTCTGACTTAGCTAGTCCCTTGCACCACTGTCTTTGAAGGATTCTAAGATGCATTTGTTTTTATAAAAAAAAAAACCCAAAAAAACTTACATTTGTATTTCTCTCCAAGTTGTCCGCCACACAAGGCTGCCAATGCTGTCTTCACAGAAAGAGCATGCACAACACCTCTTCGCTGTCTGTAAAAAAAATAAAAATAAAAAATAAAGAGTGATAAATATATACAAATATTTAGACAGCTATCAATGTATACATCCTGACACATATACAAATAAGTAAAAAAAAAAAAGTGCAGTATAAACTGATGATCATAGTGTGAAACTATCAGTTACCAAAGATTACACGTGTAAAATGTTGATTTTTAGATTCTACTAGCCTGGCGTTACTCAGTCGTACAATATGCTTAAACATATTTTAATTTATGCAGATTGCGTATGTGTTACTATACAGAATCAATTCTCTATTGCTTATTATATATTACGAGAAATAATTTGCCCGGTGGACTAATTAAAATAAAATAAAAAAAACAAAATAATAATGATGTCTTTCATCAAATTCCACCTGTATTTTTTATTTATTTTTTTTTTTTTACAATATCATGCCAGCTAATATTTGGGCTTGACAGTGAATGCCCTGGAAAAGTCACTTCTGATTAATGTTTAGTTTTAAAATATGCCAACGAAGAAATGATTTGCAGCTATTTTGAATGGTACCTCTTTTATCGTAAATTGAACTCATTAACAAGAAAAAATTAAAATAAAATGGTAAGGTACACCCGGGCTTGAACAGGGGGTCATTCGATTCAAATGTTATACCACTAAGCTATATCTCCAGATTATAATAAATCTGTTTTTTTTTTTTTTTAGAAATGATTTCCATAGCCCTTGAGATCCCTGGAGGGGCATAGGCCATCTACAACTTTTGTACATGTTTTAGTAGCGAGGAGTTCTTTTTACAGAATGAGGGTGCTGACCCTACGCCCAACCTTCCCAGAAGGTACATACAGTGCCTAGCCTTCCCAAATGGTCACCCATCTGGTACTGGCCAGGCTCAATGTTGCTTAACTTCGGTGATCTGGCGAGAACAGGTGTGTCAACGTGATTGTGCCGTACAAGAAATGATTTGCTGAGATTTTATTATCTCCCTTGGCCAGTGTAATGTAAAATAGTCCCCTGTAAAAATTATTCTTTTTTTTATCAACAAGAGAGAAATAAGAGAGACTATTTTTAAGATAGTTTTTTTTTTTTTTTGATTTTTGATACTTATCAGATGAATTTCTCTGCAAAACATATCTAAGAACACAGCCAGACATAAATTAGCATTGTGTGAAATCTGCAAAAGATAGGCTCAGCTATTTTGGAACCGATGAGCAAGGAACTCTTACACAAACTGACTTTTATATAATAGTAGACTGTATATATCCACTTGATCATTAATGATCAAATTTTTTTTGTAATGTTTATCTTTTTTTATTGAGTCACCGCTTATCAAGGCCTGGGAACCATTTAAGGATAAGGGTTAATGAGTGTCAGGTGAAACAACACTGATAATCAGGATGATGAAATTTAGGTAAAAACTGATTATTTAAGAGGATGGCTCAACAAGAACTTATTTACATTGGACTTGGTAGATGGTGAGACAGCACCATAATGATTGGTAATCGCGGAACTTGGGTCAGCTTTAATCATATAAGAGGACATCTCAACAAGAACTTATTTATTCATTTATTTATTGTGGGCTATTATCCTCATCTTTTAGTTGTCGTTTCACGATGTTTCGGCTTGTGGCGCAGTGGATAGAGACGTTGAATCTTTACAGCTCCAGGTGAGCATTGTCTGAAAATAGTGGTTTCAATCCTATGTAAAGCCGGCCAGAGGCTTAGTTGACCAAAACATGGTGAGACAAAAAACAACTATGGAAGGTAGTAATTACTGGGAATGCTGTTAGGAGATTCAGAGTTCCTATTCCATCGTGATTACCACCTGACGAAGGCCAGAGGAATAGTTGGGCGAAACATCGTGAAACAACAACTAAAAGATGAGGATAATAGTCCGCAATAAATAAATGAATATATAATACTCATCTCAATTGATTAAATAATAAGAACTTATTTACATTAAACTTGAAAACGACCATGTTATACTCAGCTGGGAAACGTTCCCATGATACTGTGTTCTAAAGATATGCAGTTCTAAGGAAAAAAATTTCTGTCATGGAGTTTTCGTTTAGCTTTGATAGAGGGTTATAGCTAGGAGAGTGTTTGTCGGGGGGATCATAGAGTGAAGCTCAGTCGAGCAACCAAAGATATTTAATAACTTGAATGGCCAACGTACAAATGTAAAAGGGTTTATTGATGCAATTGAAAAGTGCTCTTGAATTGGAAGCCGGGTTTAATTTCAGAAGAGTTTCCAATGGGTAGCTATTCTATACAAGTCCTGGATGTGAAGAATTTTCAGTGGGTCGTTGTTCTGCACAGGTTCTGGACTTTATAATTTTGCAAGCAAAGAGCAAAAAATCCTTCTCGTGTTGACACAAAGAAATTATGTGCTGGAATGCGAAAAGATTCAATTTTTATGGAGCAATTCTGGTTTCTGATTGGTTGATAACAGAATGTGAATCAATCTGATTCGTCAGTTCCTATCAAGAGCGTTTATAAATAGAATCTCTTAACTTTCAGGGGTCATACTCCATCATATATAAAAAATATTGCAACAAGTGCAATAGATAGTTATGAGTGAGGTAGCTGTAATGCATATGGGGAACAGCCTGAGTGTACTCGCACTACCATTATACTCCTTGAGGCTAGAATTATAAGTGCATCGTATAATTTCTAGCATCACTGCATGTCTTTCATTGCTTGTTCTCAGAGTTTGAGGGTTGGATGTTTTAATCGTCGACTTAGTCACATGGCTTCTCTCTACTTGATTTGGTCCATTACCAATACTCCTGTTGACCTATGATCAGGTTCTGCTAATGTTATCACTTCACCTCTTCCTAAGTCAACCTCTGGGACATCAAAATTAATTATTCTTCTTGGCCACTTGTGGACTACCATGTGTTGGATGTGGCTGAACTATATTCCAGTGTAAGGTCTCATCTACTGAACTGAGGTCAAACCTGGATCTCAGCTTATTGAGAGGGGCTCTATCAGCTTTGAGGAGCATAGATATATCATTGTATGATTGCCACAAGTTAGTCGCATGAATACTGTCACTACAACACATACACACACCATATTTAATATTGAGAAAGCAGAAAATGCCAAAAAAATGATGCGTATTGAGTCACAAAATTCAAACATTCAAATTCTGACTAAAAAAAAGAATTCATGCATTTTAATATATATATATATATATACATATATATATACTCATATATTTCTTCAACCTGATAAAATGTTTTGGTTCTTGCCCAGAATTCTCAATTTATTAAAAAAATAATTAAAAAAATAAAGAAAAATCTATAATGTACATACCTGTGGTGAAACAAAAATATCATATTCCAAAAATCATGTAAATTGATCAAGTAGTTATTAAAGAAAAGCATTTTTAAGCAATTAGAGGAAATTCGTAGGCATTAGAAAATAAATCTAGTAAGTTTGAATTGCAGAGTGATCTCCCTTGTTTTTTGAGGTTTTTAAAATGGTAGGTGAGATGGTCACTCATCTGATACTCATAAAATTTAATTTTCTTATTTAAAAATAAAACTATTTGATCAATTTATATACTTTTTGGGATATATTTTTTGTTTTGTGTTGGGTATGTACATCAGATTTTTTTTATTTTCGTTTTTTTAATATTGGGGAAATTCTAGACAAGAATCATTATTTAAAAAAAACAAAAAAACAAAAGAAACAAGCAAAAAAAAAAAAAAAAAAAAAGATACATTTAGTATTTTTGTAAAAGTTTAGTTTTTTAAGTTTAAAATAAAATAATCCCTTTCTTTACTACCTTCTTAAATTTTTAATTTTTGAAAAAAAAAAAAAATCAGCTCCTTGAAATTACTATATTGATTGAACATAATTTTTACATTACTGAAAATAAAAAAACTAATTAAAATTACTGTTCAATTTTTAGAAGAATCTTCATTTTTCTAGTTTAATATAAAATGTCCTTCCCTCCTACTTTCATTCAAAAGGAGTGTTGTACCTGCTAAAAACTGAAATTATTTTTTCAAAAGATTTGTCTTATAATATAGACATTTGGTGATAACAATCAGAAAAAAAATCTGAATAACAAAAATCGATTATTGTGAAGCATTTTATGTTATTTATGCATGCCATATGCATTTTAAAGTGTTCTTAATTAACATGCATTTGACAAGGATCAAACAAAACAAAAAGGTAATTTCGCCATCTAACCTGTCGTATAAATTGAGGACAAAATTCTGGATAAGGTCAATTGACCGAATGCGTGTTGTGTCATCGAGTCTGGCATGTTTGCAGCCTGTGAAAAGATCTCGTAAAATTTGATTCAGGTCGTGGCAGTTAAGTAGCGGGTCTTCTCCCTGGGGGCAGCCATGTTGTTGAAATATGAAGCGTACTCTGTCGATTGTGATCAGGTCCACTGAAATAGAAGAGGAAAGGAAAAGAATAAAAGTTAGTGATTTTCTAATACTGGAATAGAGACCTGCCCTAATGGAAGTGGGGATAGGGAAGCATCTCCAATTATGCCCCCCCCCCCCTCCAAATCCCCCATTTCTTTCTTTATGATTAAAGTAAAAGATTGATTGGTCTGTTTTAATGAATATCAACACTTCTGGGTTAATTAATGCCAACTATTTTGGTAAAAGATTTTTGTATTTGAGATCCATAATATCTTATAATCTCTACTGTTGTGTGCGTGTGTGTGTGAGAGAGAGAGAGAGAGAGAGAGAGAGAGAGAGAGAGAGAGAGAGAGAGAGAGAGAGAGAGAGAGAGAGTTTGTTTCCTATAGACTCGAAAATGGCTAGGTCGATTTTTATGGAATTTCATACAAATGTGCTTTACACGCCTGTCATTGTAATTAGATGGATTTTGTATCGGAATGGCTTTGATAAGTATCAATAATTGAAATAATTTGATGAAAGAAGGAACAGGCGATTTTAACCAAAGTTAACACCTTACACAGCCTAACATCAAAAGTACATTTGAGAAGTTTTATTACCACACAAGTCAAAAGGCCTGACATAAAAATCAATGGTAGGTTCTTTGATATGACAGGTGTATATTCGAAGTGTTTTTATTTAAAGCACAAGTGCAACATGATAATTAACTTTTTCATTTAAAACTTTAATTCAAGCCATAATATAGAAAACAATTTTATACAAACAGTAGGTTCTCTACAGTGTATTGGTCTACAGTAGACTACAATGTATTGTTGACTAAGTCACTGCAAGAAGACATCTGAAGCTTCCCTTCAGTGAACTGCAATAGGTCACCAACTAAAGCAGGAAATCAATTAATTTGATTGAAAAATTGGCAATTCTACGTATTTTGATGACAAAGATATGGGAATGTGAAACATTCATTGATCATCATTCAATCCTGTGCAACGTCGGGTCTCCTGCTAGTATTTAATAGATTCTATTTTGTGTATAAATTTGTAGATTAATTTCCTTTTGCATATGTAAATTTTATAAATAAACAGTCCCTAATTGCAAAAACAGAGGATTTAGCTTTGTTTATTAAGTTTATAGATATTATATTTTTGGTAAACTATAAGTTGTCACACTGACATCAAACAATTCCTTCATGGTGCCACCATTGTAGTATCTTTGTGGAATCAACACATTCTGTTATAAATTAGATCACTATCATTAGGACATGATAAATCGCTAACTATGGCGGTTCATTCTGCTCTAGCAGGAATGAATGAAAGGAATAGGGAAAGGACAACTTCCTCCCTTTATGATTTCCTACAACCATGTTTCCGTTCTAGCAGATTGCATTTTATTGTCAGTAATTGATTTTACTGCAATCAATTTAGTTTATTAGTTTCATACATAAAGCATTATTAGTTTCATACATAAAGCAAATTTCACAGTGTATAAGGATTATTTGATACTGGAGATATTCATAATCGTACCCTATTTCCAAAAGAGGGGAGATATAACATATGAGAAGTATTTGGAATCAAGTCTCCCCTTGCTGTTATTTCAGATCATTTGAAACTATAGCAGCAAGTTTTAGGCTTCCCTCCATCAAGGCCAAAGGTTTTGAGGAAATATCAGATATTTTGTAATTCATATGCAAAACTAGGAAAACAAATGACTATAATTGAAATATTTTATGGCTGTAAAAAAGTGCCAAAAATAGGCATGAGGTTTTGGGGGAAATTATATATATATATATATATATATGTGTGTGTGTGTGGAAAATATGCTTATATAATTATATTTCATCCTTTATACCACTCCTTTTATTTATAAAGCTCAATGTATGTTAAATATAACTACAGGGCATATACAAATAAATGATAAAAATTCTATACTGTAAATTCCAAAATATTGTTCATCTTACTGTTTATTTTTTTTCAGCATATTAAAATGTTCAATATTTTTCTTGATCAAAACAAATATATGTTTTGATCAGAAATAAAAGTGCAATGATAACACTTACATGAATTACATGCTTGTATATTTTCCATCATGTTATATTTTATTTTTCTGAATGTTAAGAAATTCATCATTTTTATCCGAGAAACACATTTTGTATACACTACTAGCTATCTGGCATTGCCCGGGATGCAATGTAATAATTTTAGTTTTTCATTTTATTTCTTTGTACACTTCTTAAACTTCTACAGAAAAAAAAAAGAAAATTTAGTTGATAAGTAAACAACCCTTATTTATAGTCTTCAATTAAATATGGGTTGATTTTTGTTTCTAGGTTATTGCTTAAAAATGATTTACATTGGTCTTCCATGGAAAATTAAGTAATTTTTAAAACAAATTGTAGTGAAATACGTTATATTGTTAATAACATGATATAATAATAAAAAATGAAAGTGGGCTTGTCAGAAGCAAAGTCTGATTTTTTTTGTCAGCTTAAATACTATTTGGGTTTGACTTTGAAAATATGACAAGATAATTTTATGCATCAAATATAGAATATAGATATAATAAATATGTTGCATACATTTCATAAATACATCATTCTACGAAATGTCTAATTTTTACAAATCAATATAATCTTTTATGAATATTATTTTTCATTTTATTAGACTAATGGTCTATTTCAAGAATAATTTTCAACCAACAATTTTTTTATCTTTGATTAGCTTTTTTAAGCTATTGTGAACAAAGTTTCCATTTAAAAAACATTGATGACTTACAGTTCAGTTTCTGCTGAAGGTAGCGCAATTTCATGGCAGTGCGGTATGCAGCAAAACGAATATTGTTAAAATCACCTGAAAAAAAAAAAAAAAAAAATAAATAAATATGAGAAAAGAGTTACATTACATATTTCAAAAACTGTTATCCTCATCAGTCTAATAAGAAGGGCTACCAATGTTACCCAGGGCCATAAAAATAGAAAAGATGTCAAAAGTGTGTATAACGTCTGTATATCAAAACTTATCTCTCTTCCTCTTTCAAATTGTCACTACCTTTCTCTCTTTTCCCTTCTTCATATTTTTCACAATAAGATAAGTGATTCACCCCTCCTTTATATAATAGATATAATTGAAAATAGTTGATCATGCCCCATCCTCACTCCCGATGGAATCTAGGTAAGTTGATCTCAAAGAATGAATAAATTTTTTTTATTTTATTTAAAAAAATTTAGATATTATTCAACCATGGCAATGCTGTTCAAGAATATACAAACTTTGTGGGTGTTTGGTTTGTAGTTTTTTTTTTACTTTTAGCCACACACACAGCTTTATATAATTAATTCAGAATGTTTTGATCATATATATATAACAGCAACAATGAAGATGATAACAGTCCAAACATGTAAATAGTAAAGTAAAATCTTATCTAAAAAAATTGTCAAATATGATAACTGAATTTAATGAAATTAATAATATTTAGATTTTACTTAAAGAATGAATCAGGCAATCATGCTATCTTCTATAATATAAATCTCATCTGTCTGTTTAAATGTATGTACATATATAGTATGTACATATGTATGTATGTTTGTTTGTATGTATGTCTGCCTAAAACTTTCGACAGAGGCGACAGATTTTCACGAAATCAGCATCGTTTTGAAGCTTGACCCTTCGGACGACAAACATCAAAAAATTAACTAAAAATATTAATTCCTTCAACCTAAACTGGGCCTTTTTTCTACAGGAAGGGGTCGCTTTTTTTCGCCAATATTTTTGAAATTCAACACCTCTTTTCGATTGACTAACCTTAATTTAAACATTTGTTACTTCCGGTTTGGCGATGGGTGCCACAGCAAAGACGTCATGTTTTTTTTTTTAATGTTCTTTTCCTCCTTTGTGGTACGGGTTCGAGCATTCCTGCCTACTACCACTTTTTTTTTTTTTATTTGATAAACCCCCACCTCCAAACAGCCGAGCAACGCCGGCCACCCAGGCTAGTCTATATATATAAAAGGCAATATGTGTCAGTGTGTGTTTGCAGGTCTCCCCAAAACTTTCAACACATGCAAGGAAACACTAACAAAATCGGTATTGTTAGAAAGATGAAGCTCTCAAACGACAAATATCCAAAAATTGACCAAATACATTAATTTTTTTCACTGTCAACTGGGCTGTTTTTTTCCAAGGAGGGGATCAGTTTTTGCATTGACATTTTTGCAAAGTCATTCACGCCTCACAATCTCAACGTACATATAGAAGACGTTATTTCGAAGGCTACATCAAAAATTGCATGGGCGAGACGACTAAACCGTTTGCTTTTTTTTTTTTTTTTTTCATCTCCTTTTCCTCTTAGTGTTACAGCCTGGCTATTGTGATTAATTTTGTTTTGTTTTTGTACTTGCATGGGTACTTGCTATTTTCATTTTTGTTTTTTCAGGGGGTTGGTTAATTTTTTTTATTTGCACTTATATGGATACTCGCTGCTACTTTGACTGAACATTTTTTTAAGGGTTGGGTTTCTCAATAACCTTAATATACCACCTCTCTATGAGTCCATGTTAAAAAAAAAAAAAAAAAATTCAATCGAACTCATCAATGTTGATATTTAATCCTGATTGATATGTTTCATTTCTTATCAATTTTATTTTTATTAATCTATATACATAAAACAGTAAATGTATGCATGAGAATATATTTAACCGATAAACTTAAACCACTGGTTACATAATGAAATTAACAGGGAATCAAGGATGGTTTATAACGAGTAAAATCTTTGTTTGGATGGATGAATTACGTGTACAGGAATATATCGGCAAGTTGAAATGAACATTTTGCATTTCAACTTGCCGACATTTCTATGCACAAATTCATTCATAGCTTAAAGTAGTTTAATTTTAAATCTTTCTTATAGCTCAAACGGTACAGAATGTAGCTGGAGCACTAAATGTTTTGGTTTCGATTCTAGCTGATGTCGGCCTAAGTCATTTATTTTTTAAAAAGTTTTCAACTTCGTACCATCCATCTATCTATCTAAAAGATATTAGTTTTTTTATATTTAAATTTCATTCAGAAAAATAATTTTTCAAAATAAAAATTTATTATTTGAACAAAGAATACAATATTACCTCCCAAAAATAATTTGTAAGACTTGATACCACAAGATTCATTGATCTGTGATCTAATTCATCTCAT
Organism: Euprymna scolopes; assembly: GCF_053919585.1. NCBI lineage: Eukaryota > Metazoa > Mollusca > Cephalopoda > Sepiida > Sepiolidae > Euprymna > Euprymna scolopes. The sequence goes on from NC_136498.1 coordinate 68,816,035, forward strand.
TATTCTGATTATATATATATATATATATATATATATACACACTAGCTGTACCCGGCCACGCGTTGCTGTGGCTCAGTTTGTTAAAATGGAACACATTTCTCAAGAAAAATTGCATTTTGTTCGTTTATTTACCTTTATTATTTTTTGCAATTTTTTTTATCAATAAAAGTTGTTTTTTTCCCCCCCAAAAAAATTAATTTTTTACCATAAATTGTTAGGTGAAAGTTTTTTTTTTTTTTTTTTTAAAGAAATTTGGCAGTAAACGTTTCTTTTTGAAAACGGAATTTTTATTATAAAAAGAACAGATGAATGCTTTATATGAACATTGTAAATAGTTAGGTGAAAGTAGAGAAAAGTTTGATTTTTTTTTTTTTTTCAAGAGACTGTACAAATTATTTTGTTTCAACAAATGTTAAGAAAAACAGAAAACATACTTCCATCATTAATTATGCAAAAAAAATAAAGTGGAAAACTTTCTGTTATTAATGTTTGCTAAAAAATAAATACAGTAAACTTCGCTGAAGTGTTAGCATATGCTGCATTTTAAAAAGTTGGTTCATGCTGACAATTAAATAAAATAAACGTCTAAAAATTAGTAAAAATAAGTAAAATCATGAATGACGGCTCTTGGGGGGGGGCAAGTAAGTAGGAACAACACAATCATTTGTGTAAAATAATTAATATTGAGAAATTGTAACCAATACCAAAAAAAAAAAAAATACCTGATACCAAATGCAGTAAAATTCAAGTAGTATACGTGCTGAAACTGTGTTTAAGTTATTTTTTATTTCATTTCTTTTATTAAAAGTTGTCTTTCCAATAATTAACTGGTTGCATGTCGTTTAACCATTGGGGACTTCACTCTTGGAAAATTGTATAAAAAATCTATGACTATCACTAACTCTAAATTTGGGAGTGCAACTCGAACTTAGGGTTAGTGATAGATAAGTCGTTTGTTAGGTGTGTCAGAAATTTCGTGAAAAATATTGAATAATTCCACCCTGTTTTCCAAGCTTATAACTCCTCGAAAAATGTAATTCAAGCCCTAAGTTTTTTTTCAATTAAAGGAGCAAGGACCAAGGTTTCATTTAAAAGAAAAGAAAACAAAAAAAACAAACAACGTGGTTTAAAAAAAAAAACAAAAAAAAACGTTTTAAACTTCGGACTTTACAGGTAAATTTCTAAAAAACATTACTTTTTTTTTTTTTAAATTTGAATATATTATTTATTGATCTTTTCTCTTCAATTTGTGATATATAAAGCTTTGGTGAGTAAATTAATTATTTACTTTTTAATAGACATTTCAAAATGGGAGGTGTGAATTAATTCGGCCCCCTGTCTTTCCAAGCTTATAACTACTCGAAAAATATAATTTAAGCCCTAATTTTTTTTCAATTAAAGGAGCAAGGACCAAGGTTTCATTTAAAAAAAAAAAAAAACAAGAAAAAAAACGTTTTTTTTTTAAAAAGAAAAGGTTTTAAACTTCGGACTTTACAGGTAAATTTCTAAAAAACACTACTTTTTTTGTTTTAAATTTAAATATATTTATTGATCTTTTATATTCAATTTGTGATATATAAAACTTTGGTGAGTAAATTAATTATTTACTTTTTAATAGACATTTGAAAATTGGGGGGGGCTTGAATTAAAAAAAAACGTTTGTCTAAAATATTATATTCAGTTTATTGGAAAGAGCATAAAATTTCACATTGACCCTGAAAATATCGTAAAAATTGAATCAATAGAAAAATTTTGATAGATTTTTAAAGTTTAAAAATTGAAAATACTGAGCTCGTAAAATTCAATTAATTTCATTACTGTTTTTTAAAAAATAAAAAAATAATATTACTTTTTATACAATTTTAATAGTTTATTTTGGAAGTATAATCCATAAAGAAAAAAAACAACCCACCTTTAAAAGAGAAATTATGAGTTTTTTTTATATTTTATTCGCAGTTTCGTGTTAGGGGTGTCAAAAATTCCTACAAAAATTCTGATACACCTAGTCATTTGTTTACAACTACTGAGAAATTAAGCCGCCTTACTCCTTAAGCGATAAGCGGATATTTGTTTATTATTTTTTTTTTTTATTCAGTGTGTAAAATCCACTTTGAACAACATATTTGGAAATTAGAAAAAAACAAAAACAAACAAACTTTGTTTTAGCATGTTATAAGTATTTAGGTTGGTAGATAATTAAATTCTACTGTGTTTGGTATAAGTTTTTTTTTTGCTGTTGTTTCTTGCTTTTTAGAATGTTTGACTAAGGGGGTTGCTTAGATCGTATTTTAAACAAAACTACGGAGGTTGGAATCCCCCCCCCCCTAAAATGTACTTGGAAAAATCGATTTTATAGCGAGATTAAAGAATGGTTGCCAGAAAAAAAAAAAGATGAAAAACAAAACAAATAATCAATAAATAATTGTTACCAAAGGCGATAAATGCTACTTTTTTTTACTTACATGAATGAGTTTATTTTATATTTTAAAGTATTTTCAAGCGCTTTTCTTTATTTTTTAATCTAAAATTGCGGGTGTGTAGGTGTGAAATATCTCCAGATTTTCTAGAATTCCCCACTAGATTGCAAACGAAATCTCCAGATCTAGCGGGAAAACTGCTAAATTGGAAACACTGGTCATGTGACGGCAAGCGGTGATAAATAATTGTCCATAAATAAATAAAAAAAAAAAATGGCCTATCGGTACAAAGAAAACCACCTATTTATTATAGAAAAATTAAGTATAATGTTATAATTAAAAAGAGATATATAAAAACATGCATGGGTACACTAAACATATACCAAAATGTCGAAGCAATCATTTATTTAGACTATTAATTACGAACGAACCAAGAATGACATTTTTATATATATAGATATATAAAAGTGAACGTGTCTGGGTATCTGTGTGTCTGTCTGTGTGTGCGTGTACATTTCCCAATGCAATAACTGTCAATTTGAAGTCTACAGACTCGAAATATGATATACAGGGTAATGAGATTTGGGAAAATCTATGTGATCGGTTTTTGGACAAAAATTTGGCTGTTTAGGGATCAAAACTCAACGATTTGACCTTTGAGAACTATAGCAAACTCCTCCGACAATTTTGGGTCTAAATACTTGAAATTTTAGATATAGGTTCCTTTGACATGGATCTAACTTAATTTGTTGTGAGCCCAAAACAATAAATGTTAAGGTCATAATAGGGGTCAAAGTAAAAAAATTGACCGTTTTTTTTTTGCTCAACATACACCTCCAAACACCCGGGCAACGCCAGGCTGAAATGCTAGTATAATATATATATATATATATATATATATATATATATATATATATATAATAATCAATAGAGAATTGGCTTTGTAATAATAAATACCAAATCTGCATGAATTAAAATATATTTAAGCGTACTTTACTACCGGGCAAGACTGATGGAAAAACTTTTTTGTTACATTAAAACAGTTGCACACAAAATCCTGAATCGTCCACACATTGTTTTTCATTGACTGTGAGCAAGCACGTAACCTACTTTGAACACGATTTTCTGATTAACAAATGTTCATGCAAAATGCTTCCTGATATCTTTAACACCTCTGCTATTCACACAATTTCAATTCAAAATAAAAAAAAAATAAAAAAATTAATTAAAAAAAACAAATTTACTTTTAAATTTAAATTTTAAGATTTAAAAAGATTTTGTGATCATTTTTTAAAATATTTTTCAGAAACAACTGACTCATTTGTGCCTGCCTGAACACGTTTTAAAGTCAGCAATAAATCACTTCTTAATCACTGTTTCCAATGAAGCAAAGTCTGATTACCACTTACCAAGCTATGACTTTGTTTAAACATTTTTTTAATATCAAAAAGCAATACTTAAATCAACATATGAAACAATGGTTGGATCATTCTATCACTCCAGAAAGTATCTCACTACAGACAAATCCTCTACCTGCACATCCTAAAATGAAGTACTGTTGCCACATCTTGGGATGAGCTGCTAAGACTTCCTTTCCTGCCCTGACAGGTACAAAACCACCTCTGAAATCTAGTGGGTGAGAACCTTTTCTCCTCCCTACTTCCTCTTTATCACAGAAGAGACATTGCTAGACTTTTATTACTCTATTTTATTACTCTATCCTTATTTTCATGACAGGTGCTCGACTGAGCTTCATTTTATGCCCCCCCTCCCCGTAAAACATTCACAAAAAAATACTTGTCTAGCTCCAAAAATTGTCAAAAATTTGATAAGTTGACATTAATATCCAAAAGATGCTCAATCCTCTAGGGTTGTTAGGGCACTGCATTATTTCATGCATCATGTCTTGGGAAAGAGTAGCCTAGTAGTGCTCACTCCTCTCTAGAGCACACATACCATTTGGTCTTACCAAATGGTCACACATTTAGCATTGTCCAGGTTCAAAATCACTTAACTTTGAAACTGGTGTGCTAATGTGATTATGCCGTATGTTGTTGGGACGATTAATCGTAATCTGAAAAATCAAAACTTTTCAGAGTATCAGAATTGAAAAAAAATCATGCCTGTTTTCTGATGATTCTTTTAATTTTTCTTTTTTATTTGGTTTTGTTTACAACCAAATCTTCCACTGATAATAGTAATGGTAAAATATTTATTGATTTTAAATCACCAGTAAAACTAAAATATATAAATCACCCCACAAATGTATTTTTACGCATGAGGAAATATTTGCACATTTAACATGTGTTTTTATGGGAATTAGGAAAAAGTACAATTCTATAATTAAGTATTTAGAGATTTATAAAGGACTGGAATTGGAATCTGTAATTGTATCGGAATCAGGAAAAATATTGGAGTCGCCCTATCACTAATATATACACAGTAGAACCCCAGGATACGGCAATAAAAATTAGTAACAAAATACAGTACAGTATATAATACACATGTATAATCAAATATTATAGCATTATAACACTGTTCAACTAAATACTGAGAATCCATGCTTCATAAAATTATTAATTATTATTATAAATAACACCGTAAGGCAGGGCAAATACCGTAACCAAGAGCTGGAAAAACATTGTATTCTATATCGTAACCTGGAAAAAAAAAAAAAAAAAAAAAAAAGAAAGTATCCTAGAGCTATCATATCCTGGAGTTCTGTATATTTTTTAAATTCCATTCTAAATTACACATAAAAGCATTTTGTACAACGTAACTGGTTGATAAAAATTGCTACTTCTAGTTTTACTATAGTCTAAAAACACTACACTTTTAATCTCCCATTCTTTTTAACAGTAAAGAGATAATTTCGGCTGTTTAAACTGCTGAAAACTTTGAGAAAAATCAAAGATATTTTGAGATGCAAACATTAGGTGTTCACTTCGTTCTTTCTTATTTTTCTTTTTTTCCAAGTAGGCGATGCCAGGCTAACATAGATTATTTATTGCGCACTTGAGATTTATGCCAGAATCACAGACAGAAATAGTACAAATTGTAATAAGACTCAACCAAAAGGTAGCTCAGGAGGTAGGCTATAGAACTGTAGGTAGTAAGTTTCAGGTTCAAATCAGATTCGCATGTTCATTCTTCAACATGCAGCCAAAATGAATTGTTTTCTGTATTATCTGGATTCTTCAAACTACTGTTCTCATCTTGAGTGTTATCTTCACAATGATTCGGACGATGTAACCTTTGACCTTCTTCAGGTGTATCTTATTGGACTTGGAAATCTTTCAGTCAAACTTGGGAATTTTACCAAGTACTTTATCCACTACACTACTCTTCACTGGTGACGTAGGGGAATAAGTAAAATTCAGTTGTAAGTTACACTCTTCTGGAGATCAAGAGCTCAATCCGCAATGAAATTTTATTAAGTATGGATTCTCAGTATTTAGTTGAACAGTGTTTACTATGTGAGTAAAGCTAGATAGTTAACTATGAAAATATATGGCAATTAAGCTACAGAGAATTTTCTGTGTTTGATCCTACATATATATATATTTTTTTTTGACAGGAGTCACCACTTATCAAGGTCCGGAGGCCACTCGAGGATAAGGGTAAATGGGTGTACAATAGTCAATGGGATTATAGCGTAGTAATCATAAGTAGTGGAAATTTTGTAAATTAGATCACTTAGGGGGACGGTTCATCAAGAACTTGTTTACGTTGGACTTGAAGATGACCAAATTGTAGTCAGCTGGAAAGCAAGTAAACAGAACAGATTTCCACAGGCGTGCAGTTCTAAGAAAGAAGCTTTGTTCATAGAATCTATGTTAAGGTTTAGGCACAGATAAAGAGTGGAGGAAATTATTGATAGTGGTTTCAGCTAGACGAGTGTTTTTTTGTGAAAGTTTGGAGCTCAGATGAGCACTTGCCATGAAAATAACAGCAGAGACAAGCTCGCAACGTCTCCTCTGTGGGAAAGAGGTTGCAGGGAAGAGAAAAGGGCATCTCCCACTAAGCTACAAAGTCTATTTTGAACTGTCAAGGCAGGATAAACTGCTTCTAGCAGTTCCTGTCCAGGTGTGGCCACAGTACTCCATCATTGGATGTACCTGGTTTTTATATAGGAAGAGAATTATATCAGGAGTGAGATATCTTCTGGAGCTGTAGAAGGATCCTACCATTTTTCCAGTGACCTTGGCAACGCATTTGATGTATGTGTTCCATTTCAGATCAGGAGTAAAGATCAAGCTCAGAAGATTGTCAAAACATGGAACCTCGCCAAGACGAGAGCCATTCATTTCAATTGATGCCAGATGGAGATCAGAATGGTGATGATGTAAATATAGGAGCTTGGTTTTAGATGCATTAAAAGTAACCAGTCACCGCTTTCTCCATTGTACCACATGCTCAAGATCATATATATCTTATTTTTCTTTTCACCTATCTTATTCTTCTCTTACTTCTTCCATACTTAATTTGTCCAGATTTATTTATATTTTATAATTTATTTTTTTTTACCAGAATTTTATTGTAAATGTTTTTGAATTTTTGAAATTGTTAAAGGTTTAAAAAAATTTTGGTACCGTTAAAAAGAGCGATCTCTCAGACACAATATTGAAAAATGGGGGGAAAAATCGTCAATTATGTAGTGTAGAAATGTCATTTTGTTTGAAGGGGAGGTCAGGTAAAAACCTTGCTTTCGACACTGTTTGCAAATCACGCATGCGCGAACGGTGGTTTCGTCGTTTTGTTTTAAAAAACGCTAAATTAGCAACGTCATAACGTGTCGTTATAGTCCGGTGGATAATGTGCTCGCTTACGGCCTTATCTTTTAAGAGTTTGCATCTGGCACATGTCATTTTTTTTAATTAATTTTTTTTTTTTTTACTAAGACGATAAGTTTTTTCTGTCCTATCTTAACACGATAAGTATAAAAACGTTTATTTTTAACTTTTTTAAACTGCCCAATAATCGCGTTCTTTTTTATTTTCACGTTTTCATCATTTTACACCATGACATAGCATTTTTGGTTTTCAAATTAAAGTGCACTTATCCCACCCTCTCCATTTATTATTTCACGACTGGAAAAACTCAAGGCCTGTCTCCATTTATTGCTTACAAATTTTGCTTTTGGTTTCTATTGTGGCTGATGGCACCCATGGCACATTTTTTTCCTTTAATAAATCAAAATATGTTTAAGTGGATTTTACAATCAGTATTTTCTTTTTACGTTTACTTTTGTATAATGCCAGCTTTTTCTCCTCTTCTGACAAGAAGCATTTAGCTTTGAAATGCCATGGCCTAAAAAGGTTTCTCTCTTATTGCTCTTCCTGCAACCCTTATTGACTTGATAATGTAATAAAGTTTCTATGTAACTTTATGCTTTATATATATATATATATATATATATATATATATATATATATATATATTTATTATATATATGTACTAGCAGTTCAGCCCGGCTTTGCTCGGGCCTTATGTACTGTTTATAATTTTTGTGCATACATATATATATTAAAATGTTTGACTCATGTCCAGGTAACCTACATCAAAATTTCAAGTGTTTAGACCCAAAATTGGCGGAGGAGTATGGTAGAGTCTGCAAATGTCAACTCTTTCAACTTTTTTCTCTTGACAGCCAAATTTTTGCCCAAAAACTGATTAAAAAGCTTGCTGCATGTCTGAATACCTTTTATATAAAATTTCAAATGTTTAGACCAAAAATTGGCAGAATAGTTTGCTAGAGACTGCAATGGTCAAATATTTTGAACTTTGACCTCTTAGCAGCAAAATCTTCGGCCAAAAACCGATTAAAAAGGTTGCCCTATGTCTGAATACACTATATGTAAAATTTCAAATGTTTAGACCAAAAATTGGGGCTCAAATCAAATTAAAATGTTTGATCCATGTCCAAGTAACCTACATCTAAAATTTCAAGTGTTTAGACCCCAAATTGGCGTCAGAGTTTGGTAGAGTTTTCCAAGGTCAAATCGTTGAACTTTGACTCCTTGACAGCCAAATTTCTGTCCGAAAACCGATTAAAAAGATTTTCCAAATCTCAATACCCCTGGTGTCAAATCTAGAGTCTGTAGACTGAAAATTGACAGAGTAGTTTGGTAGGGAAATGTACACACACACAGATAATTCCACATTATAGATATATATAAAATTTAGATGTATTGAACTTTAAAAAGTTCAAACATTTTTTCGAAAGTGCACAATACATATGTAGAGCTTTTATAAGTAAAATTACAGAAACATAAAAAATCATTGAGCCCCTTATTAACATAAAAATTAGATTAATCTGTTTATTCTCTGATGTTTATATAATTTTACTTATCAAAAGCTCTACATATGTATTAAACACTTTTGAAAAGATATTGTTTTTGTTTTTTTAAGCTCAATATATTTAATATATACATACATATATATACTCCTATAAATTCGTTTCTCTTTTGTGTGTATTGATATTCATATCAAAAACCCTCTTTTCTATTTATTTAAAAAGAAAATACAATGTTCTTATATATGGATCGTAGAATTGCATTCACTAGCAAAAAGATCTAGCTAATTTGCATATTCTTTTAAACATTCATTTTAATTAATTCCCTATTAGTTTTTTTTCGGTTTTCTAATGGAATGATCATCTTTAGTCAACTATTACGTGTAATTATATTCATGCAGATATTCTACATGATTTATACTTGCATAATATTTGCGTAAAAAGTGTGCAGTAAACAAAATTGTTTCCATATATATTTATCTATACGTATATATTTTTGTTTTTCTATCTATATATCTAGAAAAGTGAACGCGTGTGTGTGTGTGTGTGTACATTTCCCTACCCAATAACTCTGTCAATTTTTAGTTTACAGACTCGAAATTTGATATACAGGGTACTGAGATTTGGAAAAATCGATGTGATCGGTTTTTGGCCAGAAATTTGGCGATTAAGGGGGTCAAAGTTCAACGATTTGACCTTTGAGAACTCTACCAAACTCCTCCGACAATTTTGGGTCTACGCACTTGAAATTTTAGATATAGGTTCCTTGGACCTAACTTAACTTGATTTGAGCCCAAAACAATAAATTTTAAGGGGTCATAATAGGGGTCAAAGTTGAAAAAAAATTGACCTCTGCGGTCTCTTCCAAATTACTCAGACAATTTCTGGTCTAAATATTTGAAATTTTACATAAAGGGTATTCAGGGATAGGGCAAACTTTTTCATCAGTTTAGGTCGAACATTTTTAGTTACCAATATATAAATGTATGTATGTATGTATGTATGTATGTCTGTTTGCATATCTGCCTTAAACTTTCAATAGAGGCGACGGATTTTACCAAGATCAGTATCGTTTTAAAGTTCGACCTTTCATACGACAAACATCGAAAAATTGGCTAAAAACATTAATATCTTCCCCTTCAACTAGGCACTTTTCTACGGGGGGGGGGGGGTCACTTTTTTCGCCGATATTTTTGAAAGTTATTCTCTCCTTTAGATTGTCTAGCCTTAATTTAAAAAAATGTCGCTTCCGGTTTGGCGTGGTCGTAACAGCATAAATGTTAGATTTTACCCCGTTCTTTTCCTCCTTTGCGGTACGGGTTCAAGCCTGCCTCCCTACTACCACTTTTTTTTTTTGCTCAACATACACATCCAAACACCCTGGCAATGCCGGGCTGAAATGCTAGTATATATATATAAATGTAGATATGTGTGTCATATATATATATATATATCTATATATATATATATATCTATAATATAAAGCTGAAGTCTGTGTGTGTGTGTCTGGTTACGAATAGGCTCCTATATGGTTGACTATTTTGAAAAACTGATTGCATATAATGATAGATGTATCGAGGATCAGGAATGGGTATGTTTGATCTGGCAACATGGTGGTTCATAAAAAATTGTGGCGTCCGCGTTCGCGCCTGGCCCCCAAAGTATGAAAACAAAAATTTTTAAAAAAATAAAACTTTACAAGGATTTTTGATATAGATGTACATAAAACATACTTATCAAAGTATTCTTAGCTTAAATAGGGATGGTATAATAAAATTGTGGGGTCTGCGTTCGCGCCTGTACTCCATGGAAATATGGCACAAACAAAGACTTTTCATATCTATTTCTGTAAGTATACGTTGATAATTGTTTCAGTTTGAAGAAATAAGGTATAATAAAATTATTGGGTGTTCGTTCGCGCCTGACCTCCATAGAATGTAAATATGTCACAAAGTTTAACAAAGTTTTTTAAAAGGGGTGTGGGTTCACAATAACACCTTAACTTTAATCTTAATTCACGTTAGCTTTTATTTATTTTTTTGAGTTGAATCATATTGTGTCGAATAAATTCACCTCATAAATTCATGTTCTTATTAAAGTGAAAGCCAAAAAAAAAAAGTCAGAACTTTAGACAATTCTTGACACAAATTTTGCATAACTCTTTTCCTTCTCCACTTGCACGTGGCACTCTTTTGAAAACAGATACATAATAAAAAATAAGAATGTTACTTGTTATTGTGTCAAAAGAAGGAAAAAATCCTGCTCACGTGATTACGTTATCTTTAAAAACATTTCATCATCATGACGGGCTCCTTGCCCAGACCAATGTGACTCTTCCTCTCAAGAGTTTCCTGTCTTCCATCAGTTGCCTCAGATCTTCAGGTTCACAGTTGGCGTCGTGTGCTATTTGTTGGATATACATGGATCTAGGTCGTCCTCTGCTTGCACGTCCGTGTCGTGGAGTCCATAGCAATACATCACTCACCAATTCATGCTTGCTCCTTAGACAAGCAACGGCAAATCGTAGCCTTCTTTCTCTGATGGTATTAGATATGGAAGGTAGGTTGTCATAAAGTTGCTGCTTCGTGGGATGATTTTACCAAGATATATTTAATATTGTTCTTAGCATACGGGTGTATGTGCCATCTAGTTTTCTTTCCAATCTTTTGGTGAGTGTCCAGGTTGTAGCACCATAAACAAGGACAGACTCTACCATTGCCCTGAAGAACTGCCTTTTCAGTTTGTCAGCCAGTCCCGAAGTCCATACTGAATGTAGCCCATCCAATGTGGTCCATGCTTTTGAGATGCGAATTCCGATATCTCTCTCTGTGGAAACTATGTTGCTGCCCAGATACGTAAACTCAGTGACTTCTTTCAGTGTTGACCTCTCCTTTCACATTGAAAGTCATAAACTTTGTCTTAATCGCATTAATGTGGAGACCAATTTCATTTGCTGACTTTTCTAGCTTACGTAACAGTGTTTGCGCATCATCAGTGTTGTTCACGAACAAAGTAATATCGTCTGCGTAATCTGCATCAGTTATGTGTGCTGATTGATGACGTCTGTTTCTGGATTCATTTAGGGTGAAGTCTAGCATGTTGTGTATATCAACAGAGGTGCGAAGTACAAAGTCAAGACAGACAATGAAAAGAAAAGGGGCAAGAGTATCTCCTTGTAGAACCCCAGTGCGGATGTCAAAAAATTCAGTGTCCCCATCTGGGGACCTGACCATTGCTTGAGTGTGCTCATATAGCATCATGATAGCATTAATGACTTCATTTGGAATGCCATATGCTTTTAATATGCTGGCCATTTTTCCTCTATGTATGGAGTCGAATGCTTTGGAGAAATCTACAAAGATCATGACTGCCTCAATGTTTTTTGCTTTGACTCCTTCAATCAGTCTCCTAACAGTAAGTATTTGACTAGTAGTAGAGCGATTCTTTCTAAATCCATTTTGGTTCTTCCTGAGCACTTCTTCAATCTTTGGTTGAATACGGTTGAGAAGCATGGCATTGTAGATTTTTGCTGCAATTGGAGTGAGTGTTATTCCTCTGTAGTTGCTTGGTATGCTTAGGTCACCCTTCTTGGGGAAGGGAAGTATGCATCCTTCCCTCCATATATTAATAGTTTTTTGATTATATACAGAATTGCATGAATTAAGAAGTATGTTATTGAAACCACCTGTCTTCCATACTTCAGGAGGAATGTTATCTAAGCCTGCAGCTTTGCGATTCTTGGTCTTCTTTAGTACATTTAGAAGTTCCTCCATTGTAAAATCACCCTTCTCAATATCGAGTTCCTGTACAACAATCGGCTGGTCTGTCACTTCTGGTTTGTTTCCGAGTAGCTTTTCAAAATGTGCTTTCCATTTCGAACATGCATTTTCCGGAGTGTTTGCCTTTAACTTAGCTTTGGCAGGTCGTTTGCGCCCAGATATCTCATTTACTACTTGCCAAGCCAGATAGGATTGTTTGTTATCTGCTGCATTCTGGATTCGATCTATTTGTTCTTGAACATACTTCTGTTGTTCTGATAGGTACATCATACTAAGCTCTTGAAGCGCCTGCTTCCTTAATTTTGTATTCTGTTGAGTGGGGTATTTATGTTGCTTTTTGATTATGTTTAACTTTTCTTGTTTTAATATTATTTTGTCATTTTCCCACGGTACTTTTCGCTTTACCTTGGACTTCAGAGGTATACACTTCTTTGCTGCTTCTTGGTGCGATCTAACAAAGTTTTCATAGGTGGTATTAGCAGTTGGTTCCTGCTCTTGTGCTTGTAAAGCATCAAATCTGTTTCGCAGTTCGAATATGAATCTGTTTGATCTGATTGTCGTGTGACAACGTTGACCAGTTGTAGGGCTGTCTAGATGATTTTTTAGTTTTGTTCGCTCGTAGGCTTAATTTCAACTTGGAGGTTACAATCCTATGATCAGTAAACGCACAATAGAAACTGCTATAAGCTTCAGTTATGACAGCCATTGATCCACTTCTTATTCATAAAAAGATAGTCCAGTTGTGCCTTGTCTCCATTTGGGGATTGATGGGTCCAGAGCTTACCGGGTCTTTTCTGCAAACGAGTATTCATGCATTGTAGGTTGTTTTCGAGGAGAAAAGTTAATAGATACTCTTGATTTCGGTTTGTTCCATCATGGAAAGAGAACTTATGCTTGTTGTCTTCCCGTCTTATATGTGCATTCATGTCACCCCCCAATAAACAAATTATGTTTGGGGATTTAGCGCACTATTGCTGAGAGTTCATCGTAGAAATTCAGGATCTCTTGCTTGTCACTGACGTTGGTAGGGCTGTAGCAACAAATAACAGTAGTAGCAGGATTACCACTGAAGGTAGCAAGAATTATCCTTTGTGTTATCTTCTCAGCACTGTTCAAACATTTACATAACCTTTTTATTTTTATTTATATATCTGTTTAAGCTTTTTTTTTTTTTTGTCAGTGTACTAGAAGGAATTCAGTTGATTACAACCCTTTCTGCGTGTTCTTTACATTATAATAGTACAACCCTGAATCCGACGGCGCAATACTACACCATTCAATACTGTAAAACTGAAACAAAGCTGTTCTGCTTGAAAAGAGCGCCATTTTCTTATTCATATTTATATCGATTCTTTGCTTTAAAAAACTAAAGTAATTACGTGTTTACTTTTTTAATATCCCATTTTGCTGTTTTGGATTATTTTACTAAAGTAAGTAAAGCTTCATTATTTTTCAAAACTGTTTTTGTTTCTTTGTTTTTCGATATTTCATTGATATTATTTTAGTAAGAGTGTTTAGTAGAAAAGCCAACAAATGACTACCCAAAAAAATAAATATACAAGAAATAAATGTTACCATAGTCAATAAAAGTTCAGTTGATGTTTTTGTTTTGAAATAGGTTTTAATGCTCTTTACTTGAAATAATTTCAGCGAACCGAAATTAAAACAAAATTTGAGGCGATAACTACTTAAATGAATTTTTATATAAACTACACATGCCATAATCGAATATTCCTCAAGCACAAAATAATGGAAAACATTAAAATATGTTTATAAATATTCCTTACATTAACGGAACTCTCTTAAATTGTTAACACAGAATGCTCAGGTGCCCCTCCTTCAAATTGAAAACGGGGCTCTCCATTTCAAAGTCGCTGCCATTTTGATTTTTTTTAAACCGGTTCGCGAATTAAAAAAAAATTTTTTTTTACAAACTACTTAAAAATACAAACCAATGAACTTTTCTACCATAAAAATAAATTTTATTGACATTTATTTCTTGTATATTTGTATTATTATATATGTAACATTTTCTCTTTGTAAGGAAACATCATTTTGTTGGTCTCTCTTGGCTAGGAATGGAAACAAAGTTGATATAAAAAAATAAAGTTTCGCGAAAATTATCTTTACTTTCATCATATTTTGCTTAGGGTAAAATTTTTGAGTATCAAAACCTATCTCTTTACAACCCCCTCCTTTTCATAACCTATCATACTTTCATCAATCACAGTCCATTTTCTGTAGGTTGTTTTTGGACCCAGTCAATGACGGGTACTTTTGCTAGTATATATATATATATATATATATATATATATTTAATTTAAATACCAAAAAAAAAAAAAACAAGAAATGGGCAGGTGAAATTAAAATTTCCTTAAGGCCTTATCGTCTGACCCTCTAAGAGGAAACGTCAGAATGATAAATTAAAAACTAAGAAAACGAATGAGGGAAGAGGGGAATTTTGGTTTCAGTTGGAAGAACAGTGGAGAAAAAAAAAAAAAAAAAAAAAAAAAAAAAAGAAAATTCTCACTGTTCAGGTGGTTTTAAATCAATGAATATCTCCAACTGGTGTTTCAGAATCTTTTGTCTACACAGGCTAGGTCGAGAGTTGTTAATAACTAACGCCTCAATGATATTGAGATGATAGTTCGACCTAGCACTGTATAAAACAGAAAACCACCCATCGGAATATTGATCGACACACCTATTTATACTCAACAGGTGATTACCAATGGCGGACTCATGAGCTTGGGAGTGCCCGGATGTTCTCGAAACCTGGTGTAGTCGAATATCCCGAGGGATATGTTGGGATATTCTCATTTCTAATCTTTGGGATGTTTTGCCAACGTAGTCAGCTCCACACTGACAAACGAATTTATAAACAACAGAGTTCTTTTGAATGGTTGGCAAAACATCTTTACGAAAAGAAGAGAAAAAGGTTCGAGTTGTGTAAACTACTCTAAGCATAGTAGCTGGAAAACAACGTTGAGTAGCAGAAGAAATCCTTTTAACAATATGAAGGCCATCAGGACCCAACCATGGTAATTTTAGATAAATGGGACAACGTGATGGACCAATATATTTACCACTATTAAATGTAGTAATTTTACGTCCAATAGTAGATTTTATTATATTAATGGGATATCCATTATTAAGAAAAATATTTATGATTTCACCAAGTTCCGTATCAAGACGGTTTGGTGAACAAATCATAAGTGCACGATGCGTAAGAGCGCTAATGAGGTTTATTTTTCTAGACTGAGGGGCAAAAGAAAACCAATTAAGATAGAGCCCTGTAAATGTAGGTTTTCTATAAACAGAGGTCTCAAACGTAGTACCAACTTTAGAAACACGAACGTCGAGGAATGGGAGAGAGCTACAGTCTTCAACCTCCATAGTAAATTGTAAAGATGGATGCAGGTTGCAAAGAAGACGAAGAAACTGTTCAGCTTCGCTCCGAGAGGGAAAGCATGCAAAAATATCATCAACGTAGCGTGTGTAGAATGCTGGCTTAGTAATTTTGGAAAATAATTCGTTTTCCAAAAATCCAACGAAAATGTTGGCTAACGAAGGACCAAGAGGGCTACCCATAGATATCCCATCAATTTGACGGTACATAATGTTGTTGAAACTAAAGGAGACTGATTTAGTAGCAAGTTCCATTAGTTCAACGAAAATTCGTTCAGGAAAATTGTGGAGATTTTAAGGGGCCACGGTATAGATAGTCAGCACAAATACCAATGGTTTCATCCAAAGGTATATTAGTAAAAAGACTATTAATGTCAAAGGAAGCCAAGAACTCGGTATTTTTAGATAAAGGTAATTTTTGTATCTGAGATACGAATTGTAAAGAATCAGAGATACAATGGACCGAATAAAAAGAAAGCACAGGTTTAAGAAGATCAACCAGCCATTTACCAAGTTCGTGTTGTGCAGAACCCAACATAGATAAAATGGGTCGCAAAGGAATGTTGGGTTTATGGACCTTGGGTAAACCGTACATTCTAGGCCTTTGAGAACCGATGGGTCGGATTCTATCATAAATCTCCTTAGAAATAAATCCGCTTTTATGAAGTTGAAGAAATCTTTTCTGGATTTTTATTTCCATACGAAAAGTATCATCATGGCTTAAATCACCCAAACGGAGAAATTTACTTTTATCGTCCAAGATTTGTAACATTTTGGAGATATAATCCGTTTTGTTAAGTATAACAACGCCCGATCCTTTATCCGGGCGAGAAAGGTAAATGTCGGGATTAGACCTAATTAATTTTGCCGCTTCAAAATGATTTTTTCTGCCAAACAAAATCACTAGATTTAGTATTTATGGCAGAAAACCTCCGACCTAATTCGCCTAACTGAATTTTAACACTAGTTAATTCATCAGTAGAGGTAGGCGAATGGTGTTTTAATTGAGTATACAATAATTCAATTTCACTAAATACTGAGACTTTATCAACAGAAGGGGGAGGAATGCAAAATTGTAAGCCAGCAGATAAAACAAATTCTTCTGTATTGGACAAAACATGAGAAGAATAATTAAATATATGTTTATCCAAATTTGTTATAATCCCAAACTTCTTAGTAATTAAATTTTTTAAATATTTATCATAAGAAGAAGTACATTTAATACGGGTAAAATTATCGCCGATGGATAAAAACCTAGAAAAACGGAGTTTATCAAAGAAAGATAGTTCTTTCCAAACCATGGCCCAAAGAAAAAGGTGTTTACTATGTAACGAATTATATGTATCAGAATTAAACAGGATTTCATCTTGTAGGAAAACACGTTGAACTGCCAATGTATTTCTACATTTAATTTTAGAAATACGATGGCAGATATAACCGGGAGCTGACTATCTATACCGTGGCCCCTTAAAATCTCCACAATTTCCTGAACGAATTTTCGTTGAACTAATGGAACTTGCTACTAAATCAGTCTCCTTTAGTTTCAACAACATTATGTACCGTCAAATTGATGGGATATCTATGGGTAGCCCTCTTGGTCCTTCGTTAGCCAACATTTTCGTTGGATTTTTGGAAAACGAATTATTTTCCAAAATTACTAAGCCAGCATTCTACACACGCTACGTTGATGATACTTTTGCATGCTTTCCCTCTCGGAGCGAAGCTGAACAGTTTCTTCGTCTTCTTTGCAACCTGCATCCATCTTTACAATTTACTATGGAGGTTGAAGACTGTAGCTCTCTCCCATTCCTCGACGTTCGTGTTTCTAAAGTTGGTACTACGTTTGAGACCTCTGTTTATAGAAAACCTACATTTACAGGGCTCTATCTTAATTGGTTTTCTTTTGCCCCTCAGTCTAGAAAAATAAACCTCATTAGCGCTCTTACGCATCGTGCACTTATGATTTGTTCACCAAACCGTCTTGATACGGAACTTGGTGAAATCATAAATATTTTTCTTAATAATGGATATCCCATTAATATAATAAAATCTACTATTGAACGTAAAATTACTACATTTAATAGTGGTAAATATATTGGTCCATCACGTTGTCCCATTTATCTAAAATTACCATGGTTGGGTCCTGATGGCCTTCATATTGTTAAAAGGATTTCTTCTGCTACTCAACGTTGTTTTCCAGCTACTATGCTTAGAGTAGTTTACACAACTCGAACCTTTTTCTCTTCTTTTCGTAAAGATGTTTTGCCAACCATTCAAAAGAACTCTGTTGTTTATAAATTCGTTTGTCAGTGTGGAGCTGACTACGTTGGCAAAACATCCCAAAGATTAGAAATGAGAATATCCCAACATATCCCTCGGGATATTCGACTACACCAGGTTTCGAGAACATCCGGGCACTCCCAAGCTCATGAGTCCGCCATTGGTAATCACCTGTTGAGTATAAATAGGTGTGCCGATCAATATTCCGATGGGTGGTTTTCTGTTTTATACAGTGCTAGGTCGAACTATCATCTCAATATCATTGAGGCGTTAGTTATTAACAACTCTCGACCTAGCCTGTGTAGACAAAAGATTCTGAAACACCAGTTGGAGATATTCATTGATTTAAAACCACCTGAACAGTGAGAATTTTTTTTTTTTTTTTTTTTTTTTTTCTCCACTGTTCTTCCAACTGAAACCAAAATTCCCCTCTTCCCTCATTCGTTTTCTTAGTTTTTAATTTATCATTCTGACGTTTCCTCTTAGAGGGTCAGACGATAAGGCCTTAAGGAAATTTTAATTTCACCTGCCCATTTCTTGTTTTTTTTTTGGTATTTAAATTAAATTATGTTTCCTCTGAAATTTCTCCTTCCATTTTGCTGTACCAAAAATTTACATATATATATATATATATATAAATATGCACATGTTGTTAGTCTTATTCCTATGCACATTGAATGGGGTGAAAAGATAAGGTTTAGTTGGCCGCACTTTTACCAAGATGAATGTTTTTATCTGAAAGTTATCTACACATCTTTCCCTGTAACTCAACACCAGTCTCTTATCGGTGATCTAATATAGAGATGAGGATATTTTTATGAGATGAACTTTTGATAGTTATGCGAATTAATGCATTCAACAATATATATATATGTTAAAACTGTGCTCTCATTTTCAAGTGAAGGTATACAGAGATGGGAAATTGTTTTATTACATACTGTTATGGTTTGAGCAACAGCCAAGAATGACCTTATAAGCATAGTAGGTCACCTTGGAAGACATTGTCAGATACATGGGACGATTTTTGAAAAAAAAAAAAAAAAAAAAAAAAATTGAATCACATGGATGCAAGAACAATATATATATATATATAAAAGCACTTCTGCAGAAACAGGCTAGGAAAAAGTTGTGATTGAGTCAGTCCAGCATTGTGAGTGTTGGAAAGAAAGGATAACTCTTACACTCTTCTTGAAACTTATCCAACTCGAGTGAAGTCTTTAATTTTTGTTAATATACATTTTAAACATACAGAGAAATGAAATAAATTTTAGTTATAAAGGGAGAGAACTCTATATTTTTCAAAGAAAAATTTTCTTTTTTTCCTTCCCGAGTTTGAGTTTTAGCTTATAATTGAAAAATGTTTCCATATCACCAAAAAATATTCATGACCAAACGATATTTTTAGGGAATTAATTCCTATTTTAGTCAAGTAAATTCTTTCAAGTTGAAAACAAAATTTTATCTTTCTCTTAAGACAAACATTTGCTTATTCACCCAAGTAGCAACAGCGATCCTTTTCTTTTTCTCTCCCAACTGACAATAAATTCACATGTGAACGAAGCAACATCCAAAAATAAAAGACTCATGTCAAAATCTGTCTTTCTGCTGCTACCTAATAACGGTGGAAATTTCTATGTTCAAATAATTTTGAATTGATTTTGAATTTATTAATTTTTGTACAGATTTGAATTTTTTTATGCATAAATTTGAAATCAATTCTGAATTTATGAAATATATAGTTACTTCATGAATAAATCTAATATATAAAAGGCTATATGTCTGTCTGTCTATTTATCTCCATATTTTCAAAGTATCTCATTCAAAACTAAAAGTCGCAAATGATTGGATTTTTTCCGGACTGTTCTTTTATGGGTTTTTAGCCAGTTAAAATTGTTTTTAAAAGGTTAAATATCAGCAAACAGTGAAAACAAAAACATTCATCTTAGTTTATTTTTAATTAGTTCATATGCGTGTCACATTGGTACAGTGGTAATATCATCAACTTTAAATGCTACAGTTTCGGTTTCAATTCTAGCTAATGGCACCAAAATACCTTTTTTTTTTTTTTTTTTTTTTTTTAACTTTTGCAATCATGACAAATACTTTTTTTTTTTTTTTTACTTTGGAAATCATGACTATAATAATATATACAAAATCTGGACAAAATAAAACATATTTAAGTAGATTTTATGACCAGGCAAAGTTTAGTGTAGTTTTTTTTTTTTTTAAATTTGTTTTTAGTGTTTTATTACAGTATTGTTCTGGTGTTTTCTGAAAAGGAAGTCCCTTGTAGGTTTAAAACCATCATTTACAGTTTGTTGGGTTCTTGTCCAGAATTAAAAAAAGGGAAATAAAGAAAAATCTGCCTGACGTACGTACCTGTGATGAAACGAATATCATTTCAAAAATCATATAAACTAATCACGTAGTTTTATTTTTAAATAAAGAACATCATTTTTAAGCAATCATTAGGAATTCGTAGGCATTGCAATATAGATCTTGCATATTTGAATTATTGCTAAGTTACCTCCCTATTTTTTTTTCCAAAATGTTTTCAAAATGGCAGACAAGACAACCGTTCTTCCATTACTCATAAAATTTGATTTTCTTAAATAAAACTACTTGATCACTTTACATGATTTGGGGAATATGATATTTACGTTTCGTAATGGGTACATACATCATACGAAAAACAACAACAACAACAAAAAAAACAACAAAAAAACAACAACAAAAAAACAACAACAAAAAAACAACAACAAAAAAACAACAACAAAAAAAAAAACCAAACAAACAACGATCTTTCCTTTTGTTAGTTATTTTCACATAAAACAAAACATAAAAATAATCTAAATCCTCTAATAATCATTAGCTGAAAGAAGAACGCTTAAGGAGTGAGATTTACTAAAATAAACCCACTTACATTAGTTATTTTGAAAATGCACTTACCAACATTTACACAAAATAAACTCAATTACATATATTCATTTCTAAATATTTAATTTTGTTTTCTACATAAAATCTTACGCTTGGCTAGACATGCCTTGTAGATTATCACTTGAGGAAAAAAAGAACACTTACTAGTTAATTAATAAATCATAAGAAATTGAATTATTTCCGTTGGTAATTAAATTACTTTGACCAGAAATAAAGTCATTTAACAATTCATCAAGATCTGCTGTACTTGTGAACATTCCAGGTTTGGTTGGCTTGTTTTACGGCATATCAACCCTTTTTGATTTTTTTTTTTTTTTAATGTTTGTTCCCTCCAAACAAAGTATAGAGTGTTACTGTAATAGGGATTAGATTTATAGAGGAGCAATACGGGTGGAGAGTCATGCAGTAAGATGTTTGTTTACATTACATCTAAATTTCTGCATGTCAGTATGGTTGCAGAAACAAGGAGAGATTTTCAAAGGGAGAAGCTATTAGAGGTGAAAATCTTCCAGCATCCAGGGACCTTTATTGTGCAAAGGGTGTGATTTTGCTGATTATTGGGTAAGTTTCGGGGATTTATATTAAGAGCGTATGTAAGAGTTTCTCTCTTAGGCCCCAAAACCTACAGAGTGTAGGCCTTTTTTGAAATTGCTTTTTCTCTAGTATTTTGCTGGTCTTGTGCAGTTCTAGAGGATTCCCTCTCCTAGGTTTTGCCTTTTCTCTTTGAGAAGAGGTAAGTTTATTGCTAATCATCTGTGAGTACCCTTACCAGGGAATGCCGATGAACCAGCCCAGGCAGCTTTTTACAGGTGAAAGTGTTCCTGTGAGGTGCTGGCTTTCAATCCTACTTTTAGACCCTTGTGTCACAGATTCCACTGTGGGAGGGATATAACTATCTACAATGCAATTGATTATTATTTTTACAATTTAATTTGAGGACATGCTTCCTCATCAGAATTTCAAATAAAGATACAGTAAGATTCCTGTTTTTTTCTTTTTTTTTTTTTTTTTAAATTGGAGAGGGGTTCAATTCATGTGATGTTGAAGCAAATTTTTCTTATTAACACTACCATAGGATAAGTTTCTTAACTAATGAATTTTTCATCCAGTATTTGTTTCAGCAGAAGACGAATCATCCCACACACACACACAAAAAAAAAAAAAAAATAAATAAATAAAAAAGATGAAAAAAAGCTATTTTATTGTATCTTTATTTGAAATTCTGATGAGGAAGTATATCTTTAGAAATTAAATTAAAAAAAAAAAGCAACTGCATTGTATGGCGTTCTAACGGTTTATTTTTTATTTATTATTAATGGAATATTTATTGAAATCAAAAGCTCAATAGCATAGAATAAACCAAAATTCTAAAAATCGTATTTAATAAAAAATAATTATTTAATTACAAAATTAAATTCACCATAATGCATTTTCGTTTCTTTGTAAACATTCAATCATTTTAATGTTTTGTTAATAGTTGAAAAAAAAAACAAAAAAAAAAAAACAAAAACAAACACTGCTTGTTGATCTTTTGAAATTTCAAAGGAATTTTGAAGCATTTAAACTCAAATATAAAGCAATTTCTGACTTTAAGATTCTTAGCAAATCTTCATGTATTAAAAAATTGAAGCTATTTACATCCAATTATTTTATAAATTAATTAACAAAATAATCGCCATTTTAAATTAATTTGGTTTAATTAATTTCAAAACCAAATTTAGCTTTCAAAATGTCATTTACAAAAAAAAAAAAAAAAAAGGGAAAGAAAATTAGTAAAGAAACAAACCTAATAAAAACAAAAATGAAACTAAAGATTCCCAGGCAACGCCGGGTGGTTTCAGTCTAATAGTCTAACAACATCATCTTTGTTTAAATAAGCAATGAAGAGAAGCAGTAAGTATAATTGCTGTTTCCTATTAGATCTGGTTTCTTGAAACTAAAACTTTTGGTGCTATAAGGGTGAAAGCATTTTGAGGATTGGTGAATCTTAATGTTGATTACGGACTTCACAGAATATTCTGGAGAGGAAGAGGGAAGAGAGAAACTTGGCAAAAGTAGGTGCATATCATGTAGCTCTCCAGGCAGGATTCGTAGTTGTGGGAGTTGCAGTTATGTTGAGAATGGATAAAGAGAGAGAGAGAGAGAGAGAGAGAGAGAGAGAGAGAGAGAGAGAGAGAGAGAGAGAGAGAGAGAGAGAGAGAGAGAGAATGATCACTATAAATGACATGATAACTACGATTTTAGCATGGGAATAGTGACCTGCGTCAAAACTTAGTACGTATATATATATATATATATATATATATATATATATATATATATATATATATATATACTAGCAGAAAGACCCAACTTTGCCCGGGATTGAATGAAGATTAACAAATATTCCACCCTCCCATACTTTTATTGCCATTGAAATTGGTGAAATTGCTCATTTTATTTATCAAATCGATTTATTGCCTGCTCTAATTAGGGACCCCAACCTCGCAGTATGCTAGGAGGAAGTTTCACATTCCTCACTGCAGTGACTTAGTCCACAATACATTGTAGTCTACATTGCACTGTAAAGAATCTACTGTTGATTTTATAAAATTATCTGTAAATAATGGCTTGACTTAAAGTTTAAAATGCAAAAGTCAAGTATCATTGTTCAGTTGTGCTCGGAACAGAAACATTCATTTCCAATGTGCCCTTGTCATATCAAAGAACCAACTGTTGATTTTATGAAGTTACTTTTACATAATCACTTAAATTAAAGTTAAAACGTACAAAAGTCAAGTATCATGGTTCAATTGTGCTCCAAAAAAGCAAACATTCATTTCGAATGTACCCCTATGAAAAGAATCTCTGGTTGATTTTATAGGCTGGGCCTTTGCTTGTGCTGTGATAAAACTTCTCAAATGCACTTATGGTGTTAGGTTGTATAAAGGTTAAGTTTGGTCAAAATCGGACTTACTACATTAATAGGATTTTTTTTTGATTGATGTTTTGATACTTATCAGATGTATTCTGATACAAAACCTAAAAGAACACTCCCAGACACATCAAGTACCTTAGTATGAAATTTAAAAAAAAAAAAAAAAAAAAAAAAAAAAAAATCAGGCTGGCCATTTCTGAGTCCATAGGAAATGAATTCACACACAGATACAAAATTACTTTTATATGTATACTAGCAGGCTGCCTGGCATTGCCCGGTCGTAAAATATGCTTAAATATATTTTGATTAATGCAGACTTCTACGTATTTATTATTATACTAGCCTAGGTGACCGGCGTTGCGCGGGTGTTTGGAAGTGTGTTTTGAGCAAAAAAAAAAAAAAAAAAAAAAAAGTTGTAGTAGGCAGGCAAGCTCGTACCTGTCATGCGAAGGCCGAGAAAAAAAAAAAAAATAGGGAGTAGTAAACAGGCTCGAACCAGTATGCGCCAGAGGAAAAAGAGGTGAAAAAAACTGTCTTACCGATGTGCCTACCGTGGTTGTGATGTCAAGGGCGGTCAAAATAACGCCTTTTAACCAATGTCATGAATGCAATGGTTGAATGACTTACAAAAAATGTTAGTGAAAAAAAATCGACCCTTCCTGTAGAAAAGTGCCCAGTTCAACTGGGTGAAGGAATTAATGCTTTCAGCCAATTTTTTGGTATTTGTTATCCAAAGAGTCTAGCTTCAAGATGATACCGATCGTGAAAATCAGTTGCCTCTGTCGAAAGTTTTAGGCAGACATACAAACAATCATTCATACATTTAAACAGACAGATGAGATTTATATTATAGACTAGCAAAAGTACCCGTCGTTGACAGGGTTCAAAAACAACCTACAGAAAATGGACTCTGATTTATTAAAGTACTAGCGAGGGGTACCCGGCGTTGCTTGAGTGTTTTTCGGGATATGTGAAAAAAAAAAACAGGTGCCCGTGAAAAAAAAAACGAAGCCTTCACGACGCGCAGTTGGAAAATAGTAAAGTGTTAAAAAAAACAAAAAAACAGGTGCGCGTTTTTGATTGACGTGACAGCGATAGGTATTCAGCAGTAAGTATTTTGTGCGGAACAGTTTTGAATAAGGTGAATAAATCGGTTTGTTTGTTTTTAAAAACCCACTCCCTGTTTATTAGGAGCAAAATGAAAGCTATAGTCTGATATGACGAAGTCGACATTGAACAAACGTTACTTAGCTCTCTAACTGGCTTTCGAGTTTCGCTTTTTTTTATACCGAAAACCGAATGTGACGCGTGCCGATGCGGGAAATGTGGAATAATTAACGTTTGAAAGTCAATAAAATTAAATAGACAGGCGAGCTCCGTGGATAACTCTGAGATATTAGAATTTATAGATGATATAAAAAGTTTTAAGAAGTTGTGAAGCGAGCGAGCGATTCTCTGAAAGAAGCCTTTTGTGGACATCGAGGAAAAGCGTACATACATACATTTTCGCTTTTATATATATAGATTATATTGGACCCAATATATTGTAATGATTTTATAAGTAAAAAAAAAAAAAAAAAGATTCATACAACACCACTGAGAATCAAAACCAAAACGTTTAACTTATGATTTACTTTTTTCTTTGACGTTAATGTCTGAGCTATGAAGACATGTTTGAGTGAAGAATGAAAAAAATGAGTACAAATTTAATGATATGGTTAACCATGAATTTGGCATAAAGCACTCATTCTAAGACAATGGGTTAAAATCTCTTGTCTATATATAACTCCATAAATCTTTTATTTAATCTAAATGAATAATAGAGCTAATAATAAAGCCTTTTCATTTATCACTCCTATAAACTATCAAGATGGGTTAATGTTACATCAATAATACAAAATATATTTTGTGTGTGTGTATATATATATATATATATATATATATATATATTATATATAAAAACAATTAAGAGAAAGTGCCTTGCACGAATTATTAGCATAATTATTATTATTTTTTTAAGTTCATAATAAAATATTTAATATTACTTTGGAATGGTATCGTCTTTTTTTTTTACTATATATAATAGTTTCGTCGATATGAATAATAATTAAAGTGATTTCGTGAAAAAACAAATAGGAGCAAAAAGAAAAGGGCAAATAGGAGCAAAAAGAAAAGGGCCAATAGGAGCAAAAAGAAAAGGGCCAATAGGAGCAAAAAGAAGGAAAGGGCCAATAGGAGCAAAAAGAAGGAAAGGGCCAATAGGGGCAAAAAAAAAAAAAAGGAAAGGGCCAATAGGAGCAAAAAAAAAAGGAAAGGGCCAATAGGAGCAAAAAAAAAGGAAAGGGCCAATAGGAGCAAAAAAAAAGGAAAGGGCCAATAGGAGCAAAAAAAAAGGAAAGGGCCAATAGGAGCAAAAAAAAAAGGAAAGGGCCAATAGGAGCAAAAAAAAAAAGGAAAGGGCCAATAGGAGCAAAAAAAAAGGAAAGGGCCAATAGGAGCAAAAAAAAAGGAAAGGGCCAATAGGAGCAAAAAAAAGGAAAGGGCCAATAGGAGCAAAAAAAAAGGAAAGGGCAAATAGGAGCAAAAAGGAAAGGGCAAATAGGAGCAAAAAAAAAAAAAAAAAGGAAAAGGCAAATAGGAGCAAAAAAAAAAAGGAAAAGGCAAATAGGAGCAAAAAAAAAAAAAGGAAAGGGCAAATAGGAGACAAAAAAAAAGGAAAGGGCAAATAGGAGACAAAAAAACGAAAAGGCCAAATAGGAGCAAAAAAGGGCAAATGGGAGGAAAAAGGGCCAATGGGAAGAAAAAAGGGCAAATAGAAGCAAAAAAAAGAAAAGGAAAGGGCAAATAGAAGCAAAAAAAAAAAAGAAAAGGCCAAATAGGAGGAAAAGGCCAAATAGGAGGAAAAGGCCAAATAGGAGGAAAAGGCCAAATAGGAGGAAAAAAAAGGCCAAATAGGAGGAAAAAAAGGCCAAATAGGAGGAAAAAAAGGCCAAATAGGAGGAAAAAAGGCCAAATAGGAGGGAAAAAAAGGCCAAATAGGAGGAAAAAAGGCCAAATAGGAGGAAAAAAAGGCCAAATAGGAAAAAGAAAAGGCCAAATAGGAAAAAGAAAAGGCCAAATGAGGAAAAAGAAAAGGCCAAATAGGAGGGGAAAAAGGCCAAATAGGAGGGGAAAAAGGCCAAATAGGAGGGAAAAAAGGCCAAATAGGAGGGAAAAAAGGCCAAATAGGAGGAAAAAAAGGCCAAAGGAGGGAAAAAAGGCCAAATAGGAGGGGGGAAAAGGCCAAATAGGAGGAAAAAAGGGCCAATAGGAGGAAATAAAAGAGCAAATAGGAGGAAAGAAAAGGCCAAATAGAAGCAAAAAAAAAGAAAAAGAAAAGGGCAAATAGGTAAAATAGGGGGTGAATAGGAAAAAAGAAAAAACTGTTCAAACTTCGTTTTTCGGTATCTGTGTTTATTTGTTTGTTATATTTTTAACAACAATTGAAGTTACAACAACTATCGAAAAATCAGAATACTTCTGATTTTGTGTAACCATAAAAAAATAAAACAAAAAGAACCTTACAGGACCAGCATTCTCCAAAGAAAATAATCATTTTAAAAGAAAAAAAACATGGAAGTTTGGCAAATTTTGTTCCCTTCCACATGGAAGCATGGAGTAATGTGAACATTCCTGTTCGTAAAACAAAACGTTTAGTAAATTGAGTCTCAAGAGTTGAAAATGAGTTTGTGTAATGAAATGGTGTAGCCAAGTGGAAATTTGTTAAACTCACTTAAGTCTTCTAACATTTTCGCATAGAGAGGATGATCCCAAGATGTCCGTTCAGTCAAGCAACTGGAAAAGAAGAGGTACTGAATGAAGACAAATAATTGAAACGATGAAACTCACTAGCATTTACTCATTCATGCAAATACACACACGCACGCATTCTGACGATTCTTAGATGTTAATCAAATGAAACACCAATGTTTATAAAACAGTGCTCAACAACAAGTATAGATATATTATTGTATAATTTTCTGTATTCATACAGACATTATTGGCTACCATATATACAAACATGGTTCAGCTGTGATTTCTTTTGAAATTCTGCGTCATCAGGCCACGAGTCTCAAATGGTTTCGGCTAATAATGTTTGTATAAATAAAGAAAATTTTACAGCTATATACAAGGTGTCTTAAATAAGTTTCCAGATTTTTTTTTTATTTCGTATGGGGACTTTTATTGGTAGTACACATATGAAATTCTAGTCCCCTTCAAAGTAATCTCCTCCGGCTGCAATGCACTTGTTGTACCATTCCAACAACTTTTGGAAGGCCCTATGGAAGTCCTCTTGTGTGAGCGTGTCACTAACCCATGTCACAACCTCTTTCATCTCAACCATCTCATGATGACAGTCTCTAAAGTTTTCCTTGAGCTTAGGGAATAACAAAAAGTCACAGGGAGCAATGTCTGGACTATAGGGAGGGTGAGGAACTGTCTGGATACCTATCTTGGTTATGACAACGTCTTTCTTTCTGATCTTCTGAACACCTTTGTGACAAATTTTGCATAAATCTTCCACATCTTCAGTTTCTTGTGAATAATTGTGTAGTTCCCACACTGACATCAAACTGTGCACTTATCTTATTGCCTCTATAGACACGCAACGGTCCTTATCCATGAAATTATTTGACCAATCAACTGACTTCCTTACTCCTCCCACACCTCTTATCCCTTACAGACTCTTTGCCTTCCTCGAATCTCTTATGCCACTCAAAAACTGATGTTTGATTCATGCAAGATGGCCCAAAAGCAGTCTGAAGCATTCCATACGTTTCTGTGGCATTTTTTCTTAATTTAAAACAATTTTATTGCATATCATTCTTCTAAAGTGCCCTCATGTCCAAACTGCATTTTTGAAATTCACCAGCTGTGAAATCAGGCTTTAGTAGGGTGTATTACAATTCCTGCTGTAGCTGTTCATTTGAACCTGCAATCATAAAAATTGGTCAGTCATCTCATAAGATGCATACAATAACATACTGAATTTTCAAAAGTCTATGACAATTTTAAATACCTGTACAATAAAGATGTGGAAACTTATTGAAGGCACCTTGTATACATATTCTAATCAGCAATCTACCTTTGGTATTGAACTTTCTTGCTTTGTCATCTTGTTTTCAAGCATAACCTAAACATATTCATTCTTCTTAAATGTTTTTAACCAACATACAGATTTTAGAACTTGTTTTTGATTAAAATTAATTTTTTCTGAAACGCGCGCACGTGATTCACAGACAGCTTATTTGTCATCTTTGATTCATCAGTGTGGCTATATGTAGTAAGATTTGAAACGTGGATAAAAGTCTGTTTCACCAACTGAGTTACTGAAAGTACTACTATAAGTGGAAGAAATTATATGGTATTTAAATGAAACGATTACTTCGTTTACATTTCTATTATACTGACAATTGAAAGGACTCGATTCGTTTTTATGGAAGAGTATTGCTTTTATCCCAAGCGAAAATCATTTACTTTAGGAGATGTATATGTTTGTAGCAAATATTAATTTCAAGAAACATTTGATCAGATGGCTTTCAACAGCTTTCAATTTACAGAAGTCCTTACAAGTTACTGTCTTGTGGGGCAGACCTATTGTTCATTTTCTGGGAAAAATTGATGCCCCTCCCCCCAAAAAAAACACCACACAAAACAACCGCTGTGAAGCATCAGCTTCTTTTAATAACATTTGTTTAAATATACAGATATTGTACATTGAAAACAGAGCTATTAAACTCAACATAGTTATATGGGACAAGAAGGAGAAAGAAGCGACCTTAGTAGAAGTTAGTGTCTCCAATGATGCTGGTTAAACAGAGCTGAAAGGGAAAAGATAACAAAATACGAAGGTCTTATGTACGACATGAAAAGAAACTGGAATCTTGGGAAGATTTCCATCATTCCAGTAATTATAGAAGCAACTAAACTCATGAAAAAGAATTTAAAAAACTACCTGGCTAACCAAGTGCGAGGGAGATTCAAACAATTGCACTTAAAGATTTGGTTAGAATCTTAAAAAAGATCTCTTGAATGGAATGTATAAGATAGCAGGTGAATGCTTGGCATCCGGTAGAATGTCCCATCTCCAGCTTGAACAAATTAATAAGAAAATACATGCGAATTTAGCTAGGATAATTTAGATAATTTTATCTTGACTCTTAATTGTAATATATATATCATATTGTTCAAATGTTTAAAAAAAAAACAAAAAAAAAACAAGAAAAACTATAGGACAAAATAATGAATCTGTGAAGAGGGCAATGGATAATGTCTTACCTTAAATAATAAGGAACTCGATTCCGTGTTTCCATCTTTTCCCATCCTGTTGTTATACGTTCTGAAAATTAAAAAAAACGAATTTAGAAAAGGAAAATCTTGAATGAAACTGATGTCAGAAAATTATTTTTTAGATAAAAAAAAAATCTTAGAGCAATGCACATTGCATTAATCATCTGTGCCATTAAAAAAAAAACTCTGGAAATCGTTTCTTGCTAGAAAACTTTCTCATATCATGAGCATGTTTCGGCTATATTAAAAGAAAGTACGAAAACCCCCAATCATGACATACTTTTGATAACACCAAACACAAACGAGACATTTCACCTTCATATATGAGTGAGAGAGAGAGAGAGATAGAGAGAGAGAGATAGATAGAGGGGTATAATAAACAAAAGGAGACTAAATTTGGGATTGTTTCTTATTTCAAATTTAATTATTTTTTCAAACTCACTTTTTTCAGAGTCAAACAATCCATCCTAAGACTAATGGGTGACCTGCATCACATTATTTTCTAGCCACACACACACACACACACACACACACACACACACACACACACACACACATATATATGCACATTATTCATTTAAAACCTATACAATATGTATTCCAAATAGAGACTATAGTTCCATTGGCATGACTAGACCTTTAAAACTCATTTAAAATGCTCAGTGACTCACTGAATGAAGAGTTCAAACTGTTACCGAGGATTTGAAATGAGTTTTAAGAGTTTTTTCTAAATGGTAAAAGTCATTTGAGTCAATAAAATCATGGTACATCTCTGGAATATGTAATGTATAGTTTTTAAATAAATAATTCGTATTTTAACTCTTGCATCCTTATGATCGAGCATTTTATTGATTTTTTTTTTTCAACATACTCTAGCACACACATGTGCATTCACACATTAAATAATAAAAAAATTAATATAATCAAATATTTTTTTCAAATTATTCAGAATTTATTTCAACATCTCAATACACGAGACATACATTTGTCATTTATATCAACTAAGATCACTCAGCAAAAGAGATTCACATTTGAAAACTTGCATAAAAAAATCTACACAGATTGGCGGCCAAGAAAAGTCTCTGTATAAAATCTTAAAAGACAACATATCTTTGAAACTGATCATCTGACAGAAGAAAGAAAAAATTTGTTAAAATGAATAAATTTTTTTAAAAGTGACTTTGGCTCTTTTCGACAGTTTTCAATGCTGATCAAATATATGAAGACTTATAAAGTTGGATTGATAAAAATAAAATAGCAAAGACCAAAACTAAACAGCAAAAACCACTTTTGGGTTACTACCTGTTCTATGCAGGATATTTTGCACAAAGTTAAGCAACGTTGAGCCTGGTCAATGGGCAACTATTTAGAAATTCCAGGTGCTGTATGTTCTCTCCGTTTATCTCGGCATTATTTCCAATTAGTTTGGGCTTCTTCTTGCCACTGAGTACTGATTTAGGAGAGGTGTGGTTGAGGATTACACAACCTTTGCCTCACAAATACACATGCAGCTACCCTTACAGAGGTGTTCATTGTCTCTTGAGACTTAACAGAGGCATCGTGTTTTGCACTATGGATTATGGCTCTCAGACAACAGCAAAAAAGGACAAATGATAAATGAACAGCTTTACTTGTTGGCTTACATTCTATTTAAGTCTAACCATTAAAATCTGCCCAACCTTTTTTTTTTTCCTATTATAAAATGGATGTAAAAGTGCAAAGAAATGGAAGTAGTGTGAGAAATTAAAAAAAAAATGTTTGGAAAAAAGGATCTTTGTAATATACTTTTGGAAGAATTGTTAACCGAATTTAGAACGGAGTGAGCACTATCTAGTTGTGAGGGAGGAGGGAAACCGGCTGGGCAGCACTGAAAAGGATCACTGCTCTTGGGGTTTTCTTAGTTTTATTTCTTGACCCATTATTTGCAATGTCATTGAAAAAAAAAAAATTATATAAACGCTTTCTTGATAACAGCATATTAAAGAAAAGAAAAAAAAGTTCCTGACCAAAAACAAATTTTCTCAAACTTCCAGTTTTGAAAAATTACTGTTAAACATTAATAACAGTCCCGACCCGATGCTGCCCAGGTATATTCATAGTTTAATGTTGGTTTCATAATGACTGAAAAATGAGTAACAGAAGGTTAATTTTAAATCTTTACATGTTATGCAAAATCGTATGATTACCTTAAAAAATTGTTCTTTTTAACTTGTAAATTTATAATTAATTACAAATGAATCATTGTTTTTGTTTATAAAGGAAAGAATGAACAAATTGTGATTAAACTAAAGGCATTAAATAAAGAGAAATAAAGAACACTAAATCTTATTACCCCCCCCCCCCAAAAAAAAAAGGGTGATCTCCTTTGAAATGAAAGTAAGTTGACTTTTCTTTTGGGGTGATTAGTTAATGTCTCCATATTGAAAAAACTGTTAGACTAAAAAATAAATGTAATTTTTTTAAAAATAAATTATATCCAAGTATTTATTATTGCTAACAACATGGTAGAGCAATAACAAATGAAAATTGACTAGTCAGAAAATTAGCTAAGTTAGATTTGATAGCTGAAATACTATTTAGGTTCAACTCTTAAAATCTAGCTGACTTAAATTCATATCTTAGATAAATATATGCTGAAAATTTTATTCCAATTAGATAACTGATTTTTAGAGATAATTTTTCTTTTAAATAAAACATTGTTTTTATAATTTTAATAGATGATTAAAATCATTTTTTATGAGAATTTCATTGTTAAAACAACTTATTTATAGAAAACTTTTTTTTTTCCTTCTTAATTTTGTTGGTGGTATTAACCCGAGGGGTCGGCTCCTCGGAGAATGAGAAAAAGTACACACTCAATGTTGTTGACGGTTATCATAAAGGTCTAAATTGATGTGGATTGTGTGGTTAGTGCGAATTGTGACCAATTTTCTCTATTCAAAATTTGTGCTAACCATGAAACCCACATCGAGCCAGACTTTACAACAACAACAACAACGGACATGTATCTTTTCTCTCTTCACAAGCTTTTCTAAATTTTCAAATTAAACTTGTGAAATAATGTTTTCAATGGTGCGACCAAGACCAAGTGTCTATTTTAACACACTGGTTTGTTTACAGATAGTGGCCTCCTAGTTGAGACCCTATACCATAGCTTTGAGAGTAAGGAGCTCTGGGTGAATCTCAATGTTGGTATTGTTCAAAGACTAAATGAAAGAGAGTTAATTTTTAGAGTGCAAACAAACTGATGAAAATTGGCGTATTTGAAGCAAGATTTTAACATGACAATTCGGGCAAGGGAAGTTGCTTATGAAAGGAGAAGAAAGCCTGTGTTAGATCAAGCAATTATGTAAACTTGAGAGACGAGTTGAGGGCAGGCACTCTTTGCAAAAAAAAAAAAAAAAAAAAAAAAAAAAGTTATTGGAGAAGAAACACTTAAATGCTTTTAGAAATTCAGGGAGGAACTTCCTGAAATAGTGAGATTTTAGTATTCAGTTTTTGTGATGTCTAATTCTTTGATATAGAAAAAAATTAATTTAAAAAAATAGTATTAACACTAAATTTGCATCGTTTATGAAAGAGTTTAACACATAAAATTTTATTTCAAAACCATAAATGGTGTACATTTTTACAGTAAGTAATTTGCATTAGTTATTAAAATCTTGTTCGAAAAAATTCCCATTATACGAAGGATGTTCCAAATGTAATGCCTCCTATTTTTTATTTTGGCTGAACAGATCACAGGCACTGCAATCTGCATTGTTATGATGACCAAACATATACATTCATGATCTGAAACTTTCATCTCTGTTGCAGATATTGATGGTAGGAGACTAAGAAAGCAACCTCTCTTATGGATGTGTGTCAGAAGCAGAGATGCATCATTAAATTCTTCCATGCAGAAAAAATTGGACCGATCAACATCCACTGGCGCCTGTTGAACATTTACAAAACCAATGCAGTTGATGTCAGCACAGTTAGGAGATGGGTTTATTGATTTCAAAGTAGTGACAGAGATGCAAGTGACAAAGCGTGCTCTGAACTTTTACAACTAAGACATCGTTCATTGCTGGCAAATGTGCATTGAGTATGGTGGTGACTATGTAGAAAAGTAAATTCTGGAGCAGAAAACAATGCTTGTTTTAATGGTACTACTCCCGTCTTTGTAGCTTATCAATGTTTTAGTTTATGAGTAAAAAAAATTGGAGGCCTTACTTTTAGAAAAACCCTCATGAATACAGCAATAAGGAAAAATGTAAGGGAAAATAACCTAGTGTTAACTACCACAAAGACAGTCAGCTATGAACATGTGTATGTGTGTGATTACGAACACCTTTAAATATATCTTACTGAGACTTTGCTCATTTAGACCCTGTCTGTTACGCTCTATAATATATATTAGTACAAAATTTTGTTGAAATTCAAAGACTTACATTTTTTCTTTTATATAACTCTTGTTTATTTCATCTTGGATCTCTTCATTACAGCCATTTCGTTAATGGGATGACAATTCTATGATTTTATGTTTTCGTACAAATTTTCTTTCTCATCAACTCGTCAGATGTGATTTCCATCCGATGTTACCAACAAAAAGTTAATTTTGTACATGATAAACCTGGTGCTTTGTTTGGGGAAAAGAAATTCCATCCCAACGTTGTTACAGGTCGGTCATCTTGGGTACTGTGCATACTAAAATTCTTGTTTTAAACCTTGTTTTCGTATTTTATTTTAGTCTTAATTTTCAATTATTTTTTTTCCTATTACTTATTCTTTCCTATCTTTTTATAATTTTTATTACTATGTTTATGCATATTTATTCTAATATTCATTTTGTTTGGTTTCGAATTATTATTGATTAGTTAAACTCCTTGTTTCAAGGAGAGGTCACTCTCATAGAATATTTTTATTACTAGAGTTACTTCCCTTACATCTTTTCCGTTACCTATATTATACTTTTTGGTTTTTGTTCATTTTCTCATTTAATTGTTTCTTTTTCATTTTATTTATTTTTAATATCCAGTTGTTTTTTTTATTATACTCTTACGTTCCATTATGTTGTGGGGAGAGATAATAGTGTTTCAATAGATCCAATGTTGCTATGACAACTGCATGTAGTATATTTTGGCTACACACATTTTATCAAACTACCATATTTCTTTATACAAGAATTTGAACATTCCTGAATTTTAAGATGAAGATTGATTATTTGTATAATTTGCATTCTTTAGATTACTGTTCTCATCTTGAATGTTATTTTCACATTGTTTCGGTCGATGTCATTCAAACCTTCAGGTGCATCTTCTCGAACTCTGGAAACTGTCAAACTTGGGAATCTTAGGAATGTTATACTTCTGGGAATGCAGGTTCAATCTCCAGTACAGGCAATACTCAAGATATAATTGCCAATTACTTAGCATGCTCTCATTCCATCAGCCATGACTACCCCTGTGGATGGAATAAAGGTTCCATTTGAAACCCCATGCAGATTCTCAAGTTTGACAAGATTGACCTGCAGATGGTCAAAGGTTACATCAACCAAAACACTCAAGATGAGAAAAGTAAGCTGAACAATCCAAATAATATAAAATGGGATTAAATTGAAACACCTTTTAGAAACATTGCAAGGGAGGAGTGTACATTCCCAAGTCTCCGATTGGCTGATACAAACATTTTTATGACGTTTCTGAATTTTTGAGATTAGGATTGGTTATTCATATTATTTAGATTCATTGCACTACTGTTCTTATTTTGAGCGTGATTTTCATAATATTTTGGTTGATGTAACCTCCAACCTTCTTCATGTGTATCTTGTTAAATTTGGAAATCTTTCTGTCAAACTCGGAAATTTGGATAAAATTCTGAGTGTAACCCTTTATTTGCTTCACGGGGGTAGCATGCTCTTGTTCCATCAACCTTGACTGGATAGAGATCCTAAGTAATTCGCAACTGCATTTTTTGGTTGGCCACATTGAGGATTGAACCTTCAACCTTCAGGAGAATATCACTTTTGACAAGTAATTTTTCCAAGTACTCTAACGACTGATGTCACGACCAAAACATGAAAATCATACTCAATATGAGAACAGTAATCTAATGAATCCAAATAATATGAAAATTTTTTATATTTTACTAGTAGTATATACCTGGCATTGCCCGATTGAAACATTGGTCGGCAGAGGGTTGAGTCATATACTATTTAAGATATACCAAATATCCAAACTTCTTAGGATTTTCCTGAAAGTGGACCGTGTTTGATTGATGGAAATATAAAACACATCCATTTTTTTCTATGAAAATTAAACAGGAAATAACTCGCACAGCTTAAATAAACTTACTTCCGTTTTTAATGGCAACTGTTGTTGACTAATAATAATTGAAAATAAATTAAATATAAATAAATAAACTTTAAAATAAAATTTCTAAATAAACTATTACAACAAACAATAACATGAAGCTAATTATTAAAATAGAAATTTTTCTTAAGGTAATATGCAAATGAGATCACTCGAATATAGATTTCCTTTGAATAAATAGTATATATAAAAATCATGCTGAACTGAAAGTGTGCAAATGCTAGTTTTCAGTATGAAAATTAATTTGTGAAACAATGTACATTTTGTACGTATTAATTAAATTGTGAACGAATAAACAGATAGGGATACGACTTTATTTTATTATAATAAATTTATTATTCATATTTGAGCCGCTTTTTTTTGCACACAATGTCAACATTTTGTTTTTGAATCATTTAACAAGGCAGTGCACTCCAAGATGTGCTTCAACATTTCAATCACCTAACACTTCCTTTTTCTTTTACATCCAGTATTCAGCATGATCTTCACTCAAACACACACCTCAATTATTATTATTATATATGCAATATAACATTTTGAGACATACAACTTCTTTTTTGTCATCATTTTATCATACAAATCTTTTATAGTTTATAATATCATATATTTCTTTGTTACCTGATAATATTTGGGTTTTATGATTACAAAATTCACTTTTTTTTTTTTTTTAAATAATCAGTATTCGGCATGATCTTTACCAGAACATACACTTAAACATTTCAATCACCCCACACTTACTTACAACCAGTATTTTGCAGTGTCATTAGCTGAACAAACACTTCTATGATTTCTTATACTAGCATAAAAGAGCAATATATGTATTAAAATGCATAGAATATAATACATTAATAGTAACTTTAATTTAATGATTTAATCGTTGGCAACCATGCTGTCTTCACTCAATTTGAACGAAATGCGTTGGATATTCCAACGGTCCTATGCTACAAATGAACCTGCTTTTAAAATAATTTTTTGGGGTCCACAAAAATAAAAAACTCACAGACAACGCTAGGTAAGGACATTTAGGATTATATATAATTATGACATTATATATAGTTATATCATAATTATATTTTAATTATTGTCATTGTATTAAAATAATTTTTAAGACAAATTCTATGTCTGCGGTTTAAAGTTAAAAAACAGAGCAGATACAAAATTTGGTTTCAACAAGTTAGTGGTACTTTTATAAAGAATGAAGTAATCTTCCTCATCATGCTTACAACCCCTTTCTCCCCCACTTTCAGTAGGGTTGAATGGGAAGACAAACCCGAGAGAAGGAAGTTGTTGGTGTTAAGTATACACTCTTTGTTTCGTTTCAATAACCCAGGCATCCTGTTCTCTCTCATAATATATGCATATGTAAAAAGAAATATTTAAAAAAAAAAAAAAAAAAAGAAATTTCTTCCACACCCAATACTGGTTAGTTAGCTTACAGTTAGGAGTTGCCTGGTGTTGCGGTTATTAATTTCAGGGTTGATCCACTTGCTATGTCTAGCCACTAATGAGCCCTAAAACGACAAAACAGCTGTTTGTAGTGGACTATTTATTTTTAATTTCCTCATCATTTTGTTCTAGCTGGATGAGGGTATTCACCCGCTATTTTATACATCCCCCCCCCCCACGAGAGATTTTTTAAAGATTCTAATTGTCTCTTTGAGTGCAATTGTTTGCATCTCTTGCACTTAATTCACTGGGTATATTTGTAAGGTAGTTTTTAAACTTCTTTTTCATGAGTCCGGTTGATACTATACTTACTGGAATGATGGCGATCTTCCTATGTTTGTGTGTGTTTGCAAACTACTTTTATATTTATGTATTTGTTCTTTTGTTATTGACCAACTACTTGTTTGTGTATGCGTCCATACTGATAAACACTCTTTGATTTTGCTAAACTTTTTACCATTTTTAAGACGCACATTTCGGGTTTTCATCTCCACTTGAACAAATCAAAATGTATTAACGTCTAATACCATTACTATATTTTTGGTAAAATATATATATATATATATATATACACACACACACATACAGTTACATATATAAGTCACTTGAACTTACCTTTTCATATACTTCATTAATTAATGTCTAAACGTTTCACATTTACATAAGTACTAGAATTTTAAATCTAAAACTGCCAAAAGTTATAGCCCATTTACTTAGAATGAGTGCTTTATGCCAACTTGATGGTTGAATATGGTTAAATATGTGCTGATTTTTACATTTTATACTAATCCCTATTAATCTAACTGTACATCGAATGGATACCATAATACTTAGTTCGCTGCATCTTATCGTTACACTGGTCCATAGAAAATTTCAACCAGATCAGCCTAGTACTTTCCGAGAAAAAGTGTGATAGACAGATAGACAAAGATACTTATAATATAGATTCCTTTCACATAAGGGATCATTTTTGTACACTTACTATGTATGCGTGTTGGATTGAGTTGACTTCTTCCTTGACCTGCATTACATTGCAATTAATGGCAGTCCTGAGCAAGATAATACGAAATGATTAGCCAGTCAGGATTTCACTATCAATGATCGACTAACTAACTGTGAATCTCAGAGATTAGCCAAGTCCTCCTTGATAGTTGTCAGCTGTTCACTGATGTAGTTGTATTACCCAGGGAGAGAGGTAGGAAGGATTACTTTGGGAATCAGCGGTCTCTGATGCATAAGGGTTGTATCAAAAAGTAAAGCCTCATTTTTTAACTAAAAAAGTTGAAGAGCTACGAAAACGCGAATAGTACCATTAAAACTAGCAACCTTTTATGCTCCAGAATGACTTTTTCTACATAGTTACCACTAGTTAATTTACGTTTGCAAAGAATTTAATGATGCATATCCATGACAGGGGTTGTTTTAAGGTCTTACACCGATAACATATACAACAGAGAAATAAAAGTTTCAGGTCATGAATGCATAAGTTTAGCTATCATAACAATGCAATTTGTGATCTACTCTGATCCATTCGGGAAGAATAAAAAAAAAATAGCAGACATTACTTCTGGAACGCTCTTTGTATATATGCACAAATTATGAAACTGAAACATTCGGTTGTTTTTAACCAGGCTTGTATCAACAAGTAATACTATGTTAAGATACTATATATTCTCCAATATACAGAGTGGCCAAGACGTTACGAAGGGATGACTGGATGATTTTTAACTTTAACCCTTGGGCTACGA
Source organism: Euprymna scolopes (assembly GCF_053919585.1). Lineage (NCBI taxonomy): Eukaryota > Metazoa > Mollusca > Cephalopoda > Sepiida > Sepiolidae > Euprymna > Euprymna scolopes. The sequence goes on from NC_136498.1 coordinate 68,855,945, forward strand.
TGGGTGTGAATTTTTTCACATCACATAAAATCAAGTCTAGGGCCTTTTAAAAATAACGTTTTTATCAAAAAACAATACAAGCATTTAAACATGGGTTTCATTTATTGATTAATGCAGTTAGGCAAAGAAGAATTCCATAGTCCTTGAAGACACCATTGTTGCAGTTGTTTGTAATAGAAAACTAGTGATAAAAAATTAACAGCCAGCGTAGCCTAAGGGTTAATAGATTCCTTATTTTTGATAGTACCCTAAAGGAATTTTAACATGATATAATGAAGACAATGGAGATTTGTTTGCAAAAAGAGAACATAAATTAAAAAGAATTTATGAAAAATAACATCTTTTAAATGATTTCCATTTTCCACTTCGTACCGTTCAGGTGGATTGGAAGATAACTCTACTAAAATTTAATTCTCCAACTTCATTCTTGATGTCTTCCTTCAATTCCTGTAGAGTTTCACGTTTACTAATGTAAACTTTCTTTGAGACACCCTCCCCCACAAGAAAAAGTTGCTAATATTTCAGTCTCATAATTTGAACATATCCCTTTTGTAAACAGGCATTTGGCTGCATGTTTTAGTGATGCATGTGAATATAAGATGTTGCAGATCAAAGGAAAAGGAAAGGGATACAGAGAATTGAAAACATCTTATTAGAGTCTGAATACCAGGGGAAGCTTCTTTGTTTGAAATAAAATAAGTGCCTCTTTAAATGAAAATCATGTTGAAATCAACTGTCTTGAGAAAAGTAATGTTCCTAGATGGACTCCAGATGAACCTCCTTCAATGGACACTGTCTAGCTGTTATCTCTAATGGATATCTCGCGTAGTCAGCTTTTGGATGGTCGAATGGTGACCATTAACAAAGGCCAGAATCTAAGACTTCTGGTTAGACATAAAAAGACTCCAGATGGGAAAGAGAGGCAACATACAAGCAATTGTTTTTTTCTCAGTGCTGGCAGGCAGTTGGACTTGTGTGCTTTTCCGAACAAGGTGAGACTCTTAGCTAAAGGATTGTGCTGATTGAACTTATATTATCGTTTGGTCAGGCAAAAAAATCTCATTTTGCAAGTTTGCTGTTTAACCTAAGAAAACAAATACCATTTTAAACTCCAAAGAAAAATAAACCTCTGTTAACTGTTTGTGGGTTTTGTTTGGAAGGTGTATTCCTTTGTTACAGTACAACTTTGGACTTACACAGTGAGTGAGACGATCACGGCGCATGCAATGAACACACACATGTATGTTCATGTTTTCTTTGTCTCCAAAACAAATCTTTGTAAGTTTGCGTCAAAGAGAAGTAATCTTTGCCTGATATTCTTATTTTTTCTAGCACTAAGATATTAAACATATAAGATAATTAATTCCTACCCCCAATCTATCTCTGCTATTATATAAAAGGAACTTGTGTATGCGTGAGTTCGATTCCTATGGACTCGAAAACTGTTGGGCCGATTTTTATGAAATTTTTTATGAAATTTTTTATGAAATTACTTTATGTGCTTGGCAGTGTTCTTAGATTTTGTATCAGAATGTCTTCGATAAGTATCGATAATCGAAATAATCCGATGAAAGAAGGAACAGGCGATTTTGACCAAAGTTAGCACCTTACACAGCCAAACATCACAAGTGCATTTGAGAAATTGTATTATCACACAAGCCGAAGGGCCCAACATATAAAATCAACAGTAAATTCTTTGATACGACAGGAGCATGTTAGAAATGAATGTTTCTGTTTAGAGCACAATTAAAGTATGATACTTGATTTTGCATTTTAAAGAAATTCAAGTCATAATTAAATACCTACAGACATTAGTGTTTCATCCTTTCGGGAATCATCAGTGCAGAGTGTCACGATTAATACCAGTCGAGAGATTCAAACTCTGGATACAGAAGTCATGTCTGGCTTCATTAGCAAGGACCTGAACCATTCGGCTACTGACAACTGCGAGAGATACAGTTGAAATTAAACATTTATTCTTTTTAAATGCTTTTAACGTCAGAGTGATCTAGTCATTATATGATGATCTACGCATATGAGCTAAATTGACCGATTATAACTGAAAGTGCTCAATGATAAGAAACAAGTTTCTTAACGGGGCTGACATAATTATTTACTATAATAATTAAATACCTACAGACACTAGTGTTTCATCCTTTTGGGAATCATCAGTGCAGGGTGTCACGATTTACGATTTTATAAAATCAACAGTAGGTTTTCTACAGTGCAATGTAGACTACAATGTATTGTAGACCAAGTCACTGCGAAAGATATGTGAAGTTTCCTCCTGCTGCACCATTGTGGGTCCCCGACTAGAGCAGGCAATCAATCGCTTTGATTGAAAAATGGGCGATTTCATCGATTTCCAATACAATAAAAATATGGGAGTGAAACATTTGTTGATTATCATTCAATCCCGGGCAACGTCTAGTCTCCCTGCTAGTAAATTATACTCCTTAAGAGAAATTTGTTTTTAAGAAAATCAATGAAATGCAAAATAGTAAGTGTACAAAAATGATCTCTTCTGTAAAAGGAATCTATATTATATTTATTTTTGTCTGTCTGTCTGTCCCACTTTTTCTTGGAAAGTACTAGGATGATCTGGTTGAAATTTTGTATGGACCAGTGTAATAATAAGATGCAGCAAACTGTGTATTATGGTATCCATTCGATGTACAGTTAGATATTAATAGGGATTAGTATTTAATGTAAAATTGAGCACAAATTTAACCATATTCAACCATTAAGTTCGCATAAAGCACTCATTCTAAGTAAATGGGCTATAACTTTTGGCAGTTTTAAATAGATTTAAAATTCTAGTATGTATGTAATTGTGAAAGGTTTAGACATTAATTAGTGAAGTGCATGAAAAGGTAAGTTCAAGTGTCTTATATATGTAACTGTATATATTACCAAAAATATGGTAAAGGTATTAGACATTAATACATTTTGATTTGTTCAAGTGGAAATGAAAACCCAAAATGTGCGTCTTAAAAATGGTAAAAAGTTCAGCAAAATCAAAGAGTGTTTATCAGTATGGACTTATAAAAGGACCTGCGTTTTACTGAGACCATGCGCTTCTTCTCAACAATAACTGTCCCAATGCTGAGTGCCGTGGATCTCTTCTCCTTTGTCTTTCTTCTAGTTCTTGTTCTGGCAGTGTAGTCGTCTCTTACATTGGAAAAGCAAGAGAAATAAAATAAAACTCATCTCTAACACATTCTGTAGATATCAGTTGGAATCTGTGTGTGTGTGTGTGTGTGTGTGTGTGTGTGTGTGTGACATCGCCGCAGAAAACAATCTTTGAAATGCTAATGTCCACATTTTAGTTATTTGTTGAGGCCATGTTCGTCAGTTCATCTCCCCATCCTTCAACTGTGCTAAACTGTAAAACTGTTACAGACATAAGACGGTCTGTAAACTGTTGTAAAACTCACTCCTACTGCTAAAACTGTCTATAAACTAACCCTAAATATACCCACCTTTATGTTCGGTGCTGTATCCTAGTCACGGCCATGCCTTGATTCCCTTGGTGAACAACTTCCTCCAATGTTTTTCTACTAACTTCATTTCCTATACCTTTTGTTCTGCTGATAAACTTATTTCCTCTTTGTTATAGATTTCTTTCTATTTTCTAATCACTTCCTAACAATTATTTTGGAACAGGAGGAGGGGGAGGGCGGTGATGTCCATAGTATCACATTTTCACCAGCCTGAGAGTTTGATATGCATCTGCTTTCTGCAAACGGGTGGTCCAAACTGAGTTTTCAAATATGATTATCTCCCTTTTTGGGTGATTGGTTACGTGACCAGAGACCCAGGAAAGTATATTTATAAGGGGAAGAGAGTGAATAGTGAAGAGAGACAAGACAAGGGAGAAGAGAATCTTGTCTTAAGGAGAGGACTGACTGCATCACAAGAAACCAAACTGAACCTTCCAGAACTTTCCAAAAGAATTTATTTTAAATAACATAAGAGATTAATAGAGCATCGTTTCTTTGAGTCAAACCTAATAGGTCTAATTAAATCTAACTAATCCCACATTATCGGTCAAGCTCCAACTTCTGTCCCATCGCTGCAGTGTTGCATCTCTGTGCCTGTTTTAAAAGTACTTTAATAGAATGTGCTCTGATGAACTTGTAGCACTCGTGCCCCCATGGTATACATACTCCTGACTAACTTGACAAGCAGCAAAATCCCACCCCTTCACTGTTGAGACCTTTAAATGTCAGAAAGCCTTCTACTCTAGGACTTTACGTTGTGAATGGTATGGTCACGTTTGTGAGCGATTTTTTCAAGTGGCGACTAGAAATAATAAAACGCTTATCTTTTGGTACTTATTAAGAATTACACTTATTTAAAATAAATAAATAATTAAATAAAAATAATGAAGCAAAATCTTTATGATATACGTACTTGTCAAGAAACGAAGATGTCATATTCCAAAAATCATATGGGTTTGGCTAGTAACTTTTCGATTTGGCTAATAAATGAAAATATTTAGTTGTCAAAGGTTAGCTAAAGATAAATTTGTCTGTAGAGCCCTGTACTCTAATAGTTTCCTCCCTCTGACGGCTAGACTTTGGAAGTTCCTACTTCTGACTGCACTAACCTGCAGAAGTTTAAATGTAATGTGAACAAACATCTTGCTGATTCTCAAACTCACTCATGCATGCACACATATACATACACTGGTTTTCTCAAACATCCTCGCATCTCAATTTCTCCACATTCTTAAATATTTTCATTCTAAAGCAGGTTCTGCCACACGGAAGTAGATTTGTTTGGTTAGTTGTTTTTGTGTTATGGCATATCAACCCTTTTCAGGTTATTTAATGCCGAATTCAGTGATTTTGAAGAAAAATTTTGTAATAAAGTATATTTGTTTTTTTTCAAGTCGGTTTCTATTTAACCGATAGTTGGGACCCTAACAGGTACTACCACTCTGGGTCAGAGTGGACATGGGAGCAATGGCAATTAAAAGGTGGCTCCACACTCCCCAAAGCCCGCAAGCTGGGGCCTCACCATCGGATATAGTTTAAGGTCATATCCAGGACCCAGAAGTAGAGAGTGCGAGCCACCTGACATCCATTTGTAAGGTTTCGCTGGGGGTATGGCTACTATATAATACAACACAATGGAGCGTGTGAATATCTCTATCGGACAATCTTTAAAAAGTTCAATATTGAATGCAGCAGCAAGACCTGGGAATATTAAAAAAAAAAAAAAAAAATGGATTCTTGTCAGCATTCGAGCATTCTCAGTTCCGACCCGTTCAGTCCGGTTCTCCCGAACTCAACTCCTGCCATCTTGACTGCCGGCCTTGTATCACCTCATTCCAGTGTGTAGCTCCATTGATATGTAAATTACATCAAGCTACTCATATACCAGAAAGAACAGTTAAAAATAAGTCATACAATATGCAATTCCTACAGTTACGTACCTAGAAAGTAGACCTATTAAAACTGACATGGTAATATGGGACAAGGAGAAAAACGCAACCTTAGTAGAAGTTAGTGCCCCCAATGATGCTGGGTTAAACAGAGCTGAGGGGGGGGGAAAGATAAAATACTGTACAACATGAAAAGAAACTGGAATCTTAAGATCTCCATCATTCTGGTAACTATAGAAGTAATTCCATTCATGAAAAAGAATTTCAAAAGCTACCTGGCGAATATACCTAGTGAACCAAGTGCAAGAGGGATAAAACAATCGCACTGAAAGGGATGGTTAGAACCTTAAAAAGCTCTCCTGGTTGGAATGTATGAGATAGCGGGTGAATATCTGGCATCTGGTAGGAGCCTCATTCCCAGGTTTGGCAAAGTCAAAAAAAAAAAAAAAAAAAAAAAAAGTAAATAAACTCAAACAATCTGAATAAATTTAAATAAAAAAAAAAGAAGTCATGTTTACGCATGCGTAAACAATGATTTACAGATGTGTTAAAGTTAGAAAATGTGATAAATGAACAAGTTATTCTTATAATGTAATCAGATAATCTTTGTTTGATAATGGTGGTTAACTTTCAGTCCAAAAATAAAAACGCGAAAAACAAAAAAACAAAAACAAAACAAAAAGCTCTTTATCAGAAAGGTCAGTTTAAATAAGACTCCATTTTTCATAGACACAACACCAGTGTTAATCTGCAGATAAAGTAAATACAGTATTGCTTTTCAGTATGTGCCCAGCAAGAAAGTGTCACATGATTATGAATCCTAACCATCATTGGTCAATTTCTGCCCAACACATTCAGTCACCACTCCCCGCCTAACAAAGTCTTTGAAAGACTGAAGCTGCCCCCCCCCCCAAATTGTAGCACAGGTTTTTTTTCTCCTTTTTCTAGCCAAAATGTGCATCTTAAAATAAACAGCACATAACAGTGTTTATCAGCTTATCTATATATAAGTTTATCAGTTTGCAAAATATTCCCATGCAAAATGTTATGTTTTTTTTCTTCCTTTAAAATTATAACTTGCTAGCTGAAATACAGGTTCGCAATGAAACACTGTTGGAAACTAACAAAACAAATCAGTGCTTGTGCAGTATAGTTAAATTTCAAATAAATGCATTTTAGGTAAAATAAAGACACCTATGTATTTACAGGACATGTCGAAATTAGTAAAAATTCCCCAAATTACGAAAAATGATACAATAGAAAAATGATTATCAAATTATACAGCTTTATCCTATTTAATGTTGAAGAGTTTATAAAATCCAGGGGAGATAATTTCAGTCTATGATTAAAAAAAATTAAAATCCATTTCAAAATAGAAAATGACGGAGTGATAAATTTTTTTTTTGTTTGTTTTTTTTATAAAAATAGTTCTAACAGATCGTCTAGTTGATCATTTTTCTTAATTAATGGAATTATTTTTAATTTCGACATCACAAATAAGTACCTGATAGTGTTTTGTCCGAAAATGCATGGATTTGAAATTGAATTATATTTCACAAACTCTCACAGATCATCACAAAATATATTTCAAAGCTATCAAGCAACATCATATTGCTATTAGGTATCCAAAAACCAATATTTTATTTGCATATCTAGAAACTTAATATAGATCTTGGCAAATCAATGATACAAAGATTTATTTTCAATTAATCACCAAATTATGATTATTCAAATTTTGCTTGGAAAATTTAAAATTTGTTGTCGTGTATGCTATTTACCGATCCAGAAATCAATTTCCATGGTGTATATCTAAAAATACAGACTTCAAACAAGCGAAAAATTTTCTTAAAAATTTAATATAATTTTGTGATAAATAAAGTTAAGCATAATGAAAGCAATAATGACTAGATTTACCCAATCTAAACATTGAGCAAAATACCTTTAAAAAATTCCACAAATGACACCTTCACTGTTCATATTCATTTAGACAGCTAACACCGGCTAAAAAGAGATCCAATACATTGTGATCAGATGATTACATAGGGTGGAACGATAAAATTGTCACTCTAGAAAAGATGACATGATTCCATTTTCGTTTGATGAAAATCGGTTTTCTTTTTTGTTGTTGCAGCCCATCTACTAGTTGGCCAGTTGTTTACAAATCTCAAGAGTGATAGGAACCTTCTATCACATCTGAAAGCGACACACTACCAAGCCGAGTTATGACAACAGGACCATTGCCAGCACCTCAAAATGCATCGCTTGATTGCCACGAATAACAGGGATGTGCCCAGGGTGATGAAAACAAAGTTTCCGGTTATGGTTTTTCGTAGGATTCCAAATGAGGGTCACATCATGCCACGTCACATCTTCTAAGTCGGCTTGAAATTCAACACCAAAGTGTATCTGGATGTGCTGAAGAGTGTGGTGATCCCCTGCTGCAATCAAGTGTCTGTTGGCAGACCCTAGGTGTGGCAGCAGGATTCGGCACTGGCTCACAAGTCCAAAGAGACCTAGGCTTGGCTTCAGGAGTGCTAAAATTTTGTACCTTGCTACGATTTTATACCCTTCTCTCACTGGCCTCTTCCTCTCCAAATCTAAACCCACTGAACTACTTCGTTTGGTCATATGTCGAGAACATCACCAACATGACCTCTCACAACACCAAAGCCAACCTGATCGCAGTCATCCACCAAGTATTTGCTGGTGTTTGTGGAAAAGTCATGCTTCCAGTTCCGGACTCGTATCGAGGTGGTGATTGATGCTAAAGGCAGCTACACTGAATAAATGCCAACTCTACTGCATAATCAAGTTACCTGAATTGATTTTTCCAATAAAAATTAAAAAATAAAGCTGTAGTGTTGTTTTTTTTTTAGAGTGACACATTGTTCCACGCTGTAATGGTTGTCCAAGATTAAGGCTTCATAGCATCATCATTCAACCGTAATCGAGATAATAGAGTTCACATGCTCATGCCAGATATCCTGGTCCTACATGACTACTTCCAAGTTCCGCCTCTTAACATTGGCATCGCTTGCAATGACATTCGGGTATGTGAGTATTCTACTTCCGGAGTGGATAATAGATATATGTGCCATTCAGGTGTGTTTCCAACCTTTTGGCAAGTGCCCATGTTTCTGAATCATAGAGGAAGATGGCTTCATGACAAATGCCTTTAAGATGTGGTCTCAGCAATAACAACAAATTCAGAAGTAGAGAGTATGAGCCATCTGAGATCCATCTGTAAAGTTCTACTGAAGTGAATGATGTATCATACGGCACAATGGAGTGTGTAAATATCTCCACTGGACCATCCGTAAAAAGTTGAATATCGAATGTAGCAGCAGATCCTGGGAACAGCTATAATATAAATCTCATCTGTCTGTGTAAATGTATGTATGTATGTTTGTAGGTTTGCCTAAAAGTTTTGACAGAGGCGATGCACTTTCATAAGATCGGTATCGTTTTGAAGCTTGACCCTTCGGACGACAAATATCGAAAAATTGGCTAAAAACATTAATTCCTTCACCCTCAAGTGGCACTTTTCTACAAGGAGGGGGTCGCTTTTCTCGCCAATATTTTAAAAAAAGTCATCCCCTCTTTTCGATTGACTAGCCTTAATTTAAACCTTCACCACTTCTGTTACGTTTTTTTTTTATCATGTTCTTTTCCTCCTTCGTGGTACGGGTTTGAGCTTGCCTGCCACCGTTTTTTTTTTTTTTTTTTTTTGCTGAACACACACCTCCAAACACCCGGGCAACGCCAGGCACCCAGGCTAGTATAGCAGAAAGAACAGCTGAACAATTCGTACACCATCCACTATGGCTATGCAATTCCTACAGCTATGTACTTAGAAAACGGAGCTATTAAACCTGACAGTGATTTAGAACAAGAAAAAAAGAAGCAATCTTAGAAGTTAATGTCCCCAATGATGCTGGATTAAACAGAGCTAAAAGGGAAAAAGATAACAAAATACCAAGATCTTATATACGATATGCGAAAAAAAACAAACTTGAATCTTAGGAAGATCATCATTCAAGTAATTATAAGAGCAACCGGACCCATGAAAAATTTCAAAAATTACCTGACAAATATACCTGATGAACAAAGTGCAAGAGAGATATAAACTATTGCAGTTTAAGAGACGGTTAGAATCTTAAAGACTCTCGATTGGAATGTCTAAGATAACTGGTGAATGTCTGATATCTAGTTAGGATGTTCCATCTCCAGCTAGAAAAAGAAAAAACACTTTGAATCTAATAATAACACTAAAAGTTGGACCATGTAAAAATAGATAAAAAGGGCAAAAATTTGGGCTGGAGAATCTGTCCCATTTGAGGGTTCTTGATAAGGTGTAGAAATGTATATGTAACCTGACCCCCCCCCCATCCCCACTTTTTTCTTCTGTAACATCTCCATAAAAGACATGTTGCGAGTCTTAGTCTTTTTTATAAATACTATTATGGCATGTCTTCAAAATTGTCTGATTCAGTCCCTGCTTCGTTTGTTCCAGCTCATTTGACTCGTTGATCTAGTGGTCTTCATTAATTCACTACTTTGATACCTCATTGTTATACAACTTCGTATTCCAGTAGCTTCTCTCCAAGAACTGCAAGATTGTGACTCTTCCTTCTGACTGTTTTCCTTCTACATATCTTGTCTTTGTAAGACTAAGGTCAACACATCTCTTTTTGATAATGATCTTTTGTTCTTGTTAGTTCCTTATATTAAGTGGCTTCAAACCTTATATGGAGTAATTTCCACTAAAAAAAAAAAAAAAAAAAAAAAAAAAAACGGCTTTGACAAAAACTATATGAAAATATAACTTAAGTTAGCCTATCCTGGTTCTGCGCATTTGGCAAACAAGTATTTGGATGCTTTCTCATGAAAAGAAGCTTTGACACAAGGTCAGGCTAGAGACTCCTCAAAGGCACTTTTGGTCAGATGAAAAAATTATCTTAGTTCCTTGATATTTACTCACAAAAGAGTATTTCAGGCAAGACGAATTGAACTCCTCCTCCCCCGTTTTGTATAATGATGGAGATAGTGCTTGGGAGGATGTTCTGTCAGGACTGAGGTCCAGTCTTTGAAGAGCTAGCACAAGACAAAAAGGCAGTTGGTAAAGTGCTATTTACATGCCTCCCCATAGTGTGACACAAGGTCAGGGCTTATTGTGAGGTATGGCCAGAATGCCTCAAGAGGACTCGTGCCCAAGTAACAAAATTACCTTAATTCCCTCAGCACTCTTTCATAAAGGGAAGACACCTCTGATGACAGATAATGAATCTGTACATTCTTCTTTTGTACGATGAGGGAAGTTAAGCATGATGGGATGGTCTTTTAGGACCGATGGAGCATTCAAAGCATTTTGACACAATGCCAGTTGACAAAGTGTTAACAAAGAAATTAACAGAGTTTATATTTAGTTCTGAAGTTGAACTTGCTTTTAATAAGTAGAATCGCTAAGTCATTAGCTTAATAATGATTGACTTGTCTGTAATATATCTGTATGTAAATCTAACAGGCAAGCTTAATTAAACAGATGGGAAAATATTTATATTGCAAATTGTTTTATGACAGACTTAAGAATGAAAGTATATTATTATGTGAAAAACCAAAGTTTTTTGGAGTGTTTTTGCAGAATTGAAATAAAACATTTATTCATAAACCATAAGTATGTCGCAGTACAAAATGTGAACCATTGGTACGGTACAGCACCAAATGTGAACCATTGGTACGGTACGGCACCAAATGTGAACCATTGGTACGGCAGGGCACCAAATGTGAACCATTGGTACAGCAGGGCACCAAATGTGAACCATTGGTACAGCAGGGCACCAAATGTGAACCATTGGTACGGCAGGGCACCAAATGTGAACCATTGGTACGGCAGGGCACCAAATGTGAACCATTGGTTACGGTAGGGCACCAAATGTGAACCATTGGTTACGGCAGGGCACCAAATGTGAACCATTGGTTACGGCAGGGCACCAAATGTGAACCATTGGTTACGGCAGGGCACCAAATGTGAACCATTGGTACGGCAGGGTACCAAATGTGAACCATTGGTACGGCAGGGCACCAAATGTGAACCATTGGTTACGGCAGGGCACCAAATGTGAACCATTGGTTACGGCAGGGCACCAAATGTGAACCGTTGGTTACGGCAGGGCACCAAATGTGAACCGTTGGTTACGGCAGGGCACCAAATGTGAACCATTGGTACGGCAGGGCACCAAATGTGAACCATTGGTACGGCAGGGCACCAAATGTGAACCATTGGTACGGCAGGGCACCAAACATAAACCATTATAACATCACGGCACCAAATGTAAACCATTGTTATGTCATAGCACTAACTATAAACCATCGGCACTTCGACACCAAATGTCAAATATGTTCACAAAACATTTTAACCAGTTGTACACTTTCATGGAAGATGCTCCACTCAATTGCAAGTTTCTCTTACAAAAGATTCACAGCATTGTTGCAATGTGAAATACATTGACATTCAACTAATTATCATTTCATATCTTCGAGCAGCCATCACCCTTGATAAGTGGTGACATTTCATTTAAAAAGAAAAGAAAAAAAAAGAAAAAGAAAACTCATTTGTTAATTGGATCAAATTTACGACTGTTGTATCCACAATGCAACAGTGAATCTTGGGCTCTCCTTAATTTGATCCTTTCGAGGATGCAGAGAAATGGCAAAGCTATGGTTCAGTTGGATTTGTAGTGTGTATCTTGATGGCAGTTGGTTCTGACTCTTTGCTATTAAGACTGAAGGTTGGTACGATTTCATGGAGAAAAATCACTTTGCCCTTCCATGACCAAAGTGCAATCCACATCTGATGCGGAAAAGACATGCTAACAGAAAAAGAATTTATGAAAAATATCAGTTGTAAAAATATTGTCTGGAAATCAATTGTGCTGTGTTTGAACTGATTTTGTGATCAGTTTAAACACAGCACAATTGATTTAGTTGGTTTGTTTTCGAGTATATCAAACCTTTTCAGGTTTTTTAATGCTAATTTAATAATTTTGGAAAAGAAAAATTATTCTTCAAGTTCTTTATATCTTCAAATTTTTATTTATGGTGTTTGTTTTGATCGTTCTGTAGAAGTGAAATCTTGTTTTCGTTTTTGACTTTGCAAAATATGATTGAGTTTTGCAAAGAAAAGTGGGGGCGGGGGAGGGGAAACAATAACATCAATGCTTGGTGCAATTTTGGTCAGGAAGCCAGTATCTTTAGACAGCTTGATTTAATAGCACCAAATGTTCTAACAAGTATTACCAATCCGAGTCAAAGTGGACCTAGAAGCAAAGATAACTAAGGGACAACTCCACATTTCTCCACAGTCCCCAAATAGGCCCTCACCATGTCTTTTAAGGTTTGCTTTACCTACTGGCATGTGTTGGACGGCTTTTAGAAATTGACTTCCAAACTAACTTGTCTCTGATTAGCCACTTTACTTTGCTTCCCCTATGAACTGAACCTGCTACCTCAACTCTTCTACATTTAACCCAAGAACTCTCACCCATTCTTTCAGCATGACCATAACAAGTTTCCTGTTTTGCATACATCTCTCTATACTGTCCAGATTTAATCTTTCTCCGAGGTCATCAGATATAATCCTGTTTTTAAGACTCATATTGCAGGTCTATCATACCATTCTCATTATTTTTCTCAAGTTAATTCACACTTCCTCCCATGTTTTCCTTGAACTTTCTCTATGAACTGAACCTGCTACTTCAACTGTTCTACATTTAACCCAAGAACTCATCTATTTTTTCAATGTGACCATAACATCAAAGTCTCTTGTTCTGCACACATCTTTCTATACTGTACAGATTCATAGAGATAGCATTAATTCTTGTTAAGCTAAACAAAAGTAAAATTGGCATGATGCACCTCTATGCAGAAAGTGCACAGTGACCTTTTGCTGCTATGTTAAATGCTTTGCAAATCGATGGAACTGTGCTAGGCTCAAATTATGCAACTCTGCTAAAATCGGACTTTTGTCCTTTGGGTGATTTTGAAATGGATTGTTCATATATATATCAGTCTACAACATTCTTAACAGTAGACAGATGTTCTTCCTAGCCTCTACATGGCTGGTAACATCATATCAATGTGTGTCTGATTAGCAATGATACCAAATCAAAAATAAATTGTGTTCGTGTGTTTATTGCTATCTGTAGAGTGAGATGTGCGTTTCTTGGAACAGTGAAACTGATCCGACATAACTCACTGGGGATCCTTTATTTTCAAATTTGTTTTGTAAACGTTTCTATGTTCTATAATCATGCTTTTTTTTTCTTTTTTTTTTTAATATAATAAAAAGCAAATAAGTATTGCTAATTATTACTAAAAGATTAAAAGTTACCCCCCCCCCTCGAGATGAATGTCTTTTTAGATGATTATTTAAGATTTTAGACTTTTTAGCAGATTAAAATAGATTGGAGGTTATAAATCATGGGAAGAAACAGATTCTCTGCTGTAATTAAAAATATATCAGGTTAGAATGGGCCAAGTTTATAAAGATTTAATGTTAAATTTGTATAAAGAAATAGCAATTATAAAGGTCCTTTTTGTAGGGGAAAGTTAAATTTGAGAGAGGGGGGGGGAAACAAAGAGTGTTGTCAGATATTAGGATTCATTATATGAGGGGGCGGCGAATACAGATAAATTTTAATTTTAGGCTTTAAGTGAAGAAAATAAAGGGGTCATAAGTAAAAGATGTCTGGGGGGGGGCATATTTAGGAAATGAATATATGAAGAGGATATATTAGGATATTTCGTTACTATTGTATATCAACATTGGTATGGATAGGGTGGTTGCAAGATAGATGCGTAGGTCAAGGGGAGGGGAAGGGTGTATTCAGGGGTGGTCTGAGAGTGTTCTAGTGATATTTCTATTCTGTTGTTAAAAATAAGTGTAGTGATGGAGAGTACAATGGAAGAAATAATTCCCTAATGAGATAATAGACAAAGTAGAGGTTGTATTGATCGGCAGGAGTTCCCGGGTTGAATTCCTAAAAGAAAAAAAAAAAAAAAGGTGGGGGGTATATCGAGTGTCAGATACTGGGTACTAGATAAGGCATGTAAGAGGTTTGTCAACCGTTTATAGCAATGGAGAGGAATTGTAATTAGAGAGGCAGGTAGGGTTTATGTAAAACGGTTGATCTAAGAGGCCACAGATATTAGTCCTAATTTGGAGGAGATTTAGAGCATTTCCATATTTAAATTTTCTTTTGTGCTTGCATCTGGATATTATTTCTGATTTAAAGTTCAAGATGTTTAATTTTGTTGATGCTGTAATAAAAAGTGGCCTCTGCATTGTAGAGGAGGTAGTGCAATCTAGACTTTCTTAGTATTTTCCATTTTAAGGAGACATATGTTTTTTTTCTTTATGTTTCTTACTAGGTTAGAAAGGGTAGTTTTAACCTTAGACGTCTTGCTAGCAAATGATTGCAGGTGGTTTGAGATTCTAGTTTTTATCAGAATGTGTGTATTTTTGGGGTGATTTGTAGTCTATTCAGAGGTTTAATATCTATGGGGGAGTCGTTGAGTTCAGGTGCGCCAAAGAGTGTTTATGGCATTATTAAGTTATGCCTATTCCTGCTACCTGCATTATATAAAAGCTATATTCCTCCTATATCACAGGTCACTTTAGTTCTCTCATTCCCTCACCAAAAAGTTAATATTTTATCTCACTGCCCAATTATTTTGCTCTTAATGCAGTTATCGCTAGATGTCACATCCCTATTATGTTACCTAGTATCTTTTCTCCTTTTCTGATGAGAAGCATTAGGCTTTGAAATACCATGGTATAAAGAGTTTTACATATCTTACACCCCTAATTGATGTATTATCCTCATTGAATAAATGTACATACACTAGTATATATATCTATTTAAACGTTGTCTTAAGAATAGCTTCCCATCATCCTGGAAAATCTCA
The DNA here is from genome assembly GCF_053919585.1 of Euprymna scolopes. Lineage (NCBI taxonomy): Eukaryota > Metazoa > Mollusca > Cephalopoda > Sepiida > Sepiolidae > Euprymna > Euprymna scolopes. The sequence goes on from NC_136498.1 coordinate 68,871,303, forward strand.
TCAGTATGCCCTGTATTTAAGAATTCAGGTGATCGCTCATCCCCCTCTCAGTACAGGCCAATGAGTCTCCTGTGTGTCATGAGTAAGTTGCTGGAATCTGTTAAATACAGAAGTAATCAACCATCTAAACAAAAATAACCTTCTTAGTGACACTCAATATGGTTTCCGTTCTGCTAGATCTACAGCAGATGTGCTTACAGTTATATCTCATAGGATTAGCAAATCTCTCGACGGAGGCAACCTTTCTAGGGCAATTGCTCTTGACATATCTAAGGCCTTTGATAGGGTATGGCATAAAGGTTTACTTCACAAGATCTCTAGCTATGCTATAGCTGGAAATGCCTTCTCAATTATTAAATCATTTCTTTCTGATAGGTTCATAAGAGTAGTAGTTGAGGGGCAAAAATCAGAAGCTCATAGTATTAATGCTGGTGTCCCTCAGGGGTCTATGGTCCCTCCCCCTCGCCAAACTTTCACAAGAAACACTCGTCTAGCTGAAAACACTATTAATAATTCCCTCCCACTCTTTATCTGTGCCTAAACCTAAACGTAGATTCTATGAACAAAGCTTCTTTCTTAGAACTGCACGCCTCTGGAATTGTCTTCCATTTTCCTGCTTTCCGGCTGACTACAATATGGTTGTCTTCAAGTCTAACGTAAACAAGTTCTTGATGAGCTGTTCCATATTAGTTAACAAATTTACCGAATTGGTTACTATATTGTCCAATTTCTACTGTAACTCTTTAACCCTTATCCTCGAGTGGCCTCTTAGCCTTGATAATGTGGTGATGCCTGTGTAAAAAAAAAAAAAAAAAAATCTATATTGTCATTTTCTTATTTTATTGATACTCTATAAGCTCAAAAATAATTTGCTGAGCTTTGCATTATCCCGATATGATTCTTATTCTTTTAACTCCCTCATATATAATGAGGAACTATTTAATGCTGAATTTGGGCGAATACATTAGACAAACGAGCGGAAGTCATGAACATTGCATAAACGCTAGCTGAATGCCTTTTAGTTATTCCGCAGACAGTGCCCATCCTTAAGTAATCTTAAAGGGGCCTGATAATGTGTGCGCATATATATATATATATATATATATATATATATATATATATATATCTTATCAGGCCCCTTTAAGAATAGGCTGTCATGGCAATTGTGGGCTGCAACGTTGTTTGACTAGAAATAATATATATATATATTAAAAACGCGAGATGAAGTTTCATAAAAAATAGAATACTGTAATAGTGGATAAACATGTCAATAGACCAGTAAACATAAAAAGCACAAACAAATAACTAAAGCAGAACTAAGATATTTCAGTCAGTTCATATGATCATAATCATTTGCTGTAAATAAGCTTTATTGAGCAAAAAATGAATTTTTTTATACACAGTGAAGTGGCCAAGGTAATCCAGGGAAGATAGGGGATGTAATATAAAGAGGGAATGGGGAGAGAAATAAATCGACCAATAGGCCTTTGTTTTCCTTTAGTGATATATTTGGGTCCTTATTTTTACTAGTATGTTGACATGCCTAGCTACTATTCCATATTTTAAACAATCCATACATATATATAATATTTTTATTTTTGATATTTATTACTTTTACCTGCAGGCACTAGTGTTTAATGCTTACACAATCTTTAGTGTAGGAAATGATAATTACTGCTGGTTGAAGGATTCAAACTCAGTTGCAAAGTCACCTTTAACTCTACAGTCTGGTATTTAACCCTAAAGCCATCGTCAATTAACATGGGGAAGAAAAACATTTAAAGTGTATATTATGTCAAAAGATATATACAGTAAGCTCAGTCATATAGTGTTCAACGCCAGCAGTCAGAACATCACTTTATGCATAGATTGACGGCTTGTTCATAAATTCACAGAGATGCAATCTTTTTTTAATGGAGCAATACTAACACCTATGTGGTTAGATAAATGGTATTGAACCACTTATTTAAATAAGATCAGATGCTTTACACAATAAAAGTAAATTCAAAATATTTCTTACATTTGCTTACAAAAAAAAAAAAAAAAAAAAAAAGCATGAGAAATCCTCAATGGAGAAAGATATCTTCTTGGCCAAGTCTTAATTCTAAACAAAGCAATACGTAAAACGACCATTTCAAAAACATTGTGCAGTGCTTCTATTTACTTGTCTCTTCCACGAGGATAGGGTTGGACACAAACTCGGACTTTAATGTGAGGGAAATCCAAAAGGGCATTCTGGATTGGGATAAAAATAAAAATTGACTGTCTAGAAGAACTTCTCCTTCACTGATCGAGGATATAATAGACTAAGTGTAGCATCAGAACACGTACTATGTCTTGTTCCCAGCCAAAATGCTAATGGTGTTAATAACTCTGGAAGTTGGCAGGATAATGGCCATGGAATTCAGTCTTGAAACATGAAATTTTATTGGGAAATAAACAGTAACAGCTGTTGGATTGTAGACAGACATGTTACGCCTTCCCTCTGGCATATCAGCAGGTGGATTAAAATATACACACACAAAGAGAGAAAGAAACTGAGATGAGAGAAAAGATAGAAAGGAGATAGAGATAGAGGACTGGAGCTCTCAACCAGATGCACATTGGCAGACAATCAAAGAACATAATTCAATTACGTTATCTTATTTTGATTCATCAACTGCGAAGAACAACTCGGCAAAGAATGGCAATCAGATTATGTAGTGATAGAAAGTTGAAGGTTACTTTATAGAGACAATCTCTTATTTTGACGTTTAGTTTTATTAAAAGAAAATGGAAAAAATGAGGCATGGCAAAAAATGTTATATATAAAAAAAAAACACACGAATAAATGTATGCAGCACTTTTTTTTGTAGCTAAGGGAGTCATCACTAATTAAGCCCAAAGACCAGTCGAGAATAAGGGTTGTAATGAGTGTCAGTTAGTCAGTGAGACAACACTGCGTGATGATAAATAATGGTGCAAATTGGACAGAATTAAATTATTTAAAAGAATGGCTCAATTAGGACTTGTTTCCATTAGACTTGAAAACGACTATGTTATCTTGATCTTGGAAACAGCCCAACGGTATTGTGTTAAGGCCAAAAACCTACCATTTTAGTCACCATCTAAAATTTAGGAAGGAGACCGGTCAATTTTCCAAAATTTAATATTCTTGGAGATTCACAGAGAATTTTGTAAATATTGTTCGAGTAGTTTTCACAAGATACAAACATTAATTACTGACTTAAAGCACAGAGACTTTATTTCTATCCCCCTCCTCTGCCAAATAAAAAACAATGTACTTAGGTTTTTAGTTCCTTAAAGGTAAACAACATAGGAACACAAAGTTCTATATAAAGATTTTTTTCCATAGGATTTGGCATCAGATAAACAGATATTTCCTGAATTATATAGATACTAGGGAAAGCAAACACTGCACAGACACTAGGGAAGGCAAACACTGCACAGACACTAGGGAAGGCAAACACTGCACAGACACTAGGGAAGGCAAACACTGCACAGACACTAGGGAAGGCAAACACTGCACAGACACTAGGGAAGGCAAACACTGCACAGACACTAGGGAAGGCAAACACTGCACAGACACTAGGGAAGGCAAACACTGCACAGACACTAGGGAAGGCAAACACTGCACAGACACTAGGGAAGGCAAACACTGCACAGACACTAGGGAAGGCAAACACTGCACAGACACTAGGGAAGGCAAACACTGCACAGACACTAGGGAAAGCAAACACTGCACAGACACTAGGGAAAGCAAACACTGCACAGACACTAGGGAAAGCAAACACTGCACAGACACTAGGGAAAGCAAACACTGCACAGACACTAGGGAAAGCAAACACTGCACAGACACTAGGGAAAGCAAACACTGCACAGACACTAGGGAAAGCAAACACTGCACAGATACTAAGGAAAAATCATGTCCCATGGGATAACTCATTGAATACATCTTTAATTGTTTTACTCAGGAAAAAAGGAGTTGGCAAAACCAGTCTAATATAAAAATAATAAAAAAGCCAAATCCAAAATTAGTATTTTCTGATAGCTATTTTCATTCTCTCTCCAGTTACAGGGTAAATAGTATTATTACCTGGTGATATTCCCTTTTGTTTATAATGCACTATTTAAATCTTTTTTATTCTTTCCTTTATTTATTACTTTCGATTTGAGAGAGAGAGAGAGAGAGAGAGAGAGAGAGAGAGAGAGAGAGAGAGAGAGAGAGAGAGAGAGAGAGAGAGTGTGATAGACAGAGGTCTATCACTTTTATCTTCTTAGTAAGAGATGGGTTACTTGGTAAGTTTATTGTAAATTGTAGCTAATTAGAACAATTAAAATGTAAAACTTTGTTAAACATAATTCAATCCCAAACCTGAGGAATATTTTAACATGTATTTTGGGTGATTAAAATATATAGGGGTGAAAAAAACATTAGGAAAACAAACGTATTAATTCAGTTGTAGTATAATCTAATATACTAAATCATTTTCAATTATCTGCAAAAACTCAAACAGCAATGTACCCAACATATTGATATTTACTTATAACTAGACAATTCATCTTCATCTTCCTTCTACCATGTACTTCGTAAGAAAATAATAGCTATTCCGGTTAGGTAAATTGTTACAGAGGAGATAAAAGCTGTAGCATTATAAGAGGTTAATGTAGTGCGTGTGAAGCATTGTCTAGTGTGTATATAAAGGAAATTCATGGAAGACAATGCAGAGGTGTAATGGGATCTACACAATCTGAAGAGAATTAAGACATAACAGTGGGACAAGCACTGCAGATTCACCTTTTTCTTAATACAATATATGTTTAAAAATATGTTTCATACTTAAATTGTATTCTTAATTACGTCAGTACGGTCAGATAGTATTTTCATGTATATATTTCGGGGAAAAATCCCTTCATCAGATATGTTTGACTAGCTAAAACATGCATAATGGGGCTATTGTCAGTTTCACAGAAAGTCAAAATTAATTTTATTTGGATTCTTCAGATTACTATTCTCATCTTGAGTGTTATTTGCACAACGTTTTGGTCAATGTAACCTTCGACCTTCTTCTGGAGTATCTAACTGAACTGGGGACTCTGCATAGAATTTTAAACAGAATCTTATCCAATTTTTGGTGATAGTCATGCCTTACAGAACAGGCGTATGCTAAGTAGAAGTCCAAAGTAATTTGCAATTGTATTTTTGGATCGCCTGCACTGAGAATTGAACTTTTAATTTCCAGGAATGTAACTTTTACAACTGAATTTCACCAAATTCTCTTATCCACTGTGCCACGGATGAGTAATTTTATTTGTTGTTAAAATTTTATTTTTTTAAACTTAACATAGGGCTTGTGTTAATATTCAATATGATGCCATTCATGTTTTTATATATTGAATTATTTATTTTTATGTGTTTAAAACTAATTTGCATTTTGGTTACGTTCCGATGTATTTTCTGCATCATTATATTTTTTCCTAAGAAAAAAAACAAAACAAAGAAAACCCCTGAAATAATGAGGGATTTTACTGTTAATTTTTTTACTTGACGGTTATATTACTACAATTATTTGACACTTTGCCTGTTTCTGTGTACCTCATCCCTTTAATAGAATGTTTGAAAAAAATAAAAATAAATAAATTTCAAAATGTGACATTTTAATTTGAAGAATATTTAGCTGACAGTTCATCCTTTACTTCAATCTATATTTGGAATATTAAATAGAGCTTTGAAAGGTATTTTTCATGTGAAATTCTATTTTAAAAAAAATGCCCCAGACAATGCGAGAAGCCACTTGATGTACGGAGCTAATATGACTAAAAGATGATTATTGAAAGCACTATTGATTTTAGTCTTGAAAAGACCAAGGTAGAATCAAGTCAAGGGGGAAGCGAGTTCCGGAAGACTCTGGTTCTTGAAAAAAATTAAGAAATTATTAGCATTTTCATAATAGAGTGAGGTACAAAAATTATTTTTTGCTGAGGTGATGAAAAAAAAAATAAAAAAAAATTATTAAACACTCAACCAAACAAGTGTCTGACATTATTCTTATCAAGTCTTTAATTAATAAATTATTAATATTTGCTAATATGAAAATTATTCATCATTATATGATTACGAGAACAGCAAGCCATCATTAGCCTGGTCGAGAAACACATCATTACCATAAGTAATTAAAAAAAAACAAAAAAAAAACATGTCCCATGAGATCACTCATTGAATACATCTTTAATTGTTTAAATCAGGAAAAAAGGAGTTGGCAAAACCAGTCCAATATAAAAAATAAAAAGGCCAAATCCAAAATTAGTATTTTCTGATTGCTATTTTCATTCTCTCTCCAGTTACAGGATAAATAGTATTACTACCTGGTGATATTCCCTTTTGTTTATAATGCACTATTTAAATCTTTTTTATTCTTTCCTTTATTTATTACTTTCGATTTGAGAGAGAGAGAGAGAGAGAGACACACACACAGACAGACAGAGAGAGAGAGAGAGAGACAGACAAACAAACAAACAGAGAGGGAGAGAGACAGTGGAAGAGAGAGAGAAAAGAGCGAAGGGTTCAAACAACATACAGAGAGAGAGAGAGAGAGACAGAGAGAGAGAGACACACAGAGAGAGAGAGAGACACACACAGAGAGACAGAGAGAGACACACAGAGAGAGAGAGAGAGAGAGAGAGAGAGAGAGAGAGAGAGAGAGAGAGCAAGCCATCATAAGCCTGGTGGAGAAACACATCATTACCATAAGTAATTAAAAAAAGAAAAAAGATCACAAGATGTATATACCCGATGCTGCCCGGAACGTGTTTACGTTCATGCTTATTTTTCCACCCACTTCCCAAATCATTTTTGTCTTGTTAATATGAGAAAGGAATAGGATTTTTTTTTTTTAAGAATTGAATATATGTTATTAAAACAAATCTGTTTTACAATAAAAATCACTTTATAAAAATTGATTAGTTTTGTGAAACCATACCGCTCCATCACCCTGACGGTTGTTGACCGCATACGTTTGTGTTGTAGTTTTATCCTTCATTTTTTATAAGACGGAGTATTTATGGTTTTAAAAGAATTAAATTGTTACAATTTCTAATAAAGAAAAACGTTTTCATTTTACTTATTTAAAGAATATTTAGTTGACAATGACAATTTTGATAGAATCTTTTTTTTTTTCCTTAAATAGTACTGACCTTGACATATGGATATTATTTCAAAAAGAAATATAATTATTAAGAGTTAATTATACATTGATCTAAAAAAAAACAAAAACAAAAAAAAAAAAATAACGTTAAATTTCTATGGGGGTCCCACGAGTAACTAATCAAAGCGGCAAAGTATTATTTGTTTTTCTTACGCAATAAACACCATTTTCAATAATTATTCAATGATTTTTGTAAAAATGTTTAAAATAAAATTTCAAACGAAACAATAAATTGCAATTTAAATACGGCTATGAACTATAATTATCCTGACTTGGGAGGCAGTGAAGTCAGTTTAGCCTTTAATTCTTATATGTTTACACATTTTAAAACTTAAAAAGATAGTTAAACTCCTGTTATATTCTTCAATTTAAAATGAATTATTCCCCCTTGCTGATTTTTATTTTTTTTTCTTTCATATTAGCAGTCATTTGGGCTAGACTTTAAAATAAATTGTAACCAAGTAGATTATTTTTTTAAATAATTTTTTTTATGGAAATCGCTCCAGATAAGGCAAGAAGCCTTGTTATGTAAGGAACTAAAATAAAATAAATATTATTTCAAGGTTAAAAACTCGGCAACGAAAAATGTTATATAAATAGATTCCAAACAAGAAAACAACAGTTCTTCCCTCTTTGTCAGAAACATTGCTCATAGAATGTGAAGACTAAAAGAACAAAATAAGGGAAGCAAGAGTTACAAGACCTCTAAAAGTAAACCCAAAGTCCAGTGTCTACTCTCTTTAAATTATATTAATTATGTTATTATATTGCTAATAACACAATGCAACGTTAACAAATAAAAATTGGCTAGTCAGTAGCAAAATGTGTCGGTTTGAATGCTACTTGGGCCTAACTTTGAAAATTAACAAGATAACTTAATAATGTTAGATGATGTAAAACAATAAGTTTTAAAAAATGCAACGGACAATTTTATAGTATTATTTTTCTGAATGATTTAAGTTTAAATTATAAAATTAAATGACTGTTGCAACAGGGGTTTTCACGAGAACCTAAAAAGGTTTTTTTGGTCACAAATTACTGACGGAATTGTCACTTTCTCCCCAAAGACCTTACAGAGTGAAAGTTATTTCTCGGTCCTCTATAATTTATTCATTTCTGATTCATAAGTAGCCTTACTCACTCGTTCGTTCTTTACTCAATCTATATTTGGAATATTAATTAGAGCTTTAAAAGGTCTTCCCATGTATAATGCCAGCAAGAACGAAAGATGATTATTGAAAACACAGAAGATAGCTATTGACTGTATTCTTGAAAAGACCAAGGTTATAGGCCTGCGGTTTTTAAAAAATATTAAGAAATTATTTACATTTTCATAATAGATTGAGGAACAAAACTTATTTTTTGCTAAGGTGTGAATTAACTGCTACTGATAAAAAAAAGAAGAACCCCCCCCCCCAAAAAAAAAACAAACAAACCCCCAAAATAAACGAACCCCCCCAAAAACAAGTGTCTGACATTCTCATAAAGTGCTGAGATTAATAAATTATTAATATCTGCTAATATCAAAATTATTCCTCATTATATTATTACGAGAACAGCAAGCCATCATTAGCCTGGCGGAGGAACACATCATTACCATAATTAATTCAAAGAAATAGATCACAAGATGTATATACCCAATGTTGCCGGGATGTCTTTACGTTCATGCTTAGTTTGCCATCCACTATCTCCAAAATTATTTTTTATCTTAAGTTAATGAGAAAGAAATAGGATTTTTTTCTAAAGAAAAAAAAAAAAAAAAAAAAAAAAAAACTGAATATAAATGTTATTAAAACAAATAATCTGTTTTACAATAAAATCACAAAAGAATTTGATTTGCTTTGTGACACCATACCCCCCTCTCGACAGTTTTTGACCGCATACATTTGTCTCCTCATTTTTCTTGTTCTGATCGTGTGGTCTATCGTGTTGACGACTGTTGTATTAGTTTACAAGTTGTGTTCTAAGCAAAAACAACACACACACACACACACACACACACACACACACACACACACACACACACACACACACACACACACACACAAATGTATACATTGTTAGTAACGGCTGTAGCATCCATCACCTTCGAATTAAGTTTATCAGCTCAGACCTAGTTGAGATGATTTGTTCCGGTTGATTGAAGTCATCTATTCATCAAGTGCTTGACTGGATCTGCTGGTCTACACCCATCTAATCTCTGTTGAACTCTGACCAACTTGGCTGCTCCGTATCCTCTATATCTACCTTCAACCGGAAATCCTAGATATCCAGTCCCTTTCTGACTCATAATGAACTGCACCGGTTTCTTCTCGATCTATTGCCATCTGATCATCCAGAAACAGATCATCAATGGCCAAAGCATCATTCTGTCTAGGCAGCCAAATAGATTCCTTAGCCATTCCAATATTTTTTCTTTTTGTGAATTATTCCTCAACATTATCGGAATCTCAGGTGCAGAGTTTGGGCAGTTCATAGTATCACAGTTTTATAAACAAATCATTATTTTTACGAAATCATATGCATGGTAAAAAACATACTGGAAGAGAAAAGATAAACTGGATGGACAGAATTAAATATCGATGTGTCAGATATGATCCTATTTAGGTTTGTAGTCTAATGTTCAGCTGAGATAATTTTATAAAGATCATCAGAATAATAATACCAAGAAACTACGCTAGACTATAATTGAACTGAAATATTGAATTCAAGAAGAAAAAAGAAGGATCATTTTTTGTTATTAAAAATAGAATAACACAAGCAACAATAATCATAAGAAAAGAGAAGAGGTGCAAGAAGAAATTGTTTTTATATTGGTTTTGTATCAGCCCATTTGAATAAAGAAATAAAAAACTATATATCATGTGAAAGCAGAAACAAAATCACAGATCTTGACATTAGTGGAAAATAGTACCACAAAATATAATTTGGTAAAAGAAAAAAAAAGGGAGTAAAAGAAAAATGGTGTGAAAGAAAAATGGTGTGAAAGAAAAAAGGTGTGAAAGAAAAAAGGTGTGAAAGAAAAAAGGTAAAAAAAGGGGGATAAAAGAAAAAGGTGTAAAAGAAAAAAAAGGGGATAAAAGAAAAAAGTACAAAAAGTAAAAAAAAAAAAAAAAGCTAAGAAGAAGCGATTAAAAAAATGAAACTAAAAAGACTCCTGAGCAATAATAGGTATTACTAGGATTGGTTTAATTTGTTTAACCGTTAATTTGTTTAATGCTGTTCAATATTATTCTAAACAAACTTTTGTAAATGTATTGTTAAAATAAGAATAGTAGTTGTAATACTTAAGTCATAAGCCAGCGTTGTCTGGGTATCAAATTTCGTGAGAATAAATAATAAAATTTGGGAAATGTTTATTGATAGAAATTGTTGCATCATCAACAACAGCAGCAACAAAAAGTGGCTGAGCCAAATTTCGGACTCCTTCAAAATGGCCATTGCAAAAAAAAAAAAAAAAAAAAATGCTGGTTTCCATCCAATCTACAAAACCCAAATAAATTCAAACGAAAATTCATGGATGTCTAATCATTTTTTCCTTAACTTAGCAATCCAATACTTGCATTTATTTACTGTCTTAATATTTTTCAAAACGAAAGAAAAGCAACAGTTTGTAACATTTGAATTATTCAGACTATTGTTCTTATATTAAGTGTTATTTACACAAGGTTTCGATTGATGTAACCTCCGACCTTCAGGAATTTTTCTATTGAATTTAATAATCTGCACAGAATTTCAAATGGAATCCATGATCCATGGCGGTAGCATGCTCTTATTCCGTCAGCCATAACTGGATTTAAATAATTTGCAATTGTATTTTGAGTGTCATCTGCACTGAGTAGTAAACCTTCAACCACCAACAGAATGGAACTTACAACTGAATTTTACAAAGTACTTTATCCACTACGACAAAGTCGTAACATCCAACCGAAATGTTGTGCGAATTCAAAATGAGAACAGTAATCTAAATAATCCAAATAATGCGAATTGTCAATCCTCATCTAAAAAGTTCAGAAACATAATAAAAAAGCTTGTGTCGAGATATGTGAATCATTTGTACTTCATCACAATAAGCCATCAACCCCCTTTTGTACATAGACTTTTCAACAAATATAGCATCATTTTGTAAGTAATCACTTTACATAGTAATGTACATGTTGACGTACAGAACTGCCCTATCAGTCACACACTCATTCAGCTGTGATGTAACCTTTTTTGACAACTCAGTTTTTAACACTTATAAAAATAAAGCAGGAAGTAAGTTTCGAGGAAAGTTTACACATTCAGATAATGACTCAAAGACATTTTTGTAAATAGCTTTTATGAATAGAAGTGATATCCTCTGTTCATTCATATATGTGTACACACACGCATTTCATGTAAACAACCATAATGCTAAATATATTACATATATATTTTAAACCCACAGCTTTGGGCAAATAGCTCCACTGCCTTGTGGATGCATTGGGAAAGGCAATGACTAAGCGAGTAAACCCTGACAAAAATCTGGTTTGGAGTTGCAATAGGCAGATGGCAAAGCACTGCAATACTTTTCTGGCAACTCCTGCAGCTGCGGTGGCTCCGACTGTATTGGCTTACCTTTCTGTTGAACTTTGTCTGCTACACTGAGAGGGTGATCCTAGTAACTGGGCTGACCTAAGTCTCCTTATTACCTACCCAGGCCTGCATCTTCGACTAGAGCCACTACAGATGCTGCATGGCATCAGATAGTTGCCATCATCATCATATATTTTAAGTATTTACTTCAGTGCTCAATATGTGAGTAGAGATTTGTTGCAGTATGGAGTTATATTTATGGCAAGTAAGCTACACAAATGTTTCCGTAAAGCCCTTTTCACACATATGGCAGAATTGGACGACATGAGGTTCTACCATATCACCTTTATTTGGGAGGGTGATGGTGATCAAGTGATTAATGACATGGACCGACAACTTTGGTGTTCCAAGTTTGAATCCTATTCATTTCATAAAAATCACTTTCACTTAGGATGTTAGGAATCTTCACATGGTTCCTTACGTAAGTACTCTATGTACTTCTAGAAAGAATTCTGACTAGAAAAATATCAGAGAAACCAATGCCAACAATAAAATCTTTGGACTCATATATAATGATGAAATTATATCTCGACAAAGCCACAATTTGCCCATGCATGGTACATTGTTGCCACATCTGGGCAAGTGCATCCACCACTAGTTTCTCACTCTTAGACAGGTAAAAAAAAAAAAAAAAAATAGGATCTCAAATTTAATAGTTCCTGCATGATCAACTAAACTTCAACCTCTGCCTTATCATCACACCCATCTGCCTGTCTGACAAGTACTTTAATGGAATGTGCTCTGATGAACTTGTAGCACTTGTGCCCCCTTGACATGCATACTCCTGACTAACTCAACAAGCAGCAAAATTCAACCTCTTCACTGTTGAGGTCCCTAGATGCTGGAATGCCTTGTATTCTAATAGTTAGAATAAGATTGGTTAGGTCATATCATTCAAACACGGTAGTGTTTGAATATGGTTAAGTGGCAGTTTTAGTCATTTAGAACTGCTTTAAAACTTCACTGCTCACTCATTTTTCGACCAAATTTCAAACAATTACTACAGTTTATAGATCACCTTCTCAGCCATATTTTGGAAAAAAAAAAAAAAAAAAAAAATTCAATTTTCGTTTAGTAAAACAAAAGTTATGAATTTTCTGGTGTTCAAAATCAGAAAAATATATAAGGAGGTGAGCGACGCTTTTTATGACTGGTTTCCATATCAACCATGTTGCTTCAGCGACTACTGTTTGCTACTAATTCGAAAAGAGAAGTAACAAGTGAAACAGAGAGAATGAAAGAATAAAAAGGGAGATAATTAGGGGGATTTTATTGAAAGCAGACGAGGGGCACACATTGTTATTGCATGTGTTTATTGGGGCAAAAAAATAAGACTGAAATTAAACAAAGAACAAGTGAATTTATTGGAAGCCTGGAAAAATCATGGATAACAAAGAAAAATGCGAGCATAAAAAGTAATATGGTTAAGCTTAAACATGGAAAAGTAAAGGACTAGTTAAAATTCGAAAAGAAAACGACAAGATATTCTAGTAAAAATATAATAAATTCTTAATGCTGCAATATTAAAGTAAATCATAAGTTAAACATTTTGGTTTCGATTTTTGGTGGTGGTGTATGAGTCATTATTTTTTTAACTTGTTAAATCATTGCTATATATTGGGCTCAATATGCTCAATTATAAATACAAAATCTGCATTAATCAAAATATCATTTAAGCATATTTTACGCAATGCCAGGCATCCCGCTAGTATATATATAAATATAAAAAACTATCCACTTATTAAGCGTTTCCTTTTCAGATTAAATATGTTTTTAACTCTTTTTCAAAGTGTTTTTTTTTTTAACATGTTTTATTAACTATTTGCTCTTATACAGGGTGGGCCAAAATAAGGGTCCTATTTTTAAAAATTCATAAATTCATGTAAGTTTTAAGAAGTGTTTTTCGGCCAAAATTTGTTTTGTTTATTTCAAAAAAATCTCGGAAGGGTCAGTCTACACACACATAAAGTTTGGTGAGTTTAACTTTTATTTTGTGGAAGTTATTCAAATTTAAAGATAGGACCCTTATTTTGGCCCACCCTGTGTGTGTATATATATATATATATATATATATATATTATATATAAGCCTCTTGAAGAATACTTAAGGATGGGTACTGTCTGCAGAACTATAAGGCAATCAACTGGCGTTTATGCAATGTTCACGATTTCCGCTCGTTCGAACACTCTAGATTTTCAAATGTATTTGCCCGAATTCAGCATTTAATAGTTCTTAATTCCCTTCATTCCCATAGCAATTGCTTGGTGACTGATGAAGCAAAAGGTGGTTTTGAGGCTGGCTTCAAATCTCATGACCTTACACTGATGATTGCGTAAGCATGAAATACTAGTGTCTATAAAGAATAATTATTTAATATATATATATATATATATATATATATATATTCACACACACACATTAGAGCAAATACATGTGCTTAATAAATCCAATTCGTGATATTTCATATTTTTTAAATAAAGCAAATAAAAGTAATATAAAAATGTTTAAAATGATAAATCTAATTTTTCTGAATAACATTTCCTGCTATATAATTAACCCCCTCCCCAAAAAACAAAAAAACAAAAAACAAACACCCTCTGCCATGGTACTTTGTGATAAGTTGGGAACTGGTGATGGTTGTTGCTATGCAACTGATGCCCATTATATTCATCATCTCCCATTGGTCAATAATGGTATAAACATATTGTTCAATTCATCAATTTTTTATACAGAAAGGATAATGAATTAAAAATGTCTAAAGATTAAAAGATTGCTTCTGTTCTCACATGACTCATTTTTGTAGAAGGGGCATTTGATGCCAGTGAGATATGCCATAAAAAAAAAAACGTTGGCAGGGTGTGGCTTGTCAAAGTTGAATCGTTCTGATTTGATAACTGCTATACACGCATGCGTAAAAAGGAGTCTCATAAAGTTAGGCAATAGAAATAAAAAAAATCTAGACACGGGCAATGAAAGCGAATATTGTTTTAATCCAAAAACGTATTTTGCTTTTACAAGGGAGTCATCACTTATCAAGGCCCAAAGGCCACTCGAGGATAAGGGTTAATGAATGTAAGTTAGTAGTGTAGTAATCGTTAATGGTATAAGTTGGATAGAATTTGATTAAGGGAACGATTCAATAAGAATTTGTTTACATTGGCCCTGAAGTCGGCCGGGAAGCAGGCCAGTAGAATAGTGTTCCACAGGTTGGCAGTTCTAAGAAAAGAAGCTTTGTTCATGGAATCTGTATTTAGATTTAGGTACAGATAAAGAGTGGCAGAAATAGTTGATAGTGGTTGTAGCTAGTTGAATATTTTTTGTGAAAATCCAGCAAGGGAGGACCATAGATTGGAGTTCAAATGATCACTTCCGATGAAAATAACGATAGAGCAGTATTTTACCCCTGATTGAAAATAATGCAAAAAATTCAGAATTATCTGATCCTAATGAAAGTTTCAATATTTATTACTCAACTAGCAGGGTGGGAAGTCCAGCATTGCCAAGTTGTAAAATACACCTAATATATATATTAATTCATGCAGATTTTGTATTCATTATTACAGAGCCAATTCTCTATTGGTTATTATATTGTACCTAATATACAGTAGTGATTTCAGCGTTAAAAAAAAAAAAAGGACTTGGGTGCCATCAGTTAGAATCGAAACCAAAACATTTAACGTTCCAACCGCGTCTTCTGATATAACTATCGAGAGAGAGGTAAGAGAGGTTTAATATTATATGACGAGGAAATCATGCACAGAAAGTAAAATATGCATTTCAACTTGCTGATATATGTCTGTACACGTTATTCATCCAAACAAAGATTTTACTCGTTATAAACAATCCTTGTTGTATGATTACTATTTCCTGTTTATTTCAGTGTTATAATTATAAGTTCAATTTTATTCAAAGAAAAAAAAAATATCTTTGTTTATTGAATTAATTTTAAAAATATAAAAAATATTTTACTATAAGCGAAACACCAAACTCTGAAGGGTCACACACCTATGCGTGTGTGTGTGTGTAGAATAGTGACCCCCCCCCCCCAAAAAAAAAACAATAACTGAAAACAATGTGCTGGTGATAAGTAAAAACACATCTATAATATAAATCTCACCTATTTGTTTAAATGTATGTATGTATGCCTGCCTAAAACTTTTGAAAGAAGCGATGGATTTTCATGAGATCGATATCATTTTGAAGCTCGACCCTTCGGATCACAAATATCGAAAAATTGGCAAAAACATTACAATAATTCCTTCATCTTCAACTGGGCACTTTTCTACAGGGAGAGGGGAGGCGATATTTTCGAAAGTCATTCCCTCTTTTCGATTGACTACCCTTAGTTTAAACATTCGTCACTTCCGGTTTGGTGATGGGTGCAACAGCAAAGACATCACTTTTTTTTTTTTTTTTTTTTTTTTACGTTCTTTTCTTCCTTCGCGGTATGGGTTCGAGCCTGCTTGCCTACTACCACTTTTTTTTTGCTCAACATACACCTCCAAACACCCGGGAAATGCCGGGCACACAGGCTAGTTTAGAATAATTTGAAAAATGTTTAATTAGGGAAATATCAATCTTGGTAAATAAAAAAACGAAAAACAAACAAAAAACAGGTAAATTTACAAATACGTTAATCAAACCGAGCTGCCCAAGTCAATTTTTCATTCTTTTTTTTTTTTTTTTGCTATTCCTAAACAACTCCAATCAGTTTCAACTTAAATCACTTCTTCTAAGACACAGGCTTTTCAAATCCCACCTTCTTGACCTTGTGCTACATTTTCTCTTCATAAAGTCTTGTGTCATATCTTCTCGCTGTGTGTGTGTGTGTGTGTGTGAGTGAGTGAGTGAGTGAGATAGAAACATACTCTGCACAATAATATGAGGATGTATTTCTTTTTTGAAAAAGAAACCAAGCCAGTCAGAAATTGAACCTTGTCTGTCATTTCATTTTCTATGAGTAATGTTTGTAAATAACTAGTCAAAATAATAATAAAAAAAAATACCGAGTACATATGCGGGGTGAAAGACAGGAAGTCATTCTTTGATTAAACAAAAATAATATATTCTAACTACTCCTGCGTGAACTGTTTGAAGTTTTAGTCTTCATGACAAAAATCAACATTTTCAATTTTCAGAGAACTGTCATAATAGGGGGGGGGAAGGCAAAATAGAGGAAAGAAAAAAAAAAAGAAAGGTAAGGCTCTAATCAATTTGACAGAAGTCGGCCTTTTTTTTTCTTATAAAAAAAAAAAAAAAAAGATTTCAGCCAAAAATTATGAGAACTCACATCAATGGGCAACTCTAGCAATTTAAGCAGACATTCCTCCTTTTCTGTATTAAAAAACAAAAAAAACCAAAAAAACAGAACTCACACTGATTTCTTTAATCATTGTCTACAGTTTACGCCAAAGGTCATTACTGCTAAGTAATATGCAACAATAAGTGCAGTTCATCTTTTGTTAACATTGAAAAGAAAACTCAGCTGAGAAAAGAGGCAATCCTTGCTAGATTTCATTCCAGTTTCAACAACAAAAGATCTCTAAAATATTATTTGTGGTCCCCTAACGTTCTCTGAGAAACTGACTTGCCCACTTCATTGATCAAAGCTTTTAAAGAACTTGCAAATGGGGTAAAAATGCCCACTCACAGATTGCAAGTAGATTAATTGTGCTTTTCTACTTCTCTTTTTAAAACATTCCGTTTGATGTTGGATAAAATCAGTGAAGGGGGTGGGTCGTATTACAGGGACAGAAAACTGGGTATTGACATAGAAAATGAAATGAGCAGACAAGGTTCAATTTCTGACTGCATTGGTTTCAAAAAAGAAAAATATATAAATCCTCATATTATTATTGTAAAGAGTATGTCCCCCACCCCACAGCGAGATGTGACACAAGACCTTATGAAGAGAAAATATAGCCCAAAGTCAGGAAGGTGTGATTTGAAAAGCCAGTGTTTTAGAAGAAGAGTACTTTGGCTTGATAAATGTCTGGGCAGCCCCCTCAGCATCTCTCCAGTAGGAGGACCTCAGACAATTAGTAATAAAAGAACCCTCTCAAAGGATGATAAAGCCAAGCCTGGGAGGTGAACCTCCTAGAACTACACAGGACCATACATCAGTCAACAGAGAACAAACCACCTCAACAGTGGCCTAGACTTTGCTTGCTTTGTACAATGTATTCAGGATAAATTTGAGACTTTAAAAAAAAAAAAAAAAAGTGTCATATCTTGGTTAATAATCGATGTATATACAAAATTCAAGGTGCACTTCCTTAAATAATCTTTTGGCGAATACAACTTGCTCAAAAAGACTGTCCTAAGCTTCTAGTCGAAACTAACCTGGAGTACACAGCCTTCACAATCTCCTTCAAGAAATATCTGAACATCAGAAAGATCCTGGCAATTAGTTCGTTCTTGGTATTCAAGTCAAAATGTTTGGGGCCTTTCTCAACTTTCTCTCACATAAAATAGTCGATGGGGTTGTAATCAGGAGAGTCAAGGGACGAGATGCCAGAACTGTTGAAGTCATGCAAGTGCTACAAATATCACTTCCGGCAGTACGACAAGGAGTGGAATCCTGCTGCTGCACATGAAATGAGACATGTTTTCTTTGGAAATCATTTTCTTATTAAAAGCAATATTCGTTATAGGCTGGATGCACATGACTTCCCACAGACACTCTCTCCACACAGCAACTTAAAGAAACCATCTGAATTGAGTATGACCCCCCCCCACCTCCCCCAAAGATGTAGAATGGCTAGATGTGGTCTTCATTAGAAACATCCAAAAACCATCACAGGAACTTAGTCTTTATGGTGCGTGGAAGTTCAAGCAGACTGTAAGCTAACTATTTTTCTGTGTACTGACCAACTGGTCCTGACAGAAATTCAAGAAAAACTAGAACACCCCCAGCTCGATTGGGTGTTTGACCTTTTTTTTTCTAAACCAATTAAAGAAAAAAAAGCAAAGGAAAAAAAAAAGAAAAAAGAAAAAAAAGGAAAAGAACAGAAACAAAAAATGAAAAAAGGAAAAAAGAATGGAAAAAGGAAAAAAGGAAAAGGAAAAAAAGAAAGGAAAAAAGGAAAAGAAAGGAAAAGGAAAAAGAAAAGGAAAAAGGAAAAGGAAAAAGTAAAAGGAAAAAGAAAAAGAAAAAAATAAAGAAAAACAGCTGCGGTCAATATTTCACTAAAATTTTTTATTACTCTTATTCATCCCAAGAAGACATATTGCCACTTGGATGTAAAGGGGTCTACAATTTATGACCATGCCTACAGTGACACTATGTTGAAGCTGAGCAGTGAGATGTCTGTTCACATTACATTTAAATTTCTGCATGTTAGTACAATCAGAGAAGCAGGAGAAAATTCCAAAGTTTAGCAACTTGAGGCAAGAAACTATTAGAGTAAAAGGTTTTCCGACATCTAAGGGCCTCTACAGCAAAGGGATTGAATTTTGCTGCTTGCCTGGTTAGTTGGGGGTATTTACATCAAGGGGGAACAAGTGTAAAAAAAAAAATATATATCAAAAGAATGAATGATTAGTTCACGTCAAGGTCTTAAATTATCACCACTTGCTTTTGCTATTGTCTGCTTTTAGGTATAAATGAAAGTGTGCCAAAAATGAGAAGGGTTAAAAGAATTAGAATAGAACAAACATTTAAAACTTAAACAAACATTTAAATAATAAATCTTTCATAATATCTTTTATGATCACTGTTTTAAAGTGTTAACCATCAAAATAAATAGATTAATCTTAAAAAAGGTTGTATTTCAATAGTTAACTCTTTAAATAAGAGAATGATTGATTAACAGATTGACCAAATCATTGGCACAGTTCATAACAAACCATAATCGCATTAGAGAATGAATAACTTCCTTAGAAAGAAAAAAATACTATAAAAAAAAAAATAAAAAAAAATAACGAAACTAAAGTATGGAGAAAGAAAAAAATCGATACTGTAACTAAAATTTTTATACTATCCAACTATTTATAGAACTTTGCTTTTGTTTACATAGGTTTTCATGCATAACAGTGCTTCGAATTTATTATTGCTTATTTCTTTTTTGATAGAAATTGTTCCAGACAAGACATGTAGCCAATTGATGTAAGGAGCTAAAAAAAAAAAAAAAAAAAAAAAAAAAAAAAAAAATCCCACTACTTCAAAGGTCAAAACCAGCCAATGATACGTGTGAGATAGATTCCAGCCTATAAAACAGTAATTCTTCCTCCCTTGTCAGAAACACAGCTCATGGAATGTGAGAACTAACAGACAAAATAAGAGGGAAAAAAATTACAAAGTCCAATTTCTACTCTTTTTGATTTGGTATACCCCCTCTCCCGCCCCGATGACAGTCCATAAAGATATTTCTCAGTAAGTAAATATAAAACAAATGCTTCTGACGTTTTAAGTGTTTTACCTATGAACATTTACATCAAGTGGGGAACCGGAATTGAGAGTCAGCAATTTTTGAAGAGTTGAAGTAATTTTTTGTTTTTTTAAAATAGACTCCAAAGTCAGGAGATCTAAGTCAGAATTTTTTTAACTGATTCTCCAACTTTGAGGAACTGGTCAGAGTGGACAATTCTTTGCAGATGTTAGGAGTCAAAGTCGGTTTATTGTTTTTTTTTTCTTTCTTTTTTTAAAGACCTTGAAGTTGGAAATCGGATTTCTTTTTTTTTTTTTTTTTTTTTGTTAGACAACTCTTAACCTCTGATTTACACAAACGTTTTTCATTATATATATAACCTTAATATGCAAAGATCATCATTAAGGCCAATTTTACATGCTGACATGTGTTGGACGACTTTTTTTAGAAATTGACTTTCAGAAAATGATTAACCTATTTCTGGTAAGATCGTTATTTAATCTATATAACCTAAAATGTGAAACTCATTTGTTTAGTTTAGACAATATTTTTTTTATAGATTGGATGCTTTTCCTGATACCAACCCATTAAAGTGATGAGGGCCATTTTTTTTTCTATTGCGACACCATATCTAGGAGATTGCCTACCAAGGCTAAAGAATACTTCACCTGCTCTTAAGACACACATATACAAAGATGAAAAGTTGGTAAGATATTTAAGAAAAAAAAGTTTCTTTCCTAGAACTGTCTGCTCTTGGAACACAATACTGTGATGATGCTTCCCAGCTGACTATAACATGGTCGTTTTCAAGTCTATATGTAAATAAGTTCTTGTTGAGTCATCTTAAATAACTAAACCCTACCAAAGTTTCATCATTACTAATCACCAAAGTGTTGTCTCACTGTTTACCTGACACTCATTAATCCTTATCCTCGAATAGCCTTTAGGCTTTGATAAGCGGTAACCCCTAACATAGTGAGAAAAAAATAGAGAGTAGCTGAAAAACAGGGTTTTCGAATGCCCTTAAACAAACCCAGTATCGGAAGGTCACTTCTCAAAATAGCAATCCTTTACAATTCAGAAGAATGTATTGGGGAGTACAAATAACCTTGTAGAAAATCCTACACATTTTTTTTATGTCTATTTCTTTGAGACAAGCTTTTTCCCAAGGAATATTTTCATAGGGTTTGTTTTACTTTTCTTCGGGTAGGGCTGATAACCTGATATCCACCTCTTCTTGAAGGCAAGATGATTGAGGTGGAGGCTAGCAATTTTGTGTTTTTACCTGAAGCTAAGTTTTAAACAAACCCCTTCCATGTTCTTTTTTTTTATTATATGAGCTTTTTAGGTTAGGATATTTGCATATACTAAGAACCTAATAATATAATGAAAAACAACAAAACAAAACAAAAGCAGCCATCCCAAACAGAAAAATCTAAAAGAAAAATAATAAATAAATAAAATAAAATTTAAAATAAGAAATAAATAAAAATGAAATAAAAAATATATGTGCTCTTTGTCTTAATGAAAAATTGGCAATAGTTTAATGGAAACGAATTAACTATTTTGATCAAAGGTTGAGGTTTAACTTGACTTCAGTACATACTTGGTCGAATTTGGAAAACTTACATGAACAAATAATAAAAAGGTGGGGTGAGGGATATTAATTGAGGACCCATGACCCCCCCCCAAAAAAAAAACTTAATGAATAAACAAATCAAAAAAGGAAAAAGGCAGCAGGAACCTAAGATTCACAGACACTTTATGAAAAAGCAACAAGGCCAAGTGGGATTAGGATGTACTGCTGAGGCACCCTCCGTCGAGGAGTTAAACATGGTTTAATTTCAAAAGCAGACCTGATCTCAGGATCTAATGAAGGTCTTGCAAGAAGTACGGCTGTTGTTTATTTACACAGTAGTGGCTATGTGGAATTGTTAATCCCATCTGTATTATAGCTTTGCTGAACTATTTTCTTAGTGTTATTATCAGTAGTACTATAGCTGCACTCAGAGATTCAGTAAAATTCAGTTATCACAAGAGGCAACATAGTTATGTAGTGACACCGGTATCAATATTGATAATCATTTTTGGTATTTAAAATCCATAACACATTTTGCATTTCAACTTGCCGACATATTTCTCTAAGTGTTATTCATTCAGACATTCTACTCATTATAAACCATCCTTGGTGTAAGATCACTGTTTCCTGTTAATTTCAGTGCTATGTGACCAGTAGTTTAAGAGTTTATAGGTTAAATATTTACACAGACAGGCAGATATACGCACATAAATCTGTTTTACTAGCAAAGATACCCATGCTTTGCATGAGACTTTGCTGTACGCTCAGGTAATTGCAAAGTGGATACCCGAGTGTACAACAAAGTCCCGATCTTAACATTTGGTCTTGACCTTGAAAAATAGTGTGCACCATCCCTTGGTTGGAGATCATCATGTCAGGTTTGATCATAACCGGTCCAGTAGTTTGAGCAGTAGGAAAGTATATATACATAGACTATGGCCTTAATTTTTTACTTTAATCCTGAAAAATGGTGTGCACCATCCCTAGGTGGGGGACCATCATGTCATGATTGGTCTAGTGGTTTGGGTTGTAGGAGAGTTGTACACACAGACACACAAACGCTACTACTTATATATATATATATATGTATGTAATAATATTCACGTCTCAAAGTTTGCCTGAGATTATCTATTAGTTGCATTAACTTACCTTTGTAATGTCAAGGTTGCAGGTTCAAATCTTGAAAGGAGTATTTTTAATTGAAGTATCTTTATTCGAACTAATTCAAAGTGTAACATAACAGCTATGTAGGCATCTATATAGAGCTATATCATGTGTCCCCTAGAGGGAGGCATGAATATGAGTTTTAAGATATGATTGAAGGGGAATGGTTAATTATATATATATATATATATATATATATATTATATATATAAGAACAGGTTGAAATTCTAAATCAAAGATAAGAATCTGATTGTGCATTTATTTTAAAATATAATTTCGAATCATTTTTAGTTTAGTTAAAAATTTGGTAAACAAAAAAAATGAGAAATAGAGTTGGCTTAGAAACACAGTTATAAATGTTAAATATTTGCTAACCTGGTCAAAAGGATGATGGAATTAGAAAATATAGAGAAAAATTAAATAAACAGAAATGGGATATATAGGCGATGTGTAGATTTGAAACAAAGACGTTTAGAAAAATATGAGACTGTCAGCAAGATGATGAGACAAACCGTTGGAGTGTGAGTGGGAGAGGAACTTGTGATTCTTTTTCAGCTATGAAGAAAATTAATCAGCAATGTTTATTGCATTGCATGTTGTAGTGTTCATTTGGCTGATGAGAAAGACTTCTTTGGTCTCAATCTTTTGCAGGCAAGATATCAACTATCTCGATTTAGCTTGTCTTCTATTATTAAACAAGTGTTGCTAGTCTCAATCTCCTCTATAAATACTATTATTGCATGTATTCTTCAAAATTGTCTAATCTATTCGCTGCTTCTTTTTTTTCCAGCTCGTTTGACTCGTTAGTCTAGTGGTCTTCATCAATTTATCGTTTTGATATTTCATTCTAACACAGCTAACTATTCCAGTAACTTCTAAGAAATGCAGACTTATGGAACTCTCTTCCTATCGACCGTTTTCCTCCTACTTCTAGGCTTGGTCTTTTTAATACTAAAGTGATCTTGTTCTTGTTAGCTCCTTGCATCAAATGGATTCATGTCTTGTCTGGAGCAATTTCCATTAAAAAAAACAAAAAACAAAAAAAACAGAAACGATCTTCTTTGACTCCACCATACAACAGGTTATATACAACAGAGCACAGTTTTTTTTTTACTCCCACAATGCAATAGTACATAATTAGTCATGACAATATTAATATATGGAATAATATACATTAATATAATTCCAATACTAACATCTACACCTGAATATATCTATATTTCTCTGTCTGTCTGTTCCACTTTCTCGGAAACTGTTCGGCCGATCTGGCTGAAATTTTGTATGGATCTTTATTATAAGGTGCAGCGAACTAAGTATTATGGTATCTGTACGATGTACAGTTAAAGATTAATAAGGATTAGTATTTAATGCAAAAATGAGCACAAATTTAATTATATTCAAACATGAATTTGGCATAAAGCAATAACAGAATGGGTGCTTTATGCCGAATTGATGGTTGAATATGATTAACCTTCTAACTCAATGGGCTATAACTTTTTTTCGTTTTTAATGGGCTAAAATGTCTGGTAAACATATATTGTTGTATGTCGGGCTGTAAAGTTACTAGACTAATCATATCTTAAAGTTTTAAAGGTTGGAGTCCAGCTGAATAAAATTCTTCCACTGGTAATTTACATATATATTACTAGTTGCATCAACCCGACATTGTCAGGAAAAAAAAAGAAAAAAGAAAATGAGGTGCTTGTGTATCCATCTTACCACGCTATTTTTTAAAATGGTATTTTCAAGTTTTATTCAATTTTTACAGTATTTTTGGTCATCAAATTGTTAGGTGAAAGTACAGAATTGTTACAAAACACCCTCTCATGTTAAGAATAGGTTTCTAAATAGTAACGTTATTATTTCAGCATGGTAACAGATACACAAGTACCAAAAATAAGATTTGTTTATGAAGAAACAAAAATTAACTTTAATTTTGTGATCAAATTATTTTGTGAAACTGACATTTTTTTAAAAGTATGTTTTAGTATTTCATGCTAATCAATTAATAGTAAAGAATAAATAATGTGGAATTGATGTAGAAACTTATGTTTATTTATTTTATTTTAAATATAAAATGTTTTTAGATATTTATTTTTGCAAAAGTCAAGGGAAATAACTAATGACATAATTACGTTCCTTTAATGCTTAAGAATATTCAGTTCATAAGGGAAAAATTCGCCACTCTAAAAGTTTTCTAAGCTGGAATAATTATTTTAAGAAAAAAAATATGATGCAGATTAAAATACATTCATATTAATAATAGTGCAAGAAAAAAAAATAGGCTAGTCTAATTTAAGTATCAATGTCAGACAGATTACTCATTGGGACTGATTTTGAAAATTCAGGTAGATAGATGTTCAATTTCAATATTAAATCTGGCACCACTACATACAAAATTAAATTAAATTCAAAACAGAAAAGGATGTCCAACTTATTTATGAAGAAACGGAAATTAACTTTGGTGACTAATTTCATAATCAAATTATTTTGTGAAATAGGCAGTTTAAAAAAATATTTTTATTAATTAGCATTAATCGATTAATAGTAATGAACAAAGAATGTGTGATTAATGTGGAGATAAGAAATATACACTTCAAGTCACATGATTGAATTTTTTAATTCAAGCGAAAAAACTTGATATAAATGCACATGACAACTTCCTTTTAATATATTTTGAGGAGTCTTCACCATTAGATTTCTGAGCCGGAATAAGTATATATAAAAAAAAAACAAAAAAAAACTGAAGCAAAATAAAATATATTCATGCCATAGTGAAAGAATCAAGTATCAATATGTCAGATTAATTGCTCCTTTATCCGAACTTAAAAGATAACTTTGTTAGATATATTATTTATAGGATTTGTGATTTTAAACTGTCCATTTTTTTAAGGGTTCTTTGAATTTTAATTTGCTTTTTCGTTTTCTTTTTAAGTGAACGAAATATAAAATTTCAAACGTAAAAATAGTTAGATGGGAAAAATGCCAAATACAAAACAAATCCAAACCATTATGTTATTACCAAATCGTTTTTTCTTTTTTTTTTATATTTTGGTCACTTTTTATGCAAAACTTGCTTTGTTTTTTTAGCCCCCCCCCCCCCCGACAAAACGAGGGTGGACCTGTAAATTCACCCATGTCCGTTCGTCTGTCTGCATTTTCTCAATAACTACACCTTGGAATTTTTTGAAATTTTGCACAAACATTAAACATGATATAAGTAAAAAATTAACAATGGATTTTCTGGGAAAACTCCGGTTGCCCCCCTAGGAGTGCCATTCGGTTAAAATGGCTAAAACTGACACTTTTGTGCTTATTAAAAAAAAAAATTTGATGCCTTAGATTTTTATAAAACTTTTTGAAAAGTTGTAACTGATTTCTATATAATTTTAGTTTGTCAATACTTCACGGTAACTCTTGGGTGTGCCACAGGGGCTCTTTTAGGGTTAATAAAAACACTCCATTTTTAGGACTATTTTACCATATTTGTCCAAAATTTTCTGTGTATTTCTATTTAGCAGTTTTGTATGTACTGAACTCGAATTTAAAATATGTTAAGGCCTTGAGGACTTTTGGGGCTAAATGAAAAGGGGGCAGCAAATGGACTTAGTCATTTCTTTTTTTTTTTTGTATGGTGCAGAACACAAATTTACATATGTTTAAAGCCTAAAACTGCACCGTTTGTTCTTTTTCAGCAGGATTTGACGTCCCCTGGGAACTTTTGGGGCTAAATGGGGGAGAAATACTGAACTTAGTCATTCTTTTTTTATATCTCGTTCACTGTGCACTCACGGGGGACCATGCATGCTTCACTTGTTATCAGTTGAAGTCAGACAATTTTCACTGACTGACTTTATAATGCTGGTTGTAAGAAAAGATCTTGGGATAAAAGACATTCTTTTATTCATATGCATTAACATAAATACTGAAGACGGTTACATTCATGAATGGTGAACCAAAAACATGAAAGCCTTGTTCTGAAATAGGCCGAGCCTAAAATGAACACAAAGCCGCAACTCATGAATCCACACCCAGGCGAACGAGTTCAAATTAGCATAGATAAAAATAATGGCTGCAGAAACAACGAAAGAGACACGGTTAAGGACAATAGTAGGAGCAGAGTCATTTCAGTACTTAATCCATTATTTCTAGTTTGTCCCCCCCCCCTCCACACACACACACAACACGCACACACACAGTTATTGTAACAGATTAGCTAAAAGTAGCCATCCATGCCGGATGAGAGAAAATAATTGTAATCTTAAAAATTACATTTCTAACATTTTGAACAGAAGGAACTTACAACCATTATCAACAATTTACCTCACTCTCAATCTGTGCCCAACTATATACACGGGTTCCATGAACGAAGTTTCTTTCCTAGAAGTGTCCACCCGTGGAACTGTTCCACTAGCCTGCTTTCCAGCTGACTACAACATGGTCTTCAGTTGCTGAGCCGTCTCCTTAAATAATCGTTATACCCAATTTCCACCCTTAATGATTACTAAGCTGTTGTCCTGATGACTACCATATACTCATTAACCCATATCCTCGATTGGCCTTTGCGCCTTGTTAAGTGGTGACTCCCTAGAGTAAAAACAAAATTTCTAAGATTAATTTGAAAATTTTAGAAAGCCAAATAACGGTTATATAATTTTTTTTTTATAGAAATTAAAAATGGAATAAGGAAAGAAGGTCATGTGATATTTTCTTCACTCTTAAAAAAAATAAATAAACACAAAAAGTTGGCGCAATGTTGAATAATTAGGTTTTCCTTTTTCAAGTCATAGCGTACGATTTGTTTTATCCTTTTACTAGCAGGCCGCCCAGCACTGCCCGGTCGTAAAATACGCTTAAATATGATATGTTGATTAATGCAGATTTCGTATTTATTATATTGGACCCAATATATAGTGATGATTTAAAAAGTTAAAAAGAAATGACTCGTCCGCCATCACCGAGAATCAAGATCAAAACGTTTAGCTTACGGTTTACTTTTTTCCTTTGACGTTAATGACTGTACTATGAAGACGTTTACCGCAAGGCTAAAAAATTAAAACATGAACTAATAACTATTACATCACGCATGCATATTCATAATGCCGTCGTTTGACCTTCACCTGGAAAATTCCATTTTTTTTTTTTTTTAAATAAATTTTCACTTTTGCACAGATTTTCCCTGGCTAAAACCCAAATATAAAGTTTTGCATAGGTTATAATACTCTATATACGAAGTTTCATGTCTGTAAACCAAAAATTGACAGCAGTTGGGTAGACAAACTTTTTAACTAATATATATACACATAAGTATATATGGAAAGAGGTTTGTGTTTACTATAACCTTTTTACGCAAATATAAATCATGTAGAATATCTGCATGATAATAACTATACATAATAGTTAAATAAAAATGATCATCCCACAAGAAAATCGAAAAAACTAATAGGGAATTAATTAAAATGAATGTTTAAAAGAATATGCAAATTAGCTAGATCTTTTGCAGATAAATGAAATTCCATGAGCCATATAACAAAGTTGTATTTTCTTTTTAAATAAATAGAACAAAGGGTTTTTAATACACACACAAAAAGAAATTTACAGGAGTATAGCTTACTATAATTTTTTATTAAATGTATAAAACATTTTTCTTTGGAGTTTCGGTGTAAGGTACCTTTTTTTAAAAAAAAAGGAGACTTTTTTTTTTCATTTTGTTGATGGTATTAAGATCAAGAAGTCAGCACCTCCTGAAGTGAAAAAAGTATACATCCGATGTTATTGATGGTTGTCAAAGTCTGAAATCAATGTATTTGTGTGGTTAGCACAAATTTTGAATAGAAGGAGCTTGGTCACATCTTTGAAAACATTATTTTGTAAAGTTAATTTGAAAATTTTAGACAAATGACGTTACAAAAGTTTTTATTAAATGAACACAATCAATTTTTTTTTAGACTTTCAGTGTAAATTTATAAAGCTTTATTAAACCAAATATAAAATATTAGCATTATTAGTCTTCTTTCACTTTACTCTCTTAATATAGGATATATAGGTGACATGTCATGACAATTATCAGTATTTATTAAAATGAGTATTTGCTGAAAATTCTAGCTCTTTTGCTCCAGTGATTCAGTTTTTATAGGATTTTGAATTAAAAAATAAACTTGGAACTTAACCATATTTCCAAATTTTCCAAGAACATAAAACCATTTTTGACTAGCATTATCTTAAAAATGCATTATCCATTAAGAATTCGAAAATTTGTACATAGGATCCCTTAAAAAGGTTGAACAAATTTAATCAACATATTTTCCAAAATGTTTTCGGGAGGTTTGAAAAATGGGAGCAAAACTCACAGGAAATGCACTTTGAGCGAGTTTCGACACAGGAAATAAACTAAAAAAAAAAAAAAAGTTCAAATTCTACTCTTGTCACTTGTCTCTCAATATAGACTTGAAATTGAAGAAATTTGATGAGTTAAAATGTTTTTGATTATAATGGAAGGTAAATATTTATAGCCACCCACCAGAGCAATATATGACCCAAAGTCAGAAAATGGGATACAGGCAAACACCCCTAAAAGAAGGAGCACTCTTGCCCCGACAAAAGTTGCCTGAGCATCCTTGTTGACATTCCCAGTCGGGGTGCCTCAGGCGACAAGCAATAAACTTGCCCCACCTGAAAGCCGATGGCAAGGCCAGGGAGAGTTGACCTCCTCAGTGATAGCAGGCAACATACCTTAGTCCCGTAGGTACTGAACTGGTTCCCGGCCCGGCACCTGTCAGGCTGAGTGTCAAGAATGGATTCTTGACGAGTACTTTCTACCCAATCTCCAAGCTGCAAGGACAATCATCCTACAAAATTATAATAGCGGCTATGACTACCAACATTTGGACGGTTAGGACAATTAACCAATGAGAAGCAGCCAACCTTATAAAAATATTGAATTTTGGATGCAAGTCAGTTTACTGCCAGTCTCAGTCTTGAAATGACTGAACCATTGCTGATCCGGACGAGATTGATTCTTCGCCAACCTAATGTCGCCATCGTTGTTCTTAAGAATTACTTAACACTCGAGATCGTGACTGCATTAATTCTTCGCCGATTTGATTTACTATCACCATCTTTGTTCAACATAATGGCTCAACATGCAACCGGCCATAGATTTTGCTTTGACGGATCGGAATCTAAATTCGAATTGTGACAGGTGAAATTTCTGGAGTATTTAAGGATATGAAAGCTAAAAATTTATTCAATCTTCTCCAGAGTATCGTAACGACCCCAAATTTATCGAAAAGAACGCAACTGTTTTTGCAGAACTGATTCAATGCTTAGACAAAAGTTTATCTTTGATTATACGAGATGACTTGGATGATGGATGTAAAGCGTTGAACATATTAAGAGAACATTATTTATCAAAAGAGAAACCAAAAATTATATCTCTATATACAGAACTAACGTCTTTAAAATATAATGAAGACGAGACTATTACTGGCTATGTTATAAGGGCAGAAATAATAGCAACTGCATTAAAACTCTTGGATGAAATAAGCAATAGCCTCTCAATCTCAATGAAACTCAAAGGACCTACAGCCGATTTTAAACCATTTACAACTGTTATAATGCAAAAAGACAAACCTATAACTTTCAGTGAATTTAAAGTGGCAAATTTTTCTGTACAGGCAGCCATCAAACAAGGTGCAAATATAAAGTTGGACCATAAGTTAAAATTGATATACCCAAATGGAACTGTATTTGACATTAAAGAAAATGGCCGACTATATTATTTAAAAAGTATGGTTCCCTCAAAAACTGCCTGTTATGACTTGGAAACCTGGCATAAAATTCTCGGACACTGCAATACAGCTGATATTAAAAAAATTACCAAATGTAGTCAAAGGCATGAAAATAATACCTTCAGACGATCTCCCAAATTGTGATGTTCCTGCACAGGGAAAAACGGCGAAATATATAAGCAAACCACCAGACAAAAAGGCCACAAAAATTCTCTCACTTGTGCACTGTGACTTGGCAGACCCGATAAGCCAATGGGAAGAGATAACTTCAAGTATGCATTAAATTTTGTTGACGATTATTCAGGTTTAATTATGGTTTATTTCTTAAAAAAAAAAACAAATCCGACACCATCCTCGCCACTAAGAAATATTTAGCTGACATCGTCCTGTACGGCTCAGTAAAACGTATTCGTTCAGACAATGAAACTGAATTTACTAGTAAAGACTTTAAACTTCTGATGATTAACCATCGTATTAAACACAAGAAATCAACGCCTTATTGCTCATTTCAAAATGGCACCACTGAAAGAGCATGGCGGACTTTTTTGAGATGGCAAAATGCCTACTTATCGAATTGAAATTAGCCAAAAGTTTATGGACATACGCCTTAATGGCGGCAGCATATATCAGAAATAAATCGTCCGATAAAAGATTAGGCAGAACCTCATATAGAGCGTTTTGTGGTGTTAAAAAAAAAAAAAGAAAAAAAGTGATTTTTTTTTCTTCCTTCTTCAGAAAACCCTTTCAAAAAAAAAAAAAAAAAAAGATTGTATATATATTTGTATATATATTTAAAAAGCATGTATATCAGTATGTATTTGTGCATTTGAATATATATATATATATATATATATATATATATATATATATATAAACAATCTTAAACGGATTAAACATGGCTTCTTTTTACACACTTACCAATATATTAATATTTTTTGACCAAGGAGAATAAAGATAAATTCCAAAAATAAATAAAACAAAACATTTTTTTTATGTTTACATTATGAAACCAAATTGAGAATAGACTTTCATTATATCAAAAAAAAAAGGGGGGGGAGGGAAGATTGAAATGTTTTTAATTATAATGGAGGGTATGACTACCAACATTTGGACGATTTTGTTTATAATTACACGTTAGGACAATTAACCAATGAGAAGCCTCCGACCTCATAAAAATATCGAATTTTGGATGCAAGTCAGTTTGCTGCCAGTCTCTGTCTTCAAACGACTGAACCACTGCTGATCCGGACTACATTGATTATTTGCCACCGTCTTTGTTCTTAAGAATTACTCAACACTTGAGATCGTGACTGCATTGATTCTTTGCCAATTTGATTTACTACCGCCATCGTTGTTCAACATAATGTCTCAACACAAACTTTTCGGGGTTAAAATTTATTACCCTCTTAAAAAATAAAAAAAATAAAAGAAAGTGTGGCCATGCTATATGTGGGACCATTTGTTTCGAAAAAATTTTTTTGTTAAATTTTAGTTCAAAAGGTATACTAATATATATATATATAGAAAAATAAACATTAATTCTACGTTTCTCATCCTTTAATGATGGAATTAAAAGTGCACAAGAACAAAACAGTTTTAGTAGTAGTAGTAGTAGTAGTAGTAGTATATATTTTTATCAGTGTTGGGATAATTAATCTGTAGCAGAATTGGAAAAATGTGCTTATTTTCCAATTCCTGAAGCAATTTTTTTTTTTTATTCATTTTTGTTTAAAGCTCAATTTTCTATAGCTCGTATTAATGATGAAATGATAAATATTTATTGATTTTAAATTACTAGTAAAACTAAAATCTATAGATCACAAACCATCATAAGTGTATTTTTATGTTTGCAAAAATATTTGCCCATATTACATAGTTTTGTTTTTCTATACCCCCCCCCAAAAAAAAACACAAAATAAATAAAAAACGACTATATTTAGAAATTTAAAAAAAGAATTGGAATCGATGATTGTATCTGAATTGGTAATATAGAACAGAATCAATAATTGTATTGAAATTTGGAGAAATACTGGAATCCTCTCATCAGTAATCTTTCTTTATTTTGAAACAAAATTTTACAATTCAAAATATACTCTATTGTTATAAACCGTGGAATACCAACAGCTAACTGGAAGTTTGTAATACTAATAATACGTGGCCAAATAAGAAATCAAAGCAAATAATATGTCTGTTCCAAAAGAAAAAAATACATTAGAAATATGAACATCTAGGGTTAGTACATTTATTTAAAATAATTGTACTTCAAAACTTATAACTTATTTGTACTGATGATACAGGATTATTTAGCATATGATGCAAGGCCATAAAGATCCATAAAAAAAAGAAAGAAAAAATAAAGAAAAAACTTTCAAATTGTAAATGTACGGGCTGTCTGAGATGAGCAATATCCCTAGGTTGATGTGACTGTTTGGTTTTTATATATATTCTTAGTGCTGATTAGCTGTCTGTACTGGAATAAAAATAAAAGCATATACACACAGAATTATATATAAAAATATTAGTATGGACTGAAAGAATTGTATGCTTGTATAGTAAATAAACTGAACTTTTATTTTATTTTTTTTTTGATAAGCATAAAATAAGTATCTTTTTTCCAGGGAAACGGTACAATAAAAGTATACCTATACAATAGAACCCCGGGATATACAATGTTTTTCCAGCTCCTGGTTAAGGTACTTGCCCAGCTTTACAGTGTTATTTGATTATATACACGTGTATTATATACTGTACTGTATTCTGTTACTAATTTTTAATGCTGTATTCCGGGGTTTTAATGTACATGTATTCAAAATGATGGCAATATCAAAACACACAATGTTTTCCTTCATATTATTATTTTTTTTGCTTAATGAATGACATGCCTATTTTTTCTTTCTAAGGTAAATAAATTCCTGTTTTCTGAAGAGTCTATGATGATCTTCAGTATTTACATACTAATAACTGGTTGATTCTATGTAACGAAAGAGTTGCTGTAAAAAAAAAAAAAAAAAAAAAAAAATGGAATTTTTAACATGTTGAAAGAAATAAAAAAGATGAAAAAAAAAAAATTGAAATTTGGAATGTAGCTATAGCTATATCGTTATCCATATATTGTGTGTGTGCATGTGTATGTGTCAGGAGGTTTGCTTTTAATTGGCTCTAAAGTATTGGCCAGTGACAGAAATTGTTTCATAAAAAAGCCCAAACAGACAAGGCCGTCTTGTTTAAAGGAGAGGATAATGACTATAATTACATGTGGTCTTAAGTATTAGAACAAGTGTTGTAAACAGCACACATACATTCAATTTACAAGCAACGGCAGAGTATGGGAAAGTTTTTTTTGTTTTTTTTTACTTAGAGGGGGGGGGGAATAAGATCTGTAATCTGTTTCTGTAAACTACAAATTAACTGTTGACGGTAAATTGAAAGCATTAAGAGTATCACAAGCAGATTTAGTGCGAGATTATAGTGTGTGGAGATTACACCTTCGTTGAAGATTATTCATTTTAGAAGCAAACAAATTCATGAGCAGGACTGGCATGCAGATTGAACAAAAGTACTCAGAACATTGACTTCGACCAAACCAAAGCCGCCACATAGTTAGATTTTCCGACACCAAATTATACAATAATCAAGTCTAAATGTGTATAAAAATTGAAAACTACTTAATTTGTTTTAAATATAAACTATTTAAAAGGATTATTTTGTAAATGTTATCCATCTAGCAAATTAGGTTTCAGAATTTTTTTTAGATGAGGATTGATAATTTGTATTATTTGGGTTATTCGGATTACTGTTCTCATCTTGGTGTTATGCACACAACGTTTTGGTCAATGAAATCTGTGATCTTTTTCAGGTTTATCTTATCTAATTCGGGAATCTGCATGACATTTCAAATGGAGCCCTTTATTAAATCCATGCATATTCTTGTTCCATCAGCTGTTATAAGTAATTAACAATTGTATTTTTTAGTGTCACCGGCACTGAGGATTGAACCTTCAATCTCCAGAACAGTAACATTTACGTGTTTTACTAAGTACTTTATCCACTATGCCATGGGTTCTTGCAGGCAATTTGGTATGAATTTTGGGAGCCTTAAAACTATTTTGGTTAATGTTCACCATTATGCCAACTGAAGACGCCTCAATATTTTCTTATAAAATGACGACTTTTATAGGTTTTCGGGTATGCTGAAAACAAATATAACAGGGAAAATTAGTGCAGACAAATAGTTTTTGTGATATAAATACCTGTATTTTTTTTTACGTAATTTCTAGCAGTTTTATTTGGCCGTCATCTATTATTTTAACGCAACGCAATTCCGAAAGCTGTTCTTAATATGGAGGGGGGTATTCCAAAAACCATTCTTAACATGGGGAGGTGGGGGAGTGTTTATACCGAACGAAATGATGTTGAATAAACATTTGCATCTCATAGAATTAGCTACACACATCTGTGCATATTCACTATCCCATGTCATTGAAACAACAAAAATAGCGGCCAATTCAAGCTACTAGAAATTACAATCCATAATACAAGTATTTATATCTCGAAAACGATTTGTTTGCGCTAATTTTTCCTGCGATATTCGTGTTCAGCATAGCCGAACACCTATAAAATATGTTGATTTATCGAAAAATATCGAGGCATCTTCAGTTGGCGTAACGGTGAACATTAACCACTATTTTTTGTTTGTTTTTAGAAATACAATCTTATTTATGACTACAGATTATATATATATATATATATATATATATATATATATATATATAAATAAAACAGTAGATGTATGCATGCATGTGTAAATATTTAACCGATAAACAATTGAACTACTGGTCACATAACACTGAAATTAACAGGAAATAGTAATCATACACCAAGGATGGTTTATCTATACTATTGATAAAATTCTAAATGTTTATTTATGTGTGTATATATACCAATAAAACTTTCTAACGGTTGCACCAAATTGAAAAATTCTTTTTTTTTCCCCTGAAAGGTGTAAGTCCCTAGATTGTCCTTATCTATATATGGTTCGTAACGAATAACGCCAAGTCACACAAAAAGCCTGAAATAAGAGTTTTTGGGCAGTTTCGTTTTTGTCAAAAAAGTTACCTGCCCATGCCAACAAAATTTAGCACTGTCTGTATACAGTTGCAGTAACATCTTTCGGCATACAGACAGGATTTGTGGCGTAATGGATAACATGTCTGACTATGGATCAGAAGATTCTAGGTTCAAATACTGGCAAGTTCGTAATAATTTTAACCATCATTTTATCCAACATTTACTCATTATCCTTATCCTTGGGGTATTTTTGTTTTTTTCAGTGATTTTGTTTTGTGCATATGGGAATTTCTCATACTCCGAGATCACAGGGTAAGCCTCCATGGTAAGATGATCATGAGTGTACTTGATGTTGACTGTACTCAATTTTGTATTTGACTTGGCGCTGTGTGTGCCGATGCGGTGCAGCCGCTAGTAATGAATAAAATCTTTGTTTGGATGGATGAATAACACATACAGAAATATATTCGCAAGTTGAAATGCAAACTGTTCATTTAAACTTGTCAATATATTTTTATTAGTTTTATGCATGCGCAAATTCAATCATTAGCTGTATTGGTTTAATTTCAAATATTTCTGATTTATCTGTTGGGTTTAACTCAACAGTAGGGAACACTGCAGGAGCACTAAATGATGAATGCAATTGGAGCGGTAAATGTTTTAATTTCAATTCTAGCTGATAACATCCAAGTCATTTTTTTTTTAACTTTTGAAATCAGGACTATATAATAGAAAATTAGCTCTGTGATAACAAATGCAAAATCTGCCCGAATTAAAATATACTTAAGCATATTTTACAACTGGCAAGTAAAGCATAAAACATATCGCATGTTTCATTTGCCAGTTTAATGTCATATAAACACTTAGGTTTATTTAATACAATGCTTATTTTGATTTAGTATTTTAGTCAGGGAGTTCATACATTTACAAATGCTTGTTCGTCTTTAGGTTCACTATTTTTAACCTACCAGATTTCAGAATGTGAAATTTAGTAGAAATCATCTGCCACCCGTGAAGATTGTCTTAAAGCTGCCATATTTATATTCTTTCTATTATTGGATTTTCAAAGTATGGAATCGCTCCAGACAAGCCATGAAGCCACTTGATGTAATGAGCTAAAAATTTTTTTTTAAAATAAAGGTCAAAAGCTAGCCAATGATAAGTGTTTGGCAAATAGATTCCAAGCTAGAAAACAGCAATTCTTTCTCTTTTGTTAGAAACATTGTGTATGGAATGTGAGGACTAAAGGACAAAATAAGGAAAGTGAGAATTATGAGGTTGGTGAAAGTAAACAAAAGATTCACGTTCTACTCCAAAATTATGTTCAATTACCATTCAAGGTATTTTGGAAAAAATGTCTGCTTTATAAATCTTACACTTGTTCAGCTAATGCTTATTTATTAGTAGTCAGCTGACTGAATCTGCCAATGGGCTTCATATTTTACCAATTAGTTTCTAATATCATGCAAAAGTTTGCAATATTGTGTTAGAATGACTCAGTTTTACATTGTCCAACAAATTCAAGAAACATGCACGCATAGAATATTGCGCGAAACATATCTAAATATGTATCCGAAATTTTCAAGATTCTTTGTCCTGCTTTTTGTCAAAATTCACATAAGAAACCTAATTTTCTTTTTTTTTTTTAAAGTGAGACATGCATCTTTTTTTTTTTAAAGTTAGGAGTTGGCTAAGGATTCTGTTTGGGGTCAATCATTAGGAAAAATGCCAGGAAAAATTCTGTCAACCCATTCATAAGGACTGCCATCATATCTTTCGTATCAAACTTTCTTATGTTCACTATATTCTTTGGAAGTGGACAATGGAATCAGCCAACCGAGTGCAAATATAGCTGAATCTATTAGAATCACTTATGCATTAATACTGGAGGAACAAATCCTTTCAACTGTGTTTCATCAGAAATTTGGTACAGTTGGATGTTGGATGCCTTATTCACTCAATTTTTCAAATGATTTGGCAATGTAGAGCATGCCACTCCTTGCATCAACTTCATAACACGACTTGATACCTCAAGCATTAAAAAGCATGGTAGACTGAGGAAGGCAGCTTGAGTTCATAAGTGATCTAACTACATCCAGCCTGACTGATACCAGTCTTTTGAATTGGACTGTATTGAAAAGCAGGCATGAGATGTTGCCCATCCCAGAGTCAGGAATACTTGTAAAAGATCAACTAAAGATAAATTTGTTTGTAGAACTCTGTACAACTAAATATTTTCATTTACTAGCCAAATAAAAAAGTTACTAGCCAAGCTCATGTGAATTTTGGAATATGACATCTTCGTTCTGTATGTATATCATAAAGATTTTTCTGTATTTTTAAATGAGTGAAATTTTAAATATGCACTAAATTTTTTGTTGAAATTTGAAGGTATAAACATTCAAATTTCTTTAGATGTTTTTTAACAGTCTTTCTTTTTTTTTTTTTTTTTTTAAAAATATCTTGTTCTATTAAACTTTTGTTTTTATTTCTTTGACTTTGCTTCTTTTATTAAAAAAGTAAAGATTGAAAAATAATTTTTCACTCAGTAATAATAAGCTTTGGAAGATTGTCAGTGAGAAAAAAAAATTAAATACCTAAACTGGATGATGAGAAAGATATGAATTATACTTCCTTGACTAGAAACCAAAAATGTTATTAATAGTATACAATAAAAACAAAGAAAACCAATCACCCGCTAATGTGTTTGACTGTGCATAGTGTTTAACTATTTACTACATAGCAGAGTGAGTAAAGAGTTTCAAGACAAATTAAGAAAACGCAAATAGAGAGAATAATGAATAGATGCTTAAATCCTGATGGAAACATTTCTACCTTCGATTCTTCTTTCACATGGTTCAGTAATCTTTGGTGGGAATTCACTTGTTGTCTTGGCTATGGACTCTAAAAGAGAGAGTAGTGACAAAAAACAGTTAGAATATAATGATGATCATTAGGTTTAGATAAATGAAGACTCACGTGAAGTAGGTATGACAATTTACAAATAAAGACAGTCTGTCAAAATATTTACAAAATGGCCCATGTTTTTTTTTATCAATCTTAATAAATAGGAAACAAAACTTGTACTGAATACAACAGCATACATGTGTGTGTGAATATAGATAGGAAGAAAGGATATCGGTAAAGAACAAAAAATAATTTAACAGTCATGCTTGTTTATATTCGATATTTAATTCTAGTTATGAAACTTTGTCAAGGATAACATAGTTTAAACAGAGTTGACGAAGACAAACAAAAAGTTGGAAATGGTGATGACAGGTAAATTCTAAAAGGCAGAATGAGTACCTTCCAACGTTTTGCATATCTTATCTTTCTCTGTTCATTAAATGTTATCATTGGCAATGTTTCCTAACTGAAATGAAATATCGAATTTAAAGAAGCATGATTCAGTGTTAAATTATTTATTAGTCTAAATAGTTTTTTCTTTTATAAAATTTCCTTCTTTCCGATCTATGCTTACACATGCTATAAGATATTTATGCCTTTTTAAACAAACTTGCACACACACGAAGAAAAACAGTTTGAATAAAATTCAAAATATAGAAGATCAAATGGAAAAAACAAAACAATCAAATCATGTCTTAATTTGATTTGTTTTGTTAATTCATCCTTTCTCATTTAAACTTATATACTGGCAATTAAAAAAAATTTACATATTGATTGAATATTTCATTCTCTTTTCTGGGCTACAAAATAAGCACCTTGATGTGGAATTAATTTAACATCTTACTGAGATACTTAACAGATCTATCCTGTGATTTTTGTCTGATTTTGCTGGAAATTGACTTTTTCAAACATTGTTGTTTTTTTTTTCTTCTGATTACGAGATTTCATTCTAATGAGATTCAATGTTTTGGAAAAAAAAAAAAAGAAAAAAAAAGAAAAGAAAAATTATGTTGCATTGCAGGACTTAAAAATAAACATTCCCTGAAACAGCTGGAAACAACTTTAATATCGTTTTAATATCTTTTTTGCATACTGTTCATTTTTAAAACAAAATATTAATACTGCACTGCTCTGAAATCCTTTAAAAATCCTTTTGATATGTATGAATATACATTTTTTGCACAAGGAACTCTGATACACATTTCTTCTGTGAGGATTTTTCCTTATTCAAAAATGCTGATTCGTATTACTTCTTTAGTGCCTTTTAAGACTCATTACAGACATTAAAATCTTTCTTCTGGATTTTTCTGTATGCGAGTATACTGGATATTAACTTTCGTTTAGTTTTATCCCAGAAAGCATTTCCTTTCTTCATATCTATATTCACAGTAATTCCTGATAGATTATCATTCAAGAATTTGAATTAATTTACATTTTTAACATTATTTTTTCCTTTGTCCTTTTCTTACTTTTACCTTTTCCTGTACTTAATTTGTCCTGCGTTATTTATATTTTAGAATTTAATTATTGTTTATGAGAACTTTATTGTAAATTTTGCAATTTTTTATATTTATATAAAATTATTTTATTTTCTTATATATTTTTAGCTTTGTTTATTTTTTTGGGAGGGTCTCTTTTTTATCACTATCATATTACTCCTTGCCCCCCAAATTTTTTCCAATTCTAAACTAAATTATTTTTATTTTTAATGTTTTTCAGTAGTCTTTAACTTTACATTTGTAAAATGGTGTCTTTTTCTACCCTTTAATGAGAGGCATTTAACTTCTAAATGCTATGGCCTAAAGAAGTTTCTCCCTTATTCCCCTTTCTGTAACCTTTATAGACTTGATGATGTAATTTTACTTATTATCTTCTAAACTTAGCTCTTCTTAAACGAGTAGTTTTTGTTTATCCAGATAGGTTTGCTTACCATTGAAAATTTATTTTTCAGCTTGATTTTTATTACGTTATTTATATACAGGGTGGGCCAAAATAAGGGTCCTATCTTTAAATTCAAATAACTTCCACAAAATAAAAATTAAACTCACCAAACTTGTTGTTGGAGCATAAAATCAGCAAGTAGAAGTCCGTTTGGTGTTTTCAAGTGTTGGAATGGTACGTTGGTCACGCAAAATTTACGTTCCGACACTTAAAAAAAAAACAAACAGACTCCTACTTGCTGATTCTATGCTCCAACAGCAACATGGCAAAATAAAACAAAAACGAAAATAAAATAAACAATAAGGAGGACTTCATGCAGACCAAACTATTCTGATGCATGGTTTTTGTGTGACCTGATGATCACCTTTGTGATCATGCTACAATAAAACAACACAACACAAATTCTATAAATAACTCACTTGAATTCTGTGTGTATGTTATACCATCATATAGAAAACGGAACCTCCAATGTTGTCCGTTGCTAGCTGTCTGGTCGTGTTGGTCCCCAGTGATTTACCTTTTGGCCTGATCTACTTTCACCCAGCTTTGACTACGATCTCTCTGATCTCTCACGGGAGATCTTTGGGCCATTAACTATTGTCCACTGTTCCCAACTTATGAGTTGTCAACTCGCTAACCCTCCAAAACTGCCTTTAAACTCTCTAAATATATTGGCCTTTATGTCCGGTCTTTTGTTCCAATCACTCTTACACCTTGATCAACAATCCTATTTCAGATGGCCTTTGTGTGTTTTGGTAAACCACCTCCTATTCTCTTTCTACTAACCTCACTTCATTATCTTTTGTTCTACTTCCAAGCGCCTTTGTTAGCCTTGGTAAACAAATTCCTCCATTGCCTTTCTACTAAATTTACTTGCTATAATTTTGTTTTACTAATCGACTATTTCCTCTTTTTGTTATAGTTTTCCTCTTTTTTTTTTTTTAAATCACTTCCTAACACTTCGGGGCGGGGGCTGTCCATAATATCACATTCGTAGACTGTGTACAAGTTCAATTTGCTCAATAACAACAGCTATCTTTCATAATATGTATCTTGTATATCTTTATATAATCGGTAAAGTAAAGATAGCAACTTACAGCAATGACACACCAACAAATGTTTTATTAAAAGTGATTGGTAGTATTCAAAGCAACTATGGCTCTAGGATAAAAAACGTTAACACAACTTATTCATAGAAGAAGACAGTATTTTTTTTCTCTTCATTTTGTTGGTGGTATTAATTTGATGGAGGGGGGGCGACCCCTTGTGGAGAGAGAGAGCTAATGGCCCTAAAGCATTGACCAGAAGGTGGTGAATAAAACAAATGGCATCCCAGATGGGAAGAATCCTCAATTATAACTTTTGAGGTAATGGCAAGAGGGCAATGAACAGTTGATAATTTTTTGAGCAGTTATTACTAACACTTTAGAGAACCCCTCACCTCTTTTGCGATACAGTGCTACCAAATTAAGGACAGATACTTTTGAAACTTCCAGACAAATTTGGATGCTTCCTGTCTTGGTAGTGTGAAAAAAAAAAAAAAAAAAAAAAAAAAAAGTAATTTTTTTTATCATAAATTCGATCAGTTGTACATTTGTAAATAAACAAAAAATCTGCTTTTCAAACGTATGTACCTCACATGCCACGCTTAGCATCAACTTCCAAGCCATCTACTGCAGTTAACTTATCTTAATCGATTAGTCAAAGAGAAAAAGAAATGTGCATAGAAGTTCTCTATAAGAAAGAGAAGACCCATGCAAGCTTTTTACTCTTACAGAACTTAATTGCTTAACTATAATAGTCCCTATATCTCTATAAAGCCACAACTCGCCCATGCATGGAGCACTGATGTCACATTTGGGCTGGTGCATCTAACACTAGTTTCTTACTTTTAGACCCCCCCCCCCCAAAGAGTCCAATCTAATAGGTCCAGCACTATCAACCAATCCCCATGTCCCATTGCTGCAATGTTGCATCTCTGTGCCTGTTTTACAAGTATTTTAATAGAAGATATTCTTATGAACTCATAACACTTGTGCCCCCCCCCTCGACATACATACTTCCAACTAACCCGACAAACAGCAAAATCCCACCACTTCACTGCAAATGTCCCAAGATGTCGGAAAGCCTTCTACTCTAATAGTTTCTTCCCTTAGACTGCTAAACTTTAGAATTCCATCCCTGTTTGCTGCTTCCTTGACTCTACAAATCTGCAAAAGTTTAAATGTAATATGAACAAACATCTCATCCTCACAGTTCCCTGTTAGACAAGATTCCCAAATAGTTGCCAGGTACATTCGAAGTGGCAATATGCCTTGTTTGGAGTGAGAAAAAAAAAAACAAAAAACGTTTCAAACGAAACATTTACACAATTGTCTCTTCTGTAATATTAATCTTTGGGGTCAGGTTTAAAGCTTGTATTCATGACACAAATTTAATTTAAAGAAGCGTTTTTGTATTATATCTTAATATATACATCTGGGAAGAGGTACGTTTTTGATATTTTCATTAAAAAAAAAAAACAAAAAAAAACACACACACACCGTATTCATTTTTGCACTCAATCGATTTCAACTTTGTCAGTTTAAATAGCACTAGATTCAACTCGTTATGCATATTTTAGGATTATTTAATTATTAGCATTACTATTATTAGTTTTTTTCATTGGCAACCTAATTATTTGTACTTAAAAGCTGTTGATGAAGGTATGCATTTTAATACTT
This sequence comes from Euprymna scolopes, assembly GCF_053919585.1. Lineage (NCBI taxonomy): Eukaryota > Metazoa > Mollusca > Cephalopoda > Sepiida > Sepiolidae > Euprymna > Euprymna scolopes. Next base: position 68,914,665 of record NC_136498.1, read on the forward strand.
TTTAATTCATTCATAATAACCAAGGTGTATATTTACACAAGTTAATAAATTAATTAAAAGCAATTGGTAAGCGCCAGAGAAAAATGATTCAAGCATGTATTGATGAAAATGATGGACCATTTCCCTCTCATTCATTTCTAATGTAGATACTCCTGGTTTTATATGAGTTTTCTAACTACAGGGTAAACATGTTTGCAATTGTAATATTTGAGCATACATTCTGCTTTTGTGACATACTGATATGGGAAAGGAGAGAGAAGCAACCTTAGTGGAAGTCAGTGTCCTTTAATGATTCTGGGTTAAACAGCCGAGACGGAAAGGATAACAATATACCAAGGTCATATGACATGTAAAGAAACTGGAATCTTAGGAAGATCTCCATCATTCCAATGATTATAGGTGCAACCAGACTAATAAAAAAAAAAAAAAAAAAAAAAAAAAATTAAAAATATTACCCGGCAAATATACCCGGTGAACCAAGTGCAAGAGAGACACACAAACAATTGCACTTAGATGACGATTAGAACATTAAAAAGATGTTTCGGTTGGAATGTATAAGATAGCAGGTGAATGTCTGGCATCTGGTAGGATGCCCCATCCCCAGCCAGAACCAAATTATATTTTTATGAACTCTTTTCAAAACTTTATACAGATATTTTCGTGACAAATATTGGTGTCAATGAAAAATTTTAAGTTGTAACTTCATGACTTTATGCTTGTGCAGTTTTATGACGGTGAGGGGTGGGTGACGTAGTTTATCACATGTGTTTATTGTTAGACATCAGTCAAAATGCTGACTGTTAAAAAAAAAAAAAAAAAAAAAAAAAACATTGGATTCAAGATCAGGTGTTTTATTTTTTTTAATTGATTTTATTTAGAAATTTATCTTTTCAAACAAAAAATAAAAACTTTCATCATTTAACTTCCGCAAATAAAATTATTAGAAAAAAAAAAATTTTTTATAAAGATATTCTAGTTTGACTGTTGCATTTTATATTTTCTTAAAGTTATATAAAAAAAAATACATTTGGTAATATTTTAAACTGAATGTCATTTTATTTTTACATCTGAAAAATTTTTTTACAATTAATCATTCCGAAATTTAGAAGGTTATATTGTTCCTCATTAGAACATCTCTAAAGATGAAAACAAAAAATACTTCCGGTTAGTCAAAGTGCACTAGTGCCCAATGAGGCACTAATTTATTAAGACTAGAAATTTCTGCCAAAGAAACAAAACATGAAGATAATTCTCTGATTACTATAATAAATATTTTGTTTCAGCTTGTTTGACTCTTTGGTCTCCACTAATTCGTTCTTTTTTTATACCTAATTGTAATGGTTTCTTATTCCAGTAGCTTCTTTCCAAGAACCACAGGTTTGTGAAACTCTTCCTTCTGACTGTTTCTCTCTACTTTTAAGCTTCTTCTTTTCAAGACTAAGGTCAGTAGGCATCTCCCGTCTTTGTGATAATTACCTTTTGTTCTTGTTAGCTCATTACATTAAGTGGCTTCATGCTTTGTCTAGAACGATTTCTATTTAAAAAAAAATTGTTTCCTTCTAAAGGTCGCTATTTACTTGTCTCATCACAAGGACAAAGACATTTTTCTTTGTAGATCAGTTTATTTGTTACAGTGACTTACTAAAATAGGGCTTTACGTTGCGAGTGAAACAGTCACACTTGCAAGTGATTCTTTTCAAGTGACGACCAGAAATAATAACACGCTTGTCTTTTTGGTGATTGTTTTGTTTTATACCGACAATCTTCCAAAGCTCATTATAGAGTAAAAAATGTCTCGTTTAAATAAAACGAGCAAAGTCAAATTATTTAAGTCAAAGTCAAATTATAAAAGTTTAACAGAACAATATAACCTTTTTTTAACGAAGGCTGTTTAAATAAACATTTGAAGAAATTCAAATGTTTGTACCTTCAAATCTCAACATAAAATTCAGTGCATATTTAAAATTACACTTAAAAAATTTTTTTTATACCCGTCATGGAACGAAGATGTCATTCCAAAATCATGTGGGTTTAGCTCATAACTTTTTCTGTTTGGCTAGTAAACAAAAAGCGTGTTGATTCGGATGGTGCTTATTTCAATCAATAGATTTTTGTTTGAGCCGAGATATGTTCATCTGTATTTAAAAGTTAAAAACCGCAAGAACTTTGTTGCCAATCTGATATAATATAATACGGCATAATTCACGTTAACACACAGGTTCCCATTAGATCACTGAAGTTAGGCCTTGAGTCTGTTCAGTACTAAAATAAGTGACCATTTGGGAATAATCTCCGCTTATCTCAGCATGGTTTCCATTTGTCTAGCACTTCTTGCCACTGGACTCCAGCAGTGCCAATTCAGGAGAGGTGAGGTTAGGAATTGCACAACCTTTGCCTCACAATTACACAAGCAGCTACCCTTACAGTGGGTATCCATTATCTCTTGAGACTGAACGGAGGCATCTATATCCAGTAAATGAAAACATTTAGTTGTCAAAGGTTAACTAAAGATAAACTTGTCCACAGAGCCCTGTAAAAAGACTAATATTTTTTCTTTTCTGGAAAAATTTTCAGAACTACATTCCCCCCCCCCTTAATGAAAAATTCATGATTCTTTTTATTAATTTTGTGGAAAAAAAAAATATATGCTTTGATTTAAATTAATTTTGTCAAAGTAAAAATGCATATTTATTACTTGTAAGGAATGAATAGAAGTATATTTTAAAGAAACGAATAAAAATTTTGAAATTTTTTTTTTATGGTAAAAAATGTTATTCTGAGACAAAAGTCAATTTAAAAAATACAGCTTTGTTTTGTTTATATTTGGGGAAATGTGACGTTTTAGTGAAATCATATACAGTGTCATGCTAAATTCGTTTCTTTTTAGCTATCTAGAAAACTGTAGTGTAAAATTTATACACCGTCTAGGATTTTCTGATCTGATTGTTTTGCTTTATGGCATATCAACCTTTTTTGGGTTATTTAATGTAGAATCCAGTAATTTGGGAAAAGAGTTTATGTTTCAAGTTAATATTTTCAAATATTTATTCATGGTGTTTGGTTTGGTTGTTTTGTAAAGGAAAATTGCTGTTTTTGTTTTTTAATTTGCATAACATGATTGAGTTTTGCAAAGGGAAAGAGGAAACAAAAATCAATAAGATCGATGTTTGGTGCATTTTAGGCCATGAAATTCAATATCGTTAGACAGCTTAACTTGATAGCACCAGTATATGATTTTTTTTTTGCACTATGGGTGAATAGATGACATGTCAGGGGGGGGGGTTGTGATCGTATATCCACTATGAAGCCGACACGTTATGCGTATTAATTTTTTTAAATGCGATTTCGTTTTTAAATCCGCATGAGATACGAGTAAAAATGTAGATGAAATGAAAAGCAATATAAGCAAAAAAAAAAAAAATCAGTTGAAACTTAAGCTTTAATAATAAGTAAAAGATTTGCAGGAGGAAAGGACGTACGACCTGGCGAAAGCTGCTTTTTAGCTTGCGGGGCGAAAGTTAAGAGAGAAAGATCACCTTTCCAGATATAGTCTGCAAATCTTCGTTTTAAAGATATCGTACGTATGACCATAGTTTTCTCATCCTTTTTAGAATCGGACGCTGAAAAGGAAAGCACAAATTCAATGAAAAACAAAATTCACGAGCATTCTAAAAACTGAACTGGATACATGGAAATGGAAATTTCACTTATCAAGGATGGATAGAGTGACAGTTGAATGATGAATATTATGAAAGGATTGAAAATGATGAATGGAATAAATAAAATCATCTACACATTGGTAATAGAAATTAAATATCTTGCTAAATATGTGGATACTAAATTCAGACAGATTGGGTTAATTATATAAATACAAACATGTACACACATGTATGAAAAAGACGAAGGAAAACAAATTAAATACCGGAAAAGCTGGAAAAAAAAACGAGATATACCGGTACAGTTCAGATTAATGAATGACTTCAGGAAAAGATTTTCTGGAGACGTCTGTTGATTAAAACAAAATTGATAAATCTCTCATTTATATTTTTTCCTGTGTTTAATTTGCTTTTCTTTTTGTCTTTTTCATACCTCTCATCTCCACGGCACTCCAGTTTATGATATATTGTGTATTTTATCCCCCCCTCCCTCTATCTCATAATATATATATATATATATATATATATATATATATATATATATATTAGTCTTTGAAGTTTTTAACCTTTAAAACTATACAAAAACATTTTTTATCATTCGTTAGAAAACCACCCAGTCAGTAAGTCATTTAATCACCTGCAATCCCTGCATCAACTCTCTCTCGAATTTACTATAATACCAGTAATTTATTTTTCAAGGGATCATCAGTTGTTTACCATGAAACACTGTTTCGGGGAAAAACAAAACAGTATATTACATCATGGCTCCCCAGCAGTGTTGATCAAACACCACCACCCTTAATCTTAGGAAGGAGACATGTTACAAACATTTGATCCAGTTTCCTATTCTTAATTGCAATTACTAACCTTTTCACATTATAAAAATGAATTTCTTACCTGTGCGATTCATCAATTTCCACATTTAAAATGGATATATATATAATTTCCAACTGGCATTTACCTAAAGTGCTTTTCATTCAAAAGTATTACAAACAAAATAAACAAACGACAACCATAAAAAAAAAGATACAATCATTATTAGTGTAGATCAGTATAGTGGTAGAGCCTCTAGCTTCAAACTGAGGTCTTGGTTTTAAATTTTTCAGGTTAAAGGATTTGTAAAGAAGATGGCCTATTCATGGTATCCTTGACTCATAAATAATTGCTATCGCATTACGTTTCTCCACTGTTATAGCTTCCTTCCTTGTTTGTAACTTTGTAGGTGGCTTTTTAGACCAGCCATTCAGCATTTCTTTATTAGTATGTAATGCTTTACTATGTAACTAGCCTGGATGCCCGGCGTTGCCCGGGTGTTTGGAGGATGGTTGTTTATAAAAAAAAAAAGAAAAAAAAGTGGTACTAAGCAGACAAGCTCGAACCCGTGCTGCAAAGGAGGAAAAGAATGTGAAAAAAAAATGTGACGTCTATGCTGTTGCACCCATCAACAAACCGGAAGTGACGAATGTTTACATTAAGGCTAGTCAATCAAAAAGAGGGGATGACTTTCGAAAATATCAGCGAAATAGCGACCCCTCCTGGTAGAAAAGTGCCTAATTGAGGGTGAAGAAATTAATGTTTTTAGCCAATTTTTCAATATTTGTCGTCCGAAAGGTTGAGCTTCAAAACGCTACCAATCTCGTGAAAATCCGTTGCCTCTGTCGAAAGTTTCAGACATACATACAAACATACATACATTTAAACAGACAGGTGAGATTTATATTATAGATTATTAACACCAAAATAAACAGAAGAACAATTTCTTAAATAATGTAAAATATATTTTAAGAAAATGTATTTGTGATACATTTACTTCAATATTGCTCAGTACATAGTAAAGCATTATGTGTGTAGACACCACTACAAAGTACATTCTTATTCTATGTCTAAAATAAATATAACTTATTTCATTTGTTGTTTATATGCAGTTTTTCTTTTTTTCTGCGTCAGCTCATGGACAAAAGACGCATTAGAAGTTTTCTAATTTCAGCAAGATATTGTGGGTCAATATGAAGGTGGGCTTGATCAATGGAAAATATCAGAAAGTCTCGAACTTACTTTCCACTGTTAATGGCGTAGTTGTAAAATATAATAGAGAGGATAAGGAATGCATCTCACTCAGACTGTTCAGAGTCAGAGATGGAGAAGAATTCTCATAGCAAAACCTGACAGAGCAAAGAAAAAAAAAAAAAAAAATCTTAATGCCAGTCCCAGAACAGCTGTTGGGTATCTTTACACACCAAGCTGGGGTTTTCCAAACTAGGGTCTGCAGGCTAGATCTGGCCTGCCAAAATCTATAATTCTGGCCAAGAGAGTTCTTACCGAAAATGTAAAAATATCCAGGAAAAATTTTTTTAAATGAAAATCTGAAAATAGTTTGGTGCGTTTTCCTTTTGTTCAGAAAATGATTAAAAGAATGGAGGTCTTGGAGAACCAGTTTATTTAAAAAGCAAAGATAATAAGCAAAACAGTATAAAATGCATCCAAGTCTTTTTTTTTTTTAATTTTTCCCCATGGAACTCTAAAAAAATCAGCAATATGGCCCCTAATTTGAAAATCTTGGAGAGCCTGGCAGTAGGAAATTATGGCAGAGCTTTCAAAAAGAAAAAGAAAAAAAAAAAATTTGTCCCACGAATATCAAATAGAAAAAAGATCGGGCTCATGAAATGGTTAAGAGCCATATGGCATTTTGGGATATTGTGCAATAATTTTTGATGAGTCATGATGTCACTCTATTGTCAGACAATGACAGAGTGTCGGTCTAGAGACTGATTAAGAGTTTGACGTTAAAAGATTGCAACCAACAGTGAAACATGGTGGTTGGTTGGTTGGTTGTTTTTGTTTTACGGCATATCAACCCTTTTCGGGTTATTTAATGCCGAATCCAAAGATTTTGAAGAAAATTTTTTTTAATAGAATATATTTGTTGTTTTCAGGTCGGTTTCTATTCAACCCATAATTGGGACCCTAACAGGTACTACCACTCCGGGTCAGAGTGGACCTGGGAGCAATGGTAATTAAAGGGTGGCTCCACACTCCCTAAAGCCCGCAAGCTGGGGCCTCACCACTGGATATAGTTTAAGGTCATATCCAGGACAGAAACATGGTGGTTATTCTCTTATGGCATTAATTGCTGTTTGGAGTGATTGAGATTCAGAGCTTGTAGAGTGCCAAAGGTAACATTACTTTCGTTAAATAGATTTCCATATTGCAGGAAGAGCTCCTTCCAATATTCTCAAATGGTAAAACGATAAAACACAAATCTTTATTCATACAAGATGAGTCTCCTTGCTACACTGCTAAAGCACAATATTCGTTAAATAAAAATGGGATTTTAAAAAAATTCAAGTTACCGGATATGATCCCCTATTAAGAACCTCTGGGCCTTATTAACTGAAACTTTAAAAAGAAAAAAAAAAATCAGAAACTATCTTGAAAGGCAGAACTTTCAAGATTACTGCATAAAACAGGTCAAGAAATTCCTCAAGATAGCGTTTGTTAACTGATCACCCGCAGGCCAAAATGTTCTTGCATTAAGAAAATACAAAAGATGTCAACTTTGTATTTATTAAATAGGTATTAGTATTTTATTGTAATACTTACATCAAATAATTAATTATTTAATGTAACAATAAAGCAATGTTAAATACGTATGAGGAAGAATATCTCATTCAGACCGTTCAAAGATTAAGAAGAATTCTCGTTACAAGACCTGACACAGCAAAAGAAATATAAAAAATATTGATGCCAATCCCAGAACACCTGTCGGGTATCTTTACACACTAGCCTATTATGGCAGAGATGCTAGAAAG